>NC_059072.1:367138295-367460213 GCF_020497125.1 Mauremys mutica | reverse complement strand
GCATATAAAGGTCCACTGCCCCAAGAACCCCAACCGAGTGCAGTTCATTACACCACAATCACACCAATGGTCCCCAGGTCCAGATGCCTCTCAAATACCTTTGGAGCGAAGGGAAACCTTGCAAGTGGGCCGAAAGAAGGTTATCACGTGGCGGGACACTGGAGCACAAGTGTCAACTATCCGCCAATCCTTAGTGGACCCCACATTCATCAACCCAGAGGCCCCAGTGACAATTCACCCCTTCATGACAAAGTCTTTAAACTTGCCTACAGCTAAGTTGCCTGTCAAATACAAGGGCTGGTCAGAAATGTGGACTTTTGCAATCTATAATAATTATCCCATCCCCATGCTGCTGGGGGAAGACTTGGCCAACCATGTGAAGCTAGCCAAGAGGGTGGGAATAGTCACCCACATCCAGGCTAAGCAAGCTTTCACACCATCCCTCCACCAGGGCCCCGTCTGTGTTACCAGAGTCCCAGACAGAGGTGGTGGAACTGGACCCCCTGCCAGCAAGTGCAACAGCCTTAGTGGATCCAGTCCCAGACCCATTGCCAGCACTGAGTCCAGCGCTTCTAACCCCATCTACAACTCCAACATCAGAGGGCACCAGCGAGCCTGAACTGGCAGAAGCAGCAGATAACCAAGAGGCTCAGCCAGAGCCTAAAATACAACCTAGTGCAGCAGGGAAGAGTGGTTCACAGCCAAGGAAAACAACCCCATCACCCACATCGCTTCCAGAGAGACCAATCCCAAGTCCACAGTCCAAGGAGGAACTGATGTCTCCAGCAACAAGAGAACAGTTCCAGGCTGAGCAGGAAGCGGATGACAGCCTTCAGAAAGCGTGGACGGCTTCACGGAGCATCCCGCCACCTCTCAGCTCTTCTAACCAATCCCGGTTTGTTGTAGAACAAGGACTTTTATACAAGGAGACTCTTTCTGATGGGCACCAGGAAGATTGACATCCTCAAAGACAGTTTGTAGTTGCAACTAAGTACCAGATAAAGCTCTTGAGCTTAGCCCATAATCATCCTAGTGGCCATTCTGGGATGAACAGAACCAAAGACAGGTTGGGGAAATGGGCAAGGACGTTGCTAATTATGTCCAGTCTTGTGAGGTGTGCCAAGGAGTGGAAAAACCCCAAGACCAGGTCAAAGCCCCTCTCCAGCCACTCTCCATAATTGAGGTTCCCTTTCAGTGAGTAGCTGTGGATATTATGGGTTCCTTCCCAAAAAAGACACGCAGAGGAAAACAATACATACTAACTTTCATGAATTTTGCCACTAGGAACACCAGGGCTAAAAGTGTGTGCCAGGCATTAGCAGACATTTTTGCTAGGGTAGGTTGGCCCTCTGACATCCTTACAGATTTGGGAACTAATTTCCTGGCAGGGACCATAAAAAACCTGTGGGAAGCTCATGGGGTGAATCACTTGGTTGCCACCCCTTCCACCATCAAACCAATGGCCCAGTGGAGAGGTTTGGGGGACATAATACATTCATTCGTAAATAAACACTCCAATGATTGGGCCTAGTGTTGCAGCAGTTGCTTTTTGCCTAAAGGGCTGTACCACATCCCAGTTTAGGGTTTTCACCATTCGAACTTGTGTATGGCCACGAGGTTAAGGGGTCATTACAGTTGATGAAGCAGCAATGGGAGGGGTTTACGCCTTCTCCAGGAACTAACGTTCTAGACTTTGTAAGCAGCCTACAAAGCACCTTCCCAAACTCTTTAGCTCTTGCTAAAGAAAACCTAAAGGATGCTCAGCAAGAGCAAAAGGCCTGGTATGATAAACATTCCAGAGAATGGTCCTTCAAAGTAGGAGACCAAGGGTATGTCTACACTATGGGTTTATTCCGATTTTACAGAAACTGGAATTTGGAAACAAATTGTATAAAGTCGAGTGCACGCAGCCACACTAAGCACATTAATTTGACGGTTTGCGTCCATATACCGAGGCTGTTAACTATCTCATAGCATCCGCCACCTCAAATATAAAGTCTATGGTATACCATGTTAATTCTCTAAAGCCCTTTTATTCCAGAGGATTTAAGGTTTTCCAGTTTACAGCCCAGGGAACAAATAACACAAAGTGGTCTAACGGTGTCTACTACGAAGAAAAAAGTGATGGTGGCATGGAAGAGGTGAACCTCGCCACAACCCTTGGACGTCTGCAGCAACAGCAGATCAAGGAGCTGTGCACTAGCTTCACGCCAATGTTCTCAGCCACCCCAGGACGGACCAAACAGGCATACCACGCCATTGACACAAGTAATGCTCACCCAATTAAAACCTCACCCTACTGGGTGTCTCCTCACACCAAAACTGCTATAGAAAGAAATCATAGAATCATAGAATCTCAGGGTTGGATGGGACCTCAGGAGGTCATCTAGTCCAACCCCCTGCTCAAAGCAGAACCAAACCCAACTAAATCATCCCAGCCAGGGCTTTGTCAAGCCTGACCTTAAAAACCTCTGAGGAAGGAGATTCCACCACCTCCCTAGGTAACCCATTCCAGTTCTTCACCACCCTACTAGTGAAAAAGTTTTTCCTAATGTCCAACCTAAACCTCCCCCTCTGCAACTTGAGACCATTACTCCTTGTTCTGTCATCTTCTACCACTGAGAACAGTCTAGATCCATCCTCTTTGGAACCCCCTTTCAGGTAGTTGAAAGCAGCTATCAAATCCCTCCTCATTCTTCTCTTCTGCAGACTAAACAATCCCAGTTCCCTCAGCCTCTCCTCATAAGTCATGTGCTCTAGCCCCCTAATCATTTTTGTTGCCCTCCGCTGGACTCTCTCCAATTTATCCACATCCTTCTTGTAGTGTGGGGCCCAAAACTGGACACAGTACTCCAAATGAGGCCTCACCAGTGCTGAATAGAGGGGAATGATCACGTCCCTCGATCTGCTGGAAATGCCCCTTTTATACAACCCAAAATGCCATTAGCCTTCTTGGCAACAAGGGAACACTGTTGACTCATATTCAGCTTTTCGTCCACCGTAACCCCTAGGTCCTTTTCTGCAGAACTGCTGCCCAGCCATTTGGTCCCTAGTCTGTAGCAGTGCATGGGATTCTTCCGTCCTAAGTGCACGACTCTGCACTTGTCCTTGTTGAACCTCATCATATTTCTTTTGGCCCAATCCTCTAATTTGTCTAGGTCCCTCTGTCTCCTGTCCCTACCCTCCAGCGTATCTACCACTCCTCCCAGTTTAGTGTCATCTGCAAACTTGCTGAGGGTGCAGTCCACACCATCCTCCAGATCGTTAATGAAGATATTGAACAAAACCGGCCCCAGCACCAACCCTTGTGGCACTCCACTTGATACCGGCTGCCAACTAGACATGGAACCATTGATCACTACCCGTTGAGCCAGACATGCTACAGATTGGTGTAATCCACCCCTCTAACAGTGCATGGGCATCTTCAGTGGTTCTAGTTCACAAACCAGATGGGGAAATATGCTTTTGCGTTGGACTACCGTAAGCTAAATGCTGTAACTCATCCTGACAACTATCCAATTCCACACACAGATGAGCCATTGGAGAAACTGGAACATGACTAATTTATCTCTACCTTAGACTTAACCAAGGGGTACTGGCAAGTACCGCTAGATGAACCCGCCAAGGAAAGGTCAGCCTTCATCACCCATGCGGGCTGCAAAATGCACCCACCACCTTCCTAGTGAAATTGGGCAAATCTGCAATTGCCTATCTCAATGATGTGGTCATTTTTTCTGATTCATGGGCAAAACACCTGAAGCATCTGTAAAAAGTCTTTGAGTGCATCAGGCAGGCAGGACTAACTTTTAAGGCTAAAAAGTGTCAAATAGGCCTAAACAGAGTGACTTACCTTGGACACCAGGTGGGTCAAGGAACAATAAATCCCCTAAAGGCCAAAGTAGATGGTATCCAAAAGGAACCTATCCCAAAGTCAAAGAAACAGGTCCAATCGTTCTTAGGCATGGCCAGAGATTACAGGCAATTTGTACCACACTACAGCCAAATCGCTGCCCCACTGACAGACTTGGCCAAAAACAAACAGTCAGATGCAGTTCAGTGGACTGATAAGTGTCAGAAGGCCTTTGACCAGCTTAGAACAGCACTAATGTCTGACCCCGTGCTAAGGGCCCCAGACTTTAACAAACCATTCCTAGTAACCCTAGATTCATCCAAGCGTGGTGTGAAAGCATTTTAAAAAATTCCGGATTAAAAATTCCATCCTGTTGTGTTTCTCAGCAAGAAACTGTCTGAGAGGGAAAGCCACTGGTCAATCAGCGAAAAAAAAATGCTATGACATTGTGTACACGCTGGAAAAGCTATGCCCATATGTTTGGGGATGGTGTTTCCAGCTACAAACCGACCATGCTACGCTAAAGTGGCTTCATACCGCCAAGGAAAATAACAAAAAAACTTCTACTAGGGTGTATTTCTTCTATGACCAATTGTGAGAACTATGTTCCCTTGATGGTCCATCAACACATACCTATGTGGCCCTATCTACCAGAGAGGTGTTACCCAGGAACATAACACAAGGGTTTGATAAAAGTCCATGGACAATATTCAATATATAAATTAGGACAGAAAATATCATATTGCTTCTATATAAATTCATGCTATGCCCATATCTTGAATATTGCATTCAGATGTGGTCACCCCATCCCAAAAAAGATATATTGGAATTGGAAAAGCTTCAGAAAAGGCAACAAAAATGATTGGGGTATGGAATGGCTTCCTATGATGAGAGATTGATACGACTGGGACTTTTCAGTTTGGAAAAGAGACAATTAAGGGGAGATATGATTGAGGTCTATTAAAACATGACTGGTGTTGAGAAAGTAGACTGAGCTCTGTGGCAAGCTGGCTGTTTACAGGGTGCTGGGACGTCTTCCTTGAATCACTTACCAGATAGTCAGAAAGACTTAAAATCTTTCCTGACCTCAGGGTGCTGTGTCAGCATGACAAGCTGGGAATCGGTCTGTTGGTGTCACCAGGCATGGCCCAGTGTTGACAGAGGGGTGGAAAACAACAGTGCCAACGAAGGCTCCCTGTATCAGGCCTCTGCTTGCCCAAACCGCTTCCATGTTTAGACTTTAATTAACCCCACAGGCCAGATGGAAAGAATGGAATGTGTGGCAACTAGTTATCAGTACCAGGAGGCAATTATACAGCCTGCTTGCACCTGGCTGAAGGGAGTGAAACAGAATGACCAGTCAAGAAAAGTTACTAACGAGATAATATGTTTGCTGCCAAGTCTTTATAATGTGCTTGCTGTATGGGAATGCGAGGGGGAGGAGGGGGGGTGAGTAGAGGGAGGGGTAGGTAGTGGGGGGTAATAGAGATGCTTAGCTAAAATCATGTATAAAGAGAGAGAGCTGTTTGTATCTGTGTGCAGGATTTGAGATTGCTATGTCTCCCTTGCACCACCTTATTTGGGCTCAAATAAATCTTTTTTTTGCTTCTCCACCTTGGTGTGTTTATTGGAAGCGAAGCACACCGGGCAACGAACCACTGTTGCTGTCGCCTCGGGCCTCTGTGCCGGCAACAGGTCTACACACAATATATTGGGTTGCCACCTTTCTAACTGCTGCTAACTGGACCCCCGAAAACACACCCCTTGCTTCATCTCTTCTGCCAAGACTCCACCCCTGTTTTGCCTTTTCTCCCCCAAGGACATGCCTCTTTCTCTAGCTTCCCCGTCACTTGCACGTCCCTCCCCTCACCCCAAGCTGCAAGAGAGACATTTCAGTTTTTCATAGGAGTGGCAACTTTAACCATGAGACAAGGGGCTACTTAGACTATTGAAAACTCTGTTGTTTTGGCAGAGGCACAATATCTAAATCCTACATAAAAAAATATGAAAGATGAGACTCCCTCAGCTCTAATACCAACATGTTCTAAAATCCCGTGGCAAGTCACTTAAAGGACAGATAAGATTTTAATGTATATTCTTACTTTGTTACTAACTCCATGGAGAGAGGGATCCTGTCAGGACTCCTGGGTTCTATGTCAGCTCTGGAAGGGGAGTGGGTTCCTGTGGAGGGCAGGTAAGTCTTGGGACTACATAAGAACATCAGAATGCCCATATTGTGTAAGACCAATGGTCTGTCTAGCCCAGCATCCTGTTTGCCGAGAATGGCCAGTGTTATACCAATAAAAACTAGCAGGATCTTATTAAAGGGGACAAGACATTTGTCACATTTATTGTAAATACCATAATAAAATAAAAGATAACAGTAAACAACGTTGTTTGGCTACTTATTCCTATGATTATATATATATATATATATATATAATACACAATTATTTATACAAGTTTTGTATATTATAGTTACCAGCCTAAAGTTGCTTGTGACAGAATACTGGCGAGGTATCCTGTACACAAGAGTGGAGCCGATACCGGATCAGGTGCACCTGATGCTCCTGGAGGCTGGCAGCAGAACCATAGACTCAAAGTCCTTATTCTTCAGAGTCAAGTTTTATAGGGATTTTTCCCTATGTTAGTTCATGGGAGTTGCTTCATTCTGCTGTTGCTAAATCAATCAGCAGGTGGCTGGCTCCATTCTGTCAGATGTTTGTTTTTTTCCTTCCTTTGGGGTGTGGTGGGGTGGATTCCAGTTCGCCCTCCAGGGGTCATCTGGTTGATTCCACTTGACCCCTTCTTCGGATGACACCGAATTTTTCAGTCTGGTAACTCCCTAACCATTCATTCATTATTTAAACTAGGCACTCATTCACATACATTCTTTATCTTAATCACATTTAATTTACTGTTTCTTTACCTTTTAGGGTGTCAGACACCCTGTCTTTTAACAATTATAAAACATAAAGTGAGATAAAAATTAATTTACAAAGGGTGGGGGTCTCTATTTGTATACTATAATAGCCACTGTTTTGGCTTACCATGGTGGTTACAAAGTAGTAATTATACAGATTTGCCTGAGGCACAGGGTCAATTGACAGCTCTTGTGCTGAGTCAATTAACCAATTAGCAGCTTATAGGGTCAATTCATGGCTTGCGCGCTGAGTCAATTAACCATTTAGCAGCTTACAGCCGCTGTTACAAAGTAAAGTAGCAACTACAAAGTTTCACTTAGAGAACAGGCACTTAGAGTCAATTGACATCTAACAAGTTTTATACAAAGTATTTCTTTAAGCAGGCTTCACACAGACACAGCTGGTGACTTGCAGGTTAGAGGCTGAATGTTGGAAATCACAAATTTACTTCTAACATAAACCTTCAGTTATAAGGTATTAATTAACAATAAATCATTTCTAACAATAAATTATCACAAATTTACTTTTAACATAAACCTTAAGTTATAAAGTATCGATTAACAATAAATCAATAAATCATTTTTCATATAAACCATGTCTAATATAAACCTTCTTTAATATTCCTACACCAGTACCATGTGCCTCAGAGGGAATGAACAGAACGTAGAAACATCAAGTGATTCATGTCACCCACACCCAGATTCTGGCAAACAAATGGTAGGGACACCATCCCTGCCCATCCAGGCTAATACCATGGATTGACCACGCTCCATAAACTTATCTAGCTCTTACTGGAACTCTGTTACTGTCTTGGCCTTCACAACATCCTCTGGCCCAGACTTGCATGGGTTGATTGTGAAGAAATACCATTTTTTTTAAACTGATGCTTATTAATTTAATTGGGTGACCCCCCAGTTCTTTCTGTTATGGGAAGGAGTAAATAACATTTCTTTATTGATTTTTTTCTGCTACAACTCTGCTCTGCTGCTATCGTCTCAACAGCGAATTTCTCCATGTTGTCTGTCAAGGGCTCCTGGGTGAAAGTGTTCTTCCTTGGGAAATGTGCGGGAAGTGTGTGAGACATACAGAAATCATAGTGTAGACCAGGGCTAAAGAAGAGGAATTGTTTTAGCAACCTGTGAATGGGGTTCTGGGGGCCCACTCTGAGATTGATCAGTTAGGGTAAACTGCAAAGAAAGGGGCTGACAATCCCTAAAATGGGTGGTTATTCTAATACTTGGATTTACCAAGGCAGCAACAAAACTGCTTTCACAATGCTTTACACAGTGCCCTTAAAGCAGGGATCTCATACTCAGAGGTGAAAGTAAGCCAGTACGGCCTGGTACGGAGTACCAATAAAAAGAAGCGCAGTAATGTACCGGCAAATAAGTGGAGCATTGAGTACTGGCTCACTTTCACCTCTTTGGGCTGCATAACAAAAAGTTCAAACTCAAAGCTAATAAAAGCTTGGAAAGGGAAAACTCACTGTCACATTTGTTTGTTGTTTCTCTCCCTCTCCTCCTCCAGCCAGGCTGCCGACGGGGCTTGGTTCCGTGTTCCTCCGACCCCCACACACTCAGCAAGGGCTGCAGCAGCCTGGCTGGAGGAGGAGGAGGGAGGACAAGGAGAAAAATGTGACAGTGAGTTTTCAGTTTTTCAGGCTTATTCCAATAGTAAAGTTTTATTACAGACAGTACTGGTAGTAGTAACAGTAGCTTTATTTTCCATATCTAAGTCATGCAATGGGAGGGATCCATGAAGTATGTGGGAGAGGAGGGTTGCTTGTGTTTGGACTGTACCGGTAAGAAATGTGACTTACCTCTACCCCTGGCCCCACCCCTTCTATCTGAGGTCCTGCCCCTTCCAGGGGTGGGGGCAGAGTGGGATCTGTGCCGGTAAGAGCTGTATTTTACTTTCACCCTTGCTCATACTCAAATCACCACGAGGGCCACTTGAGGACTAATACAGTGGCTCAAGTGCCAAATCACTGATACCTTTTTATACAAAGATACAACAGCCCCCTGCTCTGCCTCCGGCCCTGCCCCCAAACCACCCCTTCCATGAGGACCCATCTCTGCCCTGCCTCTTCCCATCCCTTCCTCACCCCTTCCCCACCCCCATTCCAACCCTTTCTCCAGTTCCCCGCCCCATCGCCTCCTCTTCTCTGCCTTCTTCCCTGAGTGCACCGCATCCCTGCTCCTCTCCCCTCCTTCCTGGGAAGTCCTAAGCGTCGCTGAAAAGCTGTTTGGCTGCGGGAAGTGCAGGCAGGTAGGCGGAGGAGTGGGTAAGTGGTGCGCTCGGGGGGAAGGAAAAAGGGAGCTTGGCTGCCGGTGCAGTGGGAGCCTATGGCAGGCCACAGGAAATAACTGTGTGGGCTGCATGAGGCTTGTGGGCCGCATGTTTGAGACTCCTGGCTTAAAGCAAAACGGCCTTGAGCTTCCACCCAGACAGCCAAGTCAAGTATGATGATGATTATTGAAAATCTTCATCATCATATAATAAAGTTCTATCAATACCAAAGGATTACACACATCACCTCCCAGGTGAATGAATATTTCAGATATTATCCAAATATTCAATTACAGCCAATTCTTATTACCTAAACTAAGATTTATAAAAAAGACAGAGCATTGGTTAAAAGATAATTACACATAGAGACATGATTAGAGTTTTTAAGTCAGTTTCATAGTAGAGATGGCTGGCTTCAGAGTTGGATTAACATAAGGTTATTATCCATTAAGCAGTTTATAGATAGTTCACCAAAAAATTTAAAGAGACCCAAGTTCCTCCTAATAATATTTCCTTTTCACATCTGAATTAACTAAATCCAGCTCTAGACAGGAATTGTTTTGTCCCATCTCTCTCTCTCCCCACACTGACCCCACTCTCCCCCCACCCACCTATTCTCTATCTCTCCTGGTGCATTCAGGTCCAGTTCTCTCTCTCCTTTGTAAATCACCCACACCCACATGTGCCTCCCTCTATCTCTCACGTCTCGGTCCCTGGCCATTACCCAACTAGGAGCCTGCAGCTGTGGTACCCGATACACAAGCCTACTTGCTTGACTATGTATCTTTTCTTATAAATTTCTTATTTTCTTCTGGGTTTGATTATTTGTTTTATTAATAAGTTTACAGATTTATATTAGAGTATATTTCAGTTAAAACACAAGGGACCTGGAGACCACATCCTGTATGTTGAGCTAAAGCAGTTAGATATGAAAATGTTTGGGGAAAAGTGCAGCCTGTTGATAGAAACACCCACTCTGGGTCTGCATTCGGGGGGTAGACACTGAACAGATTCACTGTCAGCTCCTCCACACTGGCCTGGAGGTGCAGCAGGTGACCTGGGACAACCTCGGCAACTCCCAGCATCTCAGGCTGTAGGTCGGGGGAGAACAGGGCAGCCACCCCAGAAGAATGAGTGCTGAGGTGTCTAAAATATACCCGGTCTCCCCACTTTAGCCACCAACTAGTCTTGGTGGCTGGATCCTTGTGAGTTTCCTGCAGATAAACCATAAAGTACCCTACATCACAAAGGAAGGAGAGCACCTGGCAACTGTGGAGACCCACTTTAGAGCGTCTGGTGTTCAATTTTGAAAAGATGGTTGGCTTCATTCTGAGGGCTGAGGAGGATCCTCATGGAAAGGAGGATCCCCATCCTGCCTTGAAACAATTGCTGACAAACCTGAAAGGCTTGTCACAGAAGTTGTGGGCCCACAGGTAGACCAGGATGTCCTCACTCTGTTTCCCCTCTACTCCTCCAAAACAGCCCTCATGGCCAAGGGGACAGGGTAGAAGTCTCCCCAACACTGGAGAGGGAGCTTCACCTTAGCCTTGAAACCACGTGTCCACCAGAAAAAGGTGAAGCTCATCTCGCAGCACAGTGGGGGACGGGGTAGTGGACCCATGATGATCCTCTGGCTGGGCCCCTGTTACAATCCTGCGGCCCACAGAGATGGGCAAAGAGGCAGAAGACCACTGACACTGTGACTGTAACAATGGTGCTGCACAACCCATCTCTATCTCCAGAAAGGGAAGGGGAGGTGGAGGGAAGAGAACAGCCCCTAAAGTGTCAGGGACAGGAGAAAAAAAACCCCACCCTCTGAGGTTCCTCCAAGGACAGGGGAAATGAGACAAGTCCTGGGCAGCAGCGGTATGGGGACAAAAATGAGTAGGGCTTCTGTCCCCCCTCTGCTCCCCTTCCCCTGCTTCACACGAATCACAGGCAGATTGTCATGTTCTGTTCATTCCCTCTGAAGCACCTGGCACTGAGCACCGTCAGAAGGCTACTGGGCTACATGGACCATTGGTGTTACCTAGTATGGCCATTCTGATCTTCTTATTTAGAACTCAGATGTATCTGTCTCCTGCTGTAACACGGTATACCCCACCCCCCTCCTAGAGCTCAGATAGATGCCAGGAGACCTGACGGGGTCTCTCTCTCCACAGAGTTAGTAACAAAGTAAGAATAAACATTACAATTTTAACACTAATAGTGATCTTAAGTGACTTGCAAGATTGCAATTTCAGGCATGCAGCTATCAGCAATTAGAAAGGTGGTAACCCGATCTAGTGTACATAGACTGACTCCACAGTTCATCACATTGACACAGCACAGTAAAGACAGGGACGGGTTTAATGTCTCATTGTGTCCATAAGTGATTCAGGGAAGAGAACCCAGCACCATGCACCAGCCAGCTCTGCACAGCACTCAATCTGAGAGCCAGATCACATGGAGAAAACATTTAGGTCTCTTTATGAGTAAGGAGCTGGAGCAGCCTGCCCCGGATCTGTTTGGTCCTCGCCCCGTAGATGATGGGGTGTAGCATGGGGGGCACCACCAGGTAAACACTGGCAAAGAGAATGCGTAAATGCAGTGGCACATTGTGGCCAAACCGCTGTGTGAGAGAGGAGAAAAAATCTGGGGTGTACAAAGCTAAGATGGCACAAAGATGAGAGATGCAGGTCCCAAAAGTTTTGAGCCGGGCATCCTTTGTGGGCAAGCGGAAGATGGCCCAGAGGATCTGAGTGTAGGACATGGTGATAAAAAACACATCCATTCCGCTCACAAAGAAAAGATTAAACAGGCCATAGTAACTACTGATGCGGATGTCAGCACAGGCCAGCTTCACCACGGCTATATGCCGACAATAAAAGTGTGGGATGATGTTGGTTCTGCAATATGGCCACCGCCTCGCCAGGAAGGGATAGGGTAACGCGAGTATGCCACCACGCAGCACCAAGGCCAGGCCTATCTTGGCCACAACAGAGATTGTGAGGATGGCAGAATGTCTCAGGGGATGGCAGATGGCCACGTAGCGATCGAAAGCCATGGCCACGAGGATTCCAGACTCCATTGCTGAGAAGGAGTGAATGAAGTACATCTGGGTGAGGCAGGCACTGAAACTGATCTCCCTGGAATTGAACCAGAAGATACTCAGCATTTTGGGTACGGTGGATGTGGAAATGAGCAGGTCGGTCACAGCCAGCATGCAGAGGAAATAGTACATGGGCTCGTGGATGTTCGGCTCCATCTTCACGATGATGAACAGGATGGTGAAGTTCCCCAAGATGACTATGATGTACATGGTGCAGAAGGGGATGGAGATCCAGACATGGGCCGCCTCCAGGCCAGGAATGCCCAGCAGGATGAAGGTGGAGGGGTTGGTGAAGTCGGTTCTGTTAGAATCTGACATGGTGTAGGGGAGACAGTGTCCAACTCTGAGGCATAAGTGTGTCTCCTGCTTGTACCGTATGTTCCCCTGACTTTCTGTGTGTTCTCAGGGTCTTGGGTGATGGTCGCAATAGAAATGCCTGAATGGAGAGACAACGTGAATATGAAGCAGCAAAGAATCCTGTGGCACCTTATAGACTAACAGACGTTTTGCAGCATGAGCTTTCGTGGGTGAAGTGGGTATTCACCCACGAAAGCTCATGCTGCAAAACGTCTGTTAGTCTATAAGGTGCCACAGGATTCTTTGCTGCTTCTACAGAACCAGACTAACACGGCTACCCCTCTGATACTTAACGTTAATATGAGACACTGCATACAGTAGTGGAGCCTGTTCTCATGGGAGAAGCAGATTGATCACTCTTCACACACTGAAAAATTACATTTTCATTAAACAGAGAAAACAAAAATGACCCCAGTAAATCCAATTCCATATTTTGTGGTGCTCCTGCATTAATAATACATACACTTTTTGGTGGGGGAGTACATACTCTAGGGCGTTCCCCATTCATCCAGTTGCTCAAAAACTGAGAGTGAAAAAAACAAACTTTTTGGAACACATTTTGTGGGAGAAAAATCCCAACTAGAACATACCTCGGGGAAAAGAGGACCCAGCTTAAGAGAAACATATGATCATTCACAGCAGTGGACAAAACAAAAGCAATATTCAGATCTCTAAGATATGGGAGGGAGAATAACACATTCGGGATACGTGTTTTGGTCACCCAGTCTCTTATAAGGATATAACACATATAAATTGGATTTCCAAGACAGGCTCTGAGAATGGGGGAGGCTGCCATATGTAAACATATATAAAAGCCTGGGCCTCTTTAGTTTACACCAGAGATAAAGAAGGAAGCATATGATATAGGAGAAGAAATTAAAAAATGATGTTGGTTTACATGTAAATGGACAGTTCTCAACCAGTACTATCTATAGACATTAGTGCTCCAAGAGGACTAATTCCCTAAAGCTGAGGAAAATTGTCAGCAAAGAGAACCGGAAGGAAAAATTTAGACAGAAAAATATGAATGAAAATTGGTAGTTTTTTTATAACAGTTCATTAGATAGCAGAAAACTCATGATTCCACAGTCAACAAAGTGATCAACTTTGTGTAAAAATGCAGTTCAGTGATAAAGTGAAGGCAGCAATTGGTTGTTGGTGGTGCGCGGGTTAGCAATACATAACAAAGAGAAAAAGGGAAAATAGGTAGCCAAGAATAGAAGTTGGAAGTTATGAAAATTGACAAGGGACGTTAAGTCATCTGGGTAAACTCCATGTTTGGCAGGGCTCTGGATCACAAAAAGAAGGTTATTAAGTATATTAGCAACAAGAGAAATCCTAGAAAAGTTTTATTTCAATTCCTGTGTTAAATGTAACATATTAAAACTAAAGGGAAAGGTTTTCTTCAAGAAAGAATTGACAAGGTTAAGAAAGAATGGAAAAGCTTTTATGGGATGACTTCAAGAAAAAATCTAGAAATGTAAGTAATGCCAGGCACCAACAGGGTTTATGCAAAACAGGTGTTGTCAAATAAACCTGATTCCATCCTTTTATGAGAGTACACATTGATTGATCAAGGGTACACATTTGGTTGATCAAGGGAACCACGCAGCTGCAACAAACCTTGATTTCTCAGAGGCATTTGGTTTAGTAGTGGAAAATATTGAGTTAAAAAATTAACACCCTAATATATCAGTAGAGAACATGTAAAATGGACTGGAAACTGGCTAACTTATCGATTTCAGAAAGCTGTAGTCAATAGTCTTTCATCAGTAAATGGGGCTGTTTGTAGTGGAGTTCTGTTGGGATCAGTTCTAGGCCTGATGCTATTCAATATTTTAATCAATAATCTGGAAGGAAATACAAAATCCCTGCAGATAAAATTTGTGAATGACCCAAAGATTGGCACAGTGGACACAATGAGGAGCCCAGGGCAGGCATACCAATTGATATGGAGTATTTGTTAAAAGGCGCCAATGGAAACAAAATGTTTTAATACATTCAAATGCAAAATTATCCTCTCAGAACAGGGAATGCAGGCCAGAGCGACACACTACAGCACTGTATTATGGAATGCAAGGGCCCTGAAAATGATTAAGGAGTCATTGTGGACAACCAACTCATCGTGAGCTCCCAGTGCGATGCTGTACCATAAAGGGATGATGTGGTCCTCAGGTGCATAAACAGGGGAATGGTGAGTTGAAGCAGGGGAAGGATTTTACCTCTGCACATGTGATTGGTGAAACAAACTGCATCCAGTACTGGGGTCTACAATTGAAAAAAAGATGTTGAAAATTTGGAGAGGATGCAGAAAAGAGCCTAAAAAATCATAGAATCATAGAATATCAGGTTTGGAAGGGACCTCTGTAGGTCATCTAGTCCAACCACCAGCTCAAAGCAGGACCAATCCCCAACTAAATCATCCCAGCCAGGGCTTTGTCAAGCCTGACCTTAAAAACCTCTAAGGAAGGAGATTCCACCACCTCCCTAGGTAACCCATTCAGTGCTTCACCATCCTCCTAGTGAAAAAGTTTTTCCTAATATCCAACCTAGACCTCCCGCACTGCAACTTGAGACCATTACTCCTTGGTCTGTCATCTGCTACTACTGAGAACAGTCTAGATCACTGTTGCCTGTAAGCTGTGCGTTTGTGCGTGTGCACACAGATTCTAAACCCTGCGCATATGGCAAAACTCACGCACAAAAAATGAAATATTATATCAGAGCCAGGCCAAAATATAATTTATGGGCGACTTTTGACATTGTTCGCAACTACAGCCAGGCATTTTGACTTATTCACACATACTTGAGCTTGTACACAGCCAAATGAACAGACTACAAGGAGATGTGTGGGTCCCGATCATCCAGAAATGATCGACGTTTCAAGTTCGAAATGCTGACAGTCGGGACCCACACATCTCCTTGTACTCTGTTCATTTGGCTGTGTACAAACTCAAATATGTGCGAATAAGTCAAAATGCCTGGCCGTAGTTGCTAAGGTACTGCAAAGATTTCCAGAAATGAACCAAGATAAGTGTTGTTTTTGTGACTGAAATCTTTCAAAGGATTGGACTTCATACAATTACCCATGACGTTTTATCATTTTCTCCATGTTTTTTTTGCCACTTTTTTTGCTATGCACAAACTTCCAGTGTCCTGATCTGAATGATCTCTCGTTTTCTCTTTTGTCGAGCCACGCTGTTCAGTGCGTTGATATAGTAGGTCAGATCCCTATGTTCAGAATGCAAAGACTTTCTCACTGAAGAGATTGTTATAGTCAGTCAATACAATGACTTCAAGTTTGCAGTAGCCGAAAGAATCAAAAGCCAAATGGTTTTAAGTTCCCCGGATACGGTGACATTTGCTCACCAGAACGAACAGATTCAGAGATCTTGCAAAGTTGATGGATATTGTGGAACATTCCTAGCATGAAGCGCAGACTGTGAGTGTGGCTTTAGCTTAGTGAACACTCTAAAAAACAAGCTACGGACTCGTTTACAAGTAGATCATTGGAACATGCTGATGTGTAGTAAGAGTTACCAGCTGGATGGAGGACGGATAGATCTGGAGAGAGTTCATATTGAATGGGCAAATGAAAAAGATCCAGGGAAAAACAGTAAGGTGAGTTCAGCAGTCTTTGACATTTCAACCAATAAGGAAATTAAAATGCATTTGTAATTCCATATCTTATTCTTGGCTGATAAACATTGATTGATTTCTTTAGGAAAATTTTACATTTAAAACACAAACTCTTATTTTTCTTTTTTGACTTATGATGTCTCTGCCTGAAAACCCATATAAATTGACATAATGGCATACTTATTAAATTGTCTTTATTATATGTTTATCAAAATCTTTTCGGACATATGTATAGAATGAAAGGTGAAAGTGGACAACATCCTATAAACTTATAATGATCATGATTAATGTGTGCTTGATGTATGCTCATGATTGTCTCTATTAAAATATCATAAAGTGTAATGCTTAAAACTAACTTCTGCTTCATGAAGAATTGTTAAATTTCCTTTTTCTTAGTATTTAAAAATGACATTTATAAAATAACATGGTTGTACTAAGAGGAGACCCTAAGATATAAACCTTGGTATCAGAGGCCTGGTATGAGGCCTGAGGCCTAAACTAAAGTAATGGTCAAGACTTTGCTAACATAAAGCAAAGTGAAGCTGTGAGCCAGAGGCAGGCCCTGCTCACAGAAGCTGGCAAGGAAAGGGCTGATGCTGCAAGAAGCTACGTACCTAAAAGGTACTGAACACTAGATATCAAAACATTCACATACTTGCACATTCCACACAGATAACAAGGAACAGGCTGGCCCATCCCAATGACAGGGGCAAAAGGGGAATATGATGGATAGAGTTGTTTTGATCAAACCAACATGTACAAGGTGAAAAGCGGCACCTTAATACGTAGAGGGGTTGTAACTTGCTACGTGGAGGGGTTGCACCTCATACGTCAGGTGTGATGTGTAACTTGTTTGTATCTGTGTAGAAAAATGCATCCCTGGGGCGGTGTCTTTGTCCAGCTGAGGGGGCAGTGGAAAGTCCCGCCACTGACTGAGCTGAGTCCATTGCCAAGAGTCATTCTGTCGCAGTACGCCCGGTAGACTAAGTAATCTACGGGGACCCTACCAGGGTGTCCGAGGTTGCAATAAACCTAGCTGACGTGGCTTTGCATCTTACTGGACACTGTGGTTATTGGGGGTTCTCGTCGGGTCTGCTGTGTCAGCTATCTGCGCAGAGCTGGGACAGCACATAGAGGGAACACACGCACGCAGCTGAGTAATATCAACATTGGAGAGAGCAGAGCACCACACCGGTAGCACTCTGACAACAATGGTATAAAACTATTATTATCATAAATTGCAAATTGAAACTTCTTAAATATATAAGCATTTTACTGGCTTGGGCATGTTTGCCTCATGGCACACAAATTTGAATTTTTTGCACACACAGCCTGTCAAAAATGGGAGGGAATATTGGTATAGATCCATCCTCTTTGTAACCCCCTTTTAAGGTAGTTGAAACCAGGTATCAAATCACCCGTCATTCTTCTCTTCTGCAGACTAAACAATCCCAGTTCCCTCAGCCTCTCCTCATAAGTCATGTGCTCCAGCCTCCTAACCATTTTTGTTTCTCTCCACTGGACTCTTTCCAATTTTTCCACATCCTTCTTGTAGTGTGGGGCCCAAAACTGGACACAGTACTCCAGATGAATTGATTGAAGGATAGAGAAAAAGCTGGACCATTAGACTTGAAGGTGTAGGTGTGGTCCTCGGATAAATAATCAGGGGAGTGGTGAGTTGCAGCAGGAGATGGATTTCACCTCTGCATATGGGATTGGTGAAACAAACTGCATCCAGATCTTGGGTCCACATTTGGAAAAAGGTATTGAAAACTTAGGCAGAAAAGAGACACAAAAATGATTGGAGGACAGAGAAAAAGCCAGACCATTAGACTTGAAGATGTATATCTCTTTAACTTATCAAAAAGATGATCAAGCGGAGACTTTCATAGTGCTTCAATATAGACACTAATTACGCGGATGGAAAGGGGTTCTCCCCTCAGCACAGGTAATCCCTGAGAGGTAGTAGCTACGTTGGTGGAAGAATTCATCTGATGCTGTCTACCTCAGGGCACAGATTATCCAACTAGTTCTTGGAATGTATGGGAGAAATGTTTTTGTTCCAGAAGCAGGAGAAAGCTACTAGGAGTGAGGCTGTTTTAGACTTGATTTTGACAAAGAAGGAGGAACTGGTTGATAATTTGAAAGTGGAAGAGAGTTTGGGGGAAATGATCATGAAATGATAGAGTTCATGATTCTAAGGAATGGTAGGAGGGGAAAAAAGGAAAATAAAGGCAAAGGATTTTCAGAAGGCAGCCTTTAATAAACTCAGGGAGTTGGTAGGCAAGATTTCATGGGTAGCAAGGCTACGAGGAAAAACAATAGAAGACAGCTGGCATTTTTTCAGAGACATTATTAAAGGGACAAGAGCAAACTATCCCTCTGCATAGGAAAGATAGGATGTATGGCAAGAGACCACAATGGCTAAACCAGGAGATCTTGAATGATCTAAAAACCAAAAAAAGGATCCTACACAAAGTGGAAACAAGGTGAAATTACAAAGGAGGAATATAAACAAATAAGACATGTATGTAGGGGCAAAAATGGAAAGACCAAGGCACAAAACGAGATCAGACTAGCTCAGAACATAAAGGGAATAGGAAAACATTCTACAAATACTTTGGAAGCAAGTGGAAGACCAAGGACAGGGTCAGCCTGTTACTAAATGAAGAGCGGGAAACAATCACAGAAAATGTGGAAATGGCAGAGGTTCTTTGTTTCGGTTTTCACCAAGAAGCCTGCTGGTGTTTGGACAGTTAACATAGAGAATGCCAGTGAAAATGGGATACGTTCAGATGCCAAAAAGGAGACAGAACAAGTTAAAAGTTACCTGGACAAGTTAGATGTCTTCAATTCACAAGGGTCTAACAAATGCATCCTAGAATGCTCTGAAGGAACTGACTGAGCAAATATCTAAGCCATTAACAATTCTCTTTGAAAAGTCATGGAAGTCAGGGGAGATTCCAGAATAATGGAAAAGAGCATATATAGTGCATGTCTATAAAAAGGGAAATAAGGGCACCACAGGCAATTGCAGAATAGTCAGCTTAACTTCTCTACCAGGGAAGATAATGGAGCAAATAATTAAGGAATCAATTTGCAAACGTCTATAAGATAATAAGGTGATAAGTGATAGTCAGTATGGATTTGTCAAGAACAAATCATGTCAAACAATCCGGATAGCTTTCTTTGACAGGCTAACAAGTTTTGTGGATGGAAGGGAAGCAGTGGATGTTGTATCTTTTGACATTAGTAAGGCTTTTGATATGGTATCACATGACCATCTAATTAAGAAAGTAGGGAAATGCAACCTAGATGGAGCTTCTATAAGGTGAGTGCATAAGTGATTGGAAACCTGGTCCCAGAGAGTAGTTATAAATGGTTTGCCGTGACGCTGGAAGGGCACAACAAGTGGGGATCCACAGGGATCAATTATTGGTCCGGTTCTTTTCAATGTCTTCATGAATGCTTTAGATCATGGCATACAGATAAACTAAGTTTGCAGATGGTACCAAGATGGGGTAGGTTGCAAATCTTTTGTAGACTATGATGAAAATTCAAAATTATCTGGAAAAACTGGGGAAAGGGTGATTAGGGGTCTTGAAAATGTGACCTATAAGGAAGACTGAAGAATTAGGTTGTTTATTCTGAAAAAGAGAAGACTGAGATGGGACATGATCACAGTTTTCAAATACCTAAAAGGAGAGAGAAAATATATTCTCCTTAACCTCTGATGATAGGTCAAGAAAATATTTAATTAAATTGCAGTCAGGGTGGTTTAGGTTGGACATTAGCTAAAAGTTCCTAACTGTCAGTGTGGCAAGGCACTAGAATAAATTGCCTTGGGATGTTGTGGAATCTCCATCATGGGAGGTTTTTAAGAGCAGGTTAGCCAAACACCTGTCAGGGATGTTATAGATGGTGCTCATCCTGCCAGATCTATGATTCTAAGATACAGCTACATGTCTCTGGGGAGTGAGGTTCTTTGCTGTTTAAAATTAGACAAATACAATTTTATGTTATATTAGCAAAGTATAATATGCAACTCATGGTACGTGTTAGGATTCCTCTACTCGTTGCAGGTTAGATTTCAATTGGAGTAATGTGTCCAGTTTTGCTCACCAATATATAGAAAGGATGTAGAGAAACTGGAAAGGATCCATAGGCAAGTGACAAAAATGTTATTCAGGGGATGGAATTCAAGCCGTATGAGCAAGTTGAAGGCACCAATATGTTTATTTGGAAAAAGGAAATAATTTTGGGACATGAAAGTGCTCTTCAAATACTTGAAAGGCTGCCATAAAAACGAGGAGGAAAGTTATCCTGTCTTACTGGAGAGGGGCAGGACAAGAGGCAATGGGTTCAAATTCCAGCTTAGCAGATTTAAATTAAATTTCAGGAAAATCTTCCTAACTTTAAGGACAGGAGGCCAATGGAACAGACTCCCAGAGAAGTCATGGAAGCGCCTTCTGTGGAGGTTTTTCCCAGACCTGGGAATAGTCATCAGTCTTACATAACTAGAACAAAAGAAATCCTGCATCTTGTCAGGGGATAACTAGCTGTCCTTTGCATTCCCTTATAACAATCCTAGGGTAGTGTCGGCCTTGGTCACACACTCGTCTTTCGGCTCAATCCAGAGGTAACTGAGTGAAATTTAAGGGGCCCGTGTTTTACAGCAGGTCAGACTGGATGATCAAATGGTCCCTTCTGACCTTAAAGCCTATGGATCTATTGATAAAGAAAGTACATCAGACACTTACATTTAATGTGTCTCATAACATGAACAAGGGAACATTTAGTTAAATTGAAAGTGTGAACATATAGCATTGAGAAAAGGTAATTGCTACCATAATTCCTATTTGGCCTGTAGAACTCCTTGGTACCAACATTATTGGAGCAAAGAGCACAGAAGAATGGGATTCACAAATGGATTGGCCAGTGTGGTTGGTGCCGGTGGCATCCCCTCTACTTAAGGCTGTCTGACACCTTCCATTAGAAGACCTCATTTTCAGTTGCTTATAAGTTTGGCAAATCTTGAGTGATTGGACTGAAATTTCCCATGCTGGGTGCCTGCTTTGAGCAGAATTGTTTTTTGAAAGTTTCAGGCATAACAGTTCAGCCGACTTCTGGAATGAAGCTATGAGAGAGTATGTGTTACCCACGTTAAAATATTCTTATTATTGTTCTAGTGAGGAACGGTAGCACCTCCAAGCTTTCTAGCAGATAAAAGTCAGGTAACAGCCCCTGTCCCTCTGCCCCATTAACAGACAGAGCCCCGAAATGCAAGAGGTGGGGGTGACAATGTCTGTGCAATAACACACAGCTGGCTCCTGATGTCTGTACGCTGTTCTTCCTCCAAGGGAAATTTTGCCTCAGTGGGGCTAGATCAAAGTACGGGGCAGGGTCTCAGAATTTGAACTTGTATTACTCATCAAAAAAATCTTTCTCCCTGAAGGATTCACTGTGCCACTGAAATGCACCACCGTTGGGCTGGAGGCCATCAGGCAAGATGAGCATCGATGCCCAGAAATCAGTGCTATTTTGGGCAGTGATTCTTTAGCAAACTCATCAGTTATGGCAAGGGCCTTGGGATGTGTCATGGTTGTGCAGAGCGGAAAGGACCACAGACTTACTCTCTATCCCTCCACGTCCATGTTACACAGGGATTGTCGATCAGGTGAGCTCCTCAACGAGAGATGGGTACCTGTGAATTCTGAGATGGAAGTATCCTTGCTAGGAATCCCCCTCGTATATCCGTGACCCATAGCGCTCTCTGCCCAGCAACTTCAGCAACATCCCATTCAAAGATCTAACACAGGGGTGTGCACAGTTTCTAATATAGCTCTGTCTAATCCCCGTGGGGTTCACTCAGCCTCTAGAGGAGAAGAGAGCATCAGAATGCAAACAGGCTGTAGGCAAGCATGTCTCTGCTTCTGTGTAATTATCCAGTTTTAGGAGTAAACAGTAATTAAAGGACCTTCCCAAGGGGAGATGAGAACTCCTGGGCTCTGTGCTGAGTCAGAGAGGAATTGGCTGTTTTGTGTATTTGTGTATATTTATAAAATATAGTTGATTAGAAAGAAAATAAGTGATACTGCCTATATGTCCATAGGCTCTGGTACCATGTAAATGCCTAGGATAGATGGGTAGACAGTAGATGGTCAGATCTGGGGAAAGATGACTGACGGGAGACATGAGCACTTTCTACAGACATATGGAGCTAGGCGATATGGTATCAGAGATCAATATATCTCCTCACTATCATCATACTGTGCAGCAACCTTCATTGAAGGATCTTCAGAACAATTAGCAAAGGAAAGTCATTATGAAAATATCCCCAGAATACAGATAGGCAAACTGAGGCATGGGGAGATATGGGCCGGCCAAGGTCACACACAGAATGAGAGACACGATGACAGACAGAACCAAGGAGTCCTGACTTCCCTGCTGTAACCACAGTCTCTCTGTGACATCAAGAGGGAAATGGACTCCTGCTCTGGCAGGACTGTTCATTGGGTGGTGTCATAAACAAACAGTTATGGGTTAATTCCTCTTTTACCTGTAGTAAAGGGTTAAGAAGTTCATGTAGCCTAGCTGACACCTGACAAGAGGAACCAATGGGAGCACGAGAAGACATTCTTCCACTCTACTCTGTGCTGGTTAGGCCTCAACCGAAGTATTGTGTCCAGTTCTGAGCACCGCATTTCAAGAAAGATGTGGAGAAATTGGAGAGGGTGCAGAGAAGAACAGCAAGAATGATTAAAGGTCTAGAGAACATGACTTATGAAGGAAGGCTGAAAGAATTGGGTTTCTTTAGTTTGGAAAAGAGAAGACTGAGAAGGGACATGATAGCAGTTTTCAGGTATCTAAAAGGGTGTCATAAAGAGGAGGGATAAAACTTGTTCATCTTAGCCTCTAAGGATAGAACAAGAAACAATGGGCTTAAAGTGCAGCAAGGGAGGGTTAGGTTGGATATTAGGAAAAAGTTCCTAACTGTCTGGGTGGTTAAACACGGGAATAAATTGCCTAGGGAGGTTGTGAAATCTCCATCTCTGGAGATATTTAAGAATAGGTTAGATAAATGTCTCAGGGACGGTCTAGACAGTATTTGGTCCTGCCATGAGGACAGGGGACTGGACTCGACCTCTCGAGGACCCTTCCAGTCTTAAAACCTATGAATCTATGTTTTCAAAGAGGGAGGAGGGAAATCAGTCTTTGGTCTGTTCAAAAAATTGGTGGGAGGTGAATCAGTCTCAGTCCTGCCAGGAAAAGGGGGATAAAGACTGTGGATTTATTTTTGGGGGAATACAGAGTTTCCAAATGACTCTCCCATAAATATTTTTTTAAACTATTTGGTGGTGGCAGCTACTAGATCTAAACTGATAAATAAGCTTAGGGGTTATCTCATGCAGGTCCCCACATCTGTACCCTAAAGTTCAGAGTGAGGGCGATACCTTGACATGGTGGTAGGGGAGGGATTCAATTGAATCAAAAGCCAGTAAATTTTTATTTTCCTTTTGTGCTGCTGTGGAAAGCAGTGCAAAGAAACATAGATTGTTATCACTCTTTGCCTTCTAACAAGGGCTTTTGTTAAAGAAAAGTTTCCAGCTGTGAACAGCTGGAGAGTAATTAAAATTTTGCACACAAAAAAAAGTCACAAAACCAGTTTTCCTTGTTTCTTTCTTACTCTGAGGGGTCAAGTTATGGTAACAAAGGAGTTTACAAGCTGTTGTTTTTTTTTCTACCTCTTGGGGATAGCTAGGGTAGACCAAAAAGTCTGAACACTGAATGCTGTGAAAGTCTTTGTTAACTAAGCAGTCCTGAGCTGAGGCATCCCAGTTTCAGTAAACTGCGGAGGAGGTGTGACCCAGCATAACAAAGCAGAAAAATAAGTACCAGTGATGCCGCTAATAAACTCTAGCTGGCCAAACTGGCAGCAAAATAATATAATAAAAAAAAACATAAAAGACTACTCAAATTAAAAAAACTTAAAAATCGCAGCTACTAAAAGAAAAGAAAAAGCCAAAGAGGATGCCCGCAAGAAAGCTATGAGGAAAAAAAAAAGAGATGGAAATCCAGAGAAAGGCCCAAAAGCATGCACTGAAGTTAGCAAAGATTCAGTCAAATCCACCAAATAATCCTAACAACCCTCTACCCGAAAACCACATATAGGAGCGACTATGTCCACAGTATAATAAATCCAGTAATATTGCTAAATATTTCCTCACCTTTAATAAACTGTGCACTCTCCATGCCATTCCTAAAGATCAGAAGATGACCACATTGGTAGCAAAATTGACTGGAAGAGCTCTGGATGTATTCAACAAGATGTCTATTGGGGAGGCTTCTAACTATGGTAAATTTAAGGATTTGGTTTTGAAATAATTTCAAGTTACATCTGACACTTACAAAGTCAAATCTAGAGCTCTTCAGAGAGGGCCTGGACTAAGTAACGTGGCTTATGTACACCAGATAAAGGATCTGTTAATAGAACATGGAAATCATGAAGTGATTCATGTCACACACACAAAGATACTAGCAAACAAACGCTAGGGACACCATCCCTGCCCATCCAGGATAATAGCTATTGATTGACCCATGCTCCATAAACTTATCTAGCTCTTATTGGAACCCTGTTACTGTCTTGGCCTTTACAGCATTCTCTGGCCCAGAGTTGCACAGGTTGACTGTGAAGAAATGCTGTCTTTTTTTTGTTTCAAAACTGCTGCCAATTAACTTCATTGGGTGATCCCCAGTTCTTCTGTTATATGAAGGAGTAAATAACATTTTCTTATTCTTTTTTTTTCACACCAAGCATGATTTTACAGACCTCGTATCCCACCTTAGTCATCTCTTGTCCAAGCTGAAAAGTCCCAGAGTTTTTAATCTCTCCTCATATGGAAAATGTTACATACCCCTAATCATTTTTGTTACCATTCTCTGTGCCTTTTCCAATTTCAGTGTATCTTTTTTGAGGTGGGGTGATCAGATCTGCACACAGATGTACCAGGGGTTTATATAGAGGCAATATGATACTTTCTGTTTCATTATCTATCATTTCTTAATGATTCCAAATATTCTTTTAACGTATTTGTTTGCCGCTGCACATTGATGAGCTAGTTTAACCCTATTTACGCATGTGTGATTCTATGAACTGTCTGTATCCTTTGGTCTTTTGTTTTCTCCTGTTCTCTTCCCTCACACACCTTGTACTCAGAGGCAGGAGTTTGGGGCAGAGGCATCTGTCAATAAATAGATTAATCTTTAAAGACTATCAGCCCAAACAAGATCTCAGCCAGACAGAAGAAGTGAGTAACTACATTCTAGATGAAACCAGTTTCTTCCAGCTTCTCTGCTGAGAAGTGAGCATGGAAGTAATGGAATCTCCCCAGAAGAGGGATTAAATAGAGGAAGTGTTGTTCAGCTCTTCAAAACCAGATAGACTGGACGAGTCAGGAGAAGCTGGGGCAGGACAGAGGCACAAGTGGCAGAGGAGACTCTTGGGTTGCAGAGCTTGGCTGCAGCAGAGAGACAGATTCCAGATGCAGGAAAAGCCATGAGTTGCAGGAGGGACAAAGTATGGTCCAGGGAGGTGTGGACAAAGTGATGGGCTATTGGAAAATATCATCCCCACTATACAATTTGTCAGAGGATGTCATGGGTCCAAGAATATTACAGCTTTCAAAAATAACTAGAAGAATTCATGGAGGACAGGTCCATCAATGACTATTCGCCAGGATGGGCAGGGATGATGTTCCTAGCCTCTGTTTGCTGGAGGCTGGGACAGGGTGATGGGGAATCGGTCACTTGATAAGTATCTGTTCTGTTCATTCCCTCTGTGTTGTGTTTACCTGGATCTAGGTATCGCTTCTGCTTTCTAAAGTAGAGGAATTGTTTTAGCAACCTGTGAATGGGGTTCCAAGGTGGCCCACTCTACTCAGTTAAGGCAAACTGCCAAGAATGGGGAAGAAAATTCCCCCAAATGGGTGGTTATTCTAACACATGGATTTACCAAGTCAGCAACAAAACAGCTTTCACAATGCTTTACTGCTTACACAGAAGCCAAAGTCATGGGCTTCCACCCAGACAGCCAAGTCAGGTATGATGATGATTATTGAAAATCCTGCTCATCATATAATAAAGTTTTACAAATACTAAAGGATTGTACACAGCACCTCCCAGGTGAATGAATGTTTCAGATAATACCCAAATATTCACTTACAGCCAATTCTTATTAATTAATCTAAGATTTATTTAAAAACAGAGCGTATTGGTTAAAAGAGAATTATACACAGAGACACGATTAGAGTTTTTAAGTCAGGTTTATATTAGAGATGGCTGGCTTCAGAGTTAGATAAAGATCTTTCAGAATCAGTCAAGAGATTAAAGTCCATTGTTGAAATATTCATTGTCAGGGCTGTCCAGGGTATAACAGGAAACCAGAATCTTGCATCTCAAGCTTCCCCCGATGATGCTTAAGCAGATCTGAGATCAAAAAGAACAGGCTCCAACAGCCCTTTATACAGTTCCTGGGCAGCACAGCAGTCCTTGGGTCAACAATAGGCTTTTGAAGTAACCTTCTGTTTCAGAGGTGGGCAAACAGTGGCCCGCGGGCCACATCCTGCCCGTGGGACCCTCCTGTCCAACCCCTGAGCTCCTGGCCTGGCCGACTGGTCCCTGGTTCCTCCCTTGCTATTCCCCCTCCCCTCCAGCCTCAGCTGGCTCGCTCAGCCGCCGGCACAATGCTCTGGGGGGCAGAGCTGCAAGATCCTGGGGCAGGAGTCCCGTGACGGTGTCAGAGGGCAAGAAGCAGGTGCTGCGTGGATACAGGGCAGGTGCTGGGTTACGCCTGGCTGTCTGGGAAAGCACAGCCTCCCCAAACTGGCCCTCTGTACAATTTTCAAAAGTTAATGTGGCCCTCAGGCCCTCAGTTAATTGCCAGTGAGGTTTCTATTTCTGAAACCTCACTGGCAATTAACTACCTGGATTAATAAAAGGTTATTATATATTAAGCAGTTAAAGAAAGGTCACTAGAAACTTTAAAGAGACATATAGAAAATGAGATTAGTGCACCCAAGTTCCATCTAATAATATGTCCTTTTCATCTCTGAATTACCCAAATAATGCTCCAGACAGGAATCATTTGGTTACACTGTTCACCTGTAACAAGCTGATGGTAAACGTAGACTACTAGAGTCATGAACTTCTTCCAGTTCTTTGATAATACAAGTCTACATATGAAAGCACTAGCCTACTTAAGGTGGAATTGCCCAAATTACCATTTACATACTTTTCTAACCTAACTGTAAGGGGTGAATCTGGGTCAATAGCCTGCAAGTTGCTTAACTCTTTCTGGCCATGTGTCACACAACCCCTTTTGCAAGGCCTGGGGCTGTTTGGTTTAGCGATCATGTGACCCAAAAAGGAGAAACTGGAACCAGAGTGCGCCCAAGGGGAGCCCCGGGAAGGGTGGGCTGAAGCAACTGGAGAGTCTGGGGGAGCTGAGCCAAAGCTAGTGTCAGGGCCTTGGTGGTTGGCAGGCAGGTTTCTGCTCCCAGGGTGGGGCACTAAAACGGAAGCTGCACTGTGAGGGTGGGCTGGAAACCCAGAGCCAGAGGCAGGGCCTGAACAGTGCTGTGACTCAAAATCACAGTGGTCTTGTTTGTGGGCCCCAAACACGCTCAGCTGGTGAGAGTCCAGATTCACAAGCTTGAGCGCGGCTGTGACAGCAAACCTGGAGCTGCTACACAGATGTGGAAGGAGAGTGGGCCTGCTCCCCCCTCCCCATCTCTCCTGGTGCATTTAGGTCCTGCTCTCTCTTTCCTTTGTAACTCACCTCCACACACATACGTGCCCCCCTCTCTCTGTCACTTCTAAGTCCCTGGCCATTACCAACTAGCAGCCTGCAGCTGTGGTACCCTATAGTCTAGCCTACTTGCTTCCCTATATATCATTTCTTATAAGTTCCTTATTTTGTTAGGGTTTGATTATTTGTTTTATTAATAAGTTTACAGATTTATATTAGAGTATATTTCACCTGTAACACAAGGGACCTTCAGGCCACATCCTGTATGTTGAGCTAAAGCAGGTAGCAGATATGAAAAGTTTTGGGGAAAAGTGCAGCCAGAACCTCCTGTTGAAGTTGTGGAGGAGTTGGAATAGGGGCTGCAACCTTGCGCATTGTAGATAGGCATCTGCCAGAGTCTACCTCATGCTGCAAAATGGGCAGGCATCTTAAATGGGAGTGAACTGTGCCGCGTACTGTGCCTGTGCTCATGGATCCATGAAGGAGCCACCAACCGATATCCCCGGTGGGCCGTGGGACTGGGGTGGAGTACATGCTGGCCCAACTGGGGTTCCTCACCCTCCGAAGGTGAGACTAGGTCCCACCCCATGGTATCAGGGCAACCGTGGAAGTGAAGATTGTGGAGCATGAGCATGTAAAGTTGTTCCTTTTGAGGATTTCAGAAATGAACAAGCTGCAGGGCATGCAGCCCACATGGGTTATGAAAGGGAGGGTGTTTGGGGGGACTCATTGGACAGGAGCCCAATCAACAATTCCAGAGGTCCTGGGATGAGGGGTGAATACAGAGCACCCTGTTGCATGACCCGTTGAAGGGAAAATCCCAATGGTAGGCAATAAGGTGGCCCCTGCCTCCTGGAGTATGCTCAGAGGGGTCTGAAGTTTGAAGAGCCCCAGGTGAGCTCCGAGATGAAAGACGCCATCATGTCCACTAAATGGTGGTTCAAGAACTGGGCCGGCCAAATGCTGGAAGAATGGGCCCAGGCAAGATGGAAATAGAATACATCCATGCAGTCCCACCAGGAGTAGCAAAACCATTCGACCTCCACCTGTACTTAGGTAAAAGTGGAATTGTCATCTGGGTGATGGTTGCATGACCTGTTAATAGAAACACACACACTCCGGGTTTGCATTCAGGGGATAGATATTGAACAGAGTCCCTGTCAGCCTCTCCATACAGGCCTGGAGTGTAGTAGGCAGCCTGAGACTACCTCATCTACTCCCAGCATATCAGGCTCTAGGTTGGGGGAGAACAGGATGGCCACCCCAGCCGCCTGAGCACTGAGGTGTCTAAAATATACCCAGTCTCCCCATTCCAGACACCAAGTAGTCTCGGTGGCTGGATCCATGTGGGTTTCCTACATCACAAAGGAAGGAGAGCAACTGACATCTGTGGAGATCCACCATAAACATGTTATATGGTTTCAATGTTGAAATGATGGTTGATTTCATTCTGAGGACTGAGGAT
This sequence comes from Mauremys mutica, assembly GCF_020497125.1. Taxonomy (NCBI): domain Eukaryota; kingdom Metazoa; phylum Chordata; order Testudines; family Geoemydidae; genus Mauremys; species Mauremys mutica. The sequence goes on along the minus strand of NC_059072.1, from coordinate 367,430,792 downwards.
CCTTGCAGGCAGGAGGATCCCCAGCCTGCCTTACAAAAATCACTGACCAACCTGAAAGGCTTGTCACAGAAGTTGTGGGCCCATGGGGAGACCAGGATGTCCTACCTCCTGATCCCCCTCCACTCCTCCAAAACAGCCCTCATGGCCAAGAGGACAAGATGGAAGTCTCCGGTGTCTACCACAAAATGGTGAAGCTCATCCCAAGGCACAGTGTGGGACACAGTAGTGGATCCATGATAATACTCTGGCTGGGCCCCTGTTACGACCCTATGGCCCACATGGATGGACACAGAGGGAGAAGACCACCAGTGCAAAGACTGCACCGGTGGCACCACGTAACCCATTTCTATCTCCAGAAATGGAAAGGGAGGTGGAGGAAGGAGAGCAGCCCCTAAAGGGTCAGGGCGGGGAGACAAAAAAAAAAAGCTCTCTGAGGTTCGTCCAAGGATAGGAAAAACGAGACAGCCCCTTGGCGGCAGTGGTATGGAAGATGGGGGAAGGGAGAGGGGGAGAGAAGCCCTACTCATTTTTACCTCCATCTCCACATGAATCACATGCTGATTGCCATGTTCAGTTAATTCCCTCTGAAGCACCTGACACTGGGCACTGTCAGAAGACGGTCTACTGGGCTACATGGACCATTGGTTTTACCCAGTATGGCCATTCTGAACTTCTTATTTAGACCTCAGATGTATCTGCCTTCCGCTGTAACAAATTATTCCCTATTTCCCTCCCAGAGCCGAGATAGATCCCAGGAGTCCACAGAATTGGTAAGAACATAAAAATAAACATTAAAATGTTAACATTAACCAGTGTCCCTTAAGTGATTTGCCATAAGATGTGAGAACACATTGGTTGTAGAGATGACTGAGACACAGTTGACAAGGGGAGGGGAAGACAGGAGCAAGTGATGGGGCAGCACCTTGGGGAGAAGACACACAGTGGGGTCGAGTTTTGACAGAAGAGATGAGGAAGATTGTAATTTCAGGGATACAGCTATCAGCAATTAGAAAGGTGGCCACCCAGTCATAGAATCATAGAATCTCAGGGTTGGAAGGGACCTCAGGAGGTATCTAGTCCAATCCCCTGCTCAAAGCAGGACCAAACCCAACTAAATCATCCCAGCCAGGGCTTTGTCAAGCCTGACCTTAAAAACCTCTAAGGAAGGAGATTCCACCACCTCCCTAGGTAACCCATTCCAGTTCCTCACCACCCTACTAGTGAAAAAGTTTTTCCTAATGTCCAACCTAAACCTCCCGCTCTGCAACTTGAGACCATTACTCCTTGTTCTGTCATCTTCTACCACTGAGAACAGTCTAGATCCATCCTCCTTGGAACCCCCTTTCAGGTAGTTGAAAGCAGCTATCAAATCCCCCCTCATTCTTCTCTTCTGCAGGCTAAACAATCCCAGTTCCCTCAGCCTCTCCTCATAAGTCATGTGCTCCAGCCCCCTAATCATTTTTGTTGCCCTCCGCTGGACTCGCTCCAATTTATCCACATCCTTCTTGTAGTGTGGGGCCCAAAACTGGACACAGTACTCCAAATGCGGCCTCACCAGTGCTGAGTAGAGGGGAATGATCACATCCCTCGATCTGCTGGAAATGCCCCTACTTATACAACCCAAAATGCCATTAGCCTTCTTGGCAACAAGGGCACACTGTTGACTCATATTCAGCTTCTCGTCCACTGTAACCCCTAGGTCCTTTTCTGCAGAACTGCTGCCCAGACATTCGGTCCCTAGTCTGTAGCAGTGCATGGGATTCTGCTGTCCTAAGTGCAGGACTCTGCACTTGTCCTTGTTGAACCTCATCATATTTCTTTCGGCCCAATCCTCTAATTTGTCTAGGTCCCTCTGTATCCTATCCATACCCTCCAGCGTATCAACCACTCCTCCCAGTTTAGTGTCATCTGCAAACTTGCTGAGGGTGCAGTCCACACCATCCTCCAGATCGTTAATGAAGATATTGAACAAAACCGGCCCCAGCACTGACACAGACTGACTCGCCAGTTCATCGCATTAATACAGCACAGTAAGCACAGGAAAGGGCTTAATCTCACTTTTACTGTCCAGGAAGTGATTCAGGGAAGAGGCCCCGGCACCATGCACCAGCCAGCTCTGCACAGAGCTCAATCTGAGAGCCAGAGCACAAGGAGGAAACATTAGGTCTCTTTATGCACAAAGAGGTGGAGCAGCTTGTCCCGGATCTGTTTGGTCCTCACCCCGTAAATGATGGGGTGTAGCACAGGGGGCACCAGGAGGTAAATATTGGCAATGAGAACGAGGAAATGCAGTGGTATATTGTGGCCAAACCTCTGCATGAAACCGTAGAAGAAATCGGGGATATACAAAGTAAAGATGGCACAAAGATGAGAGATGCAGGTCCCAAAAGTTTTGAGCCGGGCATCCTTTGTGGGGAGACGGAAAATGGCCCGGAGGATCAGAGTATAGGACACAGTGATAAAAAACACATCAATTCCGAACACAGAGAAAATATGAAACAGGCCAAGGTAACTACCGATGCGGATGTCAGCACAGGCTAGCTTCGCCACAGCTATAAACCGACAGTAGGAGTGTGGGATGATGTTGGTTCTGCAATATGGCCACTGCCTCACCAGAAAGGGATAGGGTAATGTGAGTATGCCACTGCGCAGCACCAAGACCAGGCCTATCTTGGCTACAACAGAGTTTGTCAGGATGGTGGAATGTCTCAGAGGATTGCAGATGGCCACGTAGCGATCGAAAGCCAGGGAAACAAGGATTCCAGACTCCATTGCTGAGAAGGAGTGAACAAAGTACATCTGGGTGAGGCAGGCACTGAAACTGATTTCCCTGGAATTGAGCCAGAAGATGCTCAGCATTTTGGGCATGGTGGATGAGGAAATGAGCAGGTCGGTGACAGCCAGCATGCAGAGGAAATAGTACATGGGCTCATGGAGGCTCGGCTCCCTCTTCACGATGAACAGGATGGTGAAGTTCCCCAATACGGCTATGGTGTACATAGCACAGATGGGGATGGAGATCCAGATATGGGCTGCCTCCAGGCCAGGAATGCCAAGTAGGATGAAGGTGGAGGGTTTGGTGAAGTTGGGTGTGTTGGAATCTGACATGGATTAGCAGAGAAGGTGTCCAACTTTAACTTTGAGGCAGAACAGTGTCTCCTGCATGTACCGTAAGTTCTCCTTACTTTCTGTGGGTTCTCAGCCTCTTGGGTGATGGTTGTAGTAGAAATGCCTGAATGGAGAAACAACATTAATGTGAGACACTATATGCACTAAAGAAGGGTATTCTCATGGAAGAAGCAGATTGATCACTCTTCACACACTGAAATAATGACAGACATTTTCATTATTCAAAGAAAATAACGATGAACCCCACTAAATCCAATTCCATATTTTGTGGTCCTCCATGAATTAATAATTCCTATGCTTTGTGGTGGGGGAACCTTAAGAGGCAGCAGGAGGAAACACAAGGGTGGATACTGGTTATCCATTCTTGTTCCGTTATGAAATGAGAGCCAGGATAGGGAGTTCCCCATTCATCCAGTTGCTCGAAAACTGAGAGTGGAAAAAAACAAAGTTTTGCCAAGACATATGCTGGGAGAAACATCCCAACTAGAACATACCTCAGGGAAAAGACCTGGGCCCCATTGATAGCAGCTCAAGAGAAACACCTGCTCAACCGCAGCAGTGGACCAACCAACGGCAGTGTTCAGATCCCTAAGATATGGGATGGAGAACAACAGGTTCAGGATATTTGTTCAGTTTTGGTCACCCCGTCTCTACTAAGGATATAACATATATAAATTGGATTTTAAAAAACAGGTTCTGAGAATGGCTGAGGCTGCCATACGCAAATGTATAGAAAACCCTGGAACTCTTTTGTTTACACAAGAAACAAAGAAGGGAGCATATGATATAGGAGAGGAAAATAAAAAGTGAAACTGATTTACATGCAAATGGACATTTCCCAGCCAGTACTATCTATAGACACTGACTGCCTCAAGAGGACTAATTCTCCAAAGCTGAGGAAAATTGTCAGCAAAACTGACTGGGAGGAAAAATTGAGACAGAAAAATATGAATGAAAATTGGTTGTTCTTTGATAACAGTTTATTAGATAGCGGAAATATCATGATTCCACACTCACAGTGAACAACTTTGGGTAAAAATGCAGTTCAGTGGTAAAATTAAGGCAGCAATTGAAGGGAGGGGGAAGCAATATGTAACAAAGAGGAAAAATGGAAAATAGATAGCTACAACTAGAAATCGGAAGTTATGAAAATTGATTAGGGACTTTAAGTCGTCAGGGAAAACTCCATCTTTAGCAGGGCTATTGATCACAAAAGGGAGGTTATTAGGTATAATAACAAAAAGAAAAATCCTAGGAAAGTTTTATGTCCATTCTTCTGTTAAATGTAAAGTATTAAAAAATAAAGGGAAAGATCTTTGGGTTGTTTTTTGTTTGTTTGTTTGTTTTTAATAAAAGAATTGACAAGGTTAAGAAAGAATGGGAAAGCTTTTACGGGATTAGTTCAAGAAAAAGTCTAGAAATGTAAGTAATGCCAGTCACCAACAGGGTTTATGCCACAAAGATCCAATGAACTTTGATTTCTCAGAAGCAATTGATTTAGTAGGGGAAAATACTGAGTTAAAAAAATTAATACCCTAATATATCAGTAGTGAACATGTAAAATGGACTGGAAACCGGCTAACTGGTGGATCTCAGAAAACCGTAGTCAATAGTCCTTCATCAATAAATGGGGCTGTTTGTAGTGGGGTTCTGTAGGGATCAGTTCTAGGCCTGATGCTATTCAATATTTTAAAAATGATCTGGAAGGAAATAGAAAATCCCTGCAGATATTATTCCAATTTATATGGAGCATTTGGTAAGAGGGGATAATGCAAATAAAATGTTTTAATACAATCAAATACAAAATTATCCTCTCGGAACAGGGAATGCAGGCCAGATGCCCACACAAAAGCACTGTATTATGGAACACAAGGAACCTGAAAAGGATTTATGGGTCATTGTGGACACCCAACTCATTATGAGCTCTCAGTGAGACACTGTAGCATAAAGAGATGATGTGGTCCTCGGATGCATAAACAGGGGAATGGTGTGTTAGAGCAGGGGGAAGGATTTGACTTTTGCACATGGGATTGGTGAAACAAACTGCATCCAGATCTGGGGTCTACATTTGAAAATAGATGTTGAAAAGTTGGAGAGGGTGCAGAAAAGAGCCACAAAAATGATTGGTGGATAGAGAAAAAGCTGGACTTCTAGGTGTATATCTTTGACTTATCAAAAGATTTATCAAGTGGAGACTTTCATGGGGAGAAAACGATGAGTAATAACGGGCTCTGTAATCTACTAGGGAAAGGCTGATCAAGACTAAAGGGCTGAAAGCTGAAGCCAGGCAAATTCCAGCTAGACATCAGGGCCAAATATTTAGCACTGAGGGCGATTAACCATTGGGACATACTGAGAAGGGAAGTGTTGGATTCTCCAATTCCCCATGTTGGCAGATCCAGACTGGATGATTTTCTGGAAGATCTGCTTGAAGGGTTGTTTACACTTAAAATACTACAGATGTGCTGACATAGCGCTTCAGTATAGACACTACATACACAGATGGAAGGGTTCTCCCCTCAGCACAGGTAATCCCAGAGAGATGGTAGCTAATTTAATGGAAGAATTCATCTCATGCTGTCTACACCAGGGCACAGCTTATCCAACAAGTTCTTGGAATGTATGGGAGACACTTTTTCCCCCCAGAAGCTGGAGAAAGCTCATAGGAGAGAGGCAGTTCTAGACTTGATTCTGACAAATAAGGAGGAACTGGTTGAGACTTTGAAAGTGTAAAACAGCTTAGGTGAAAGTGATCATGAAATGACTGAGGGGGGACATGATAATAATTTTCAAATACCTAAAATGTTGTTACAAGGAGGGAGACAATTTATTCCTCTTAACCTCTGATGATAGGTCAAGAAGCAGAGGAGTTAAATTGCAACAAGGGCCATTTAGGTTTGACATTAAGAAAAACTTACTAAATGTCAGAGTCTTTAAGGGCTGGAATAAATTTCCTAGGCAGATTGTAGAATCTCCATCATTGGAGATTTTTAAGAGCAGGTTAGACAAACACCTGTCAGGGATGTTACAGATGGTGCTGGTCCTGCCAGTTCTGTGATTCTATGATATAGCTACATGTCTTTGGGGTGTGGATTTTTTTTGTCTGTTTAAAAATAAGCAAATCCAATCTTAGGTTATATTAGCAGAAATATAAAATGCAAATCATGGTATGTGATAATATTCTTCTTCATGTTGTGGTCTAAATTGGAGTAATGTGTCCAATTTTGCTCACCAATATATAGAAAGAATGTAGAGAAACTGGAAAGGATCCATAGCCAAGTGGCCAATGTTATGCAAGGGATGGAATGCAATCTGTATGAGCAAGCTGAAGGCATCAGTATGTTTATTTGGAAAAAGGAGATTAATAGGGGACATGATAGTGGTCTTCAACTACTTAAAAGGCAGCCATAAAAAGGTGGAGGAAAGTTATTCTGTTTTACTGGAGAGCGGCAGGACAAGAGGCAATGGGTTGAAACTCCAGTCATAGCAGTTTAAATTACATTTAAAGAAAATCTTCCTAACTTTAAGTACAGGAGGCCAATGGAACAGACTCCCAGGAAAGTCATGGAAGCGCCTCCTGTGGAGGTTTTCCAAAGACATGTGAATAGCCACCAGTATTAGATGGCTAAGACAAAACAAATCCTGCATCTTGTCAGGGGATAGACTAGCTGTCCTTCGCATTCCCTTACAACTCCATGATGCTATCATTCTATGATGTAAAATCCAGGTGTAGACCAGGTCTTACTCAAACACAAGTCACACACACGTCTTTCAGCTCCATACAGAGGTAACTGAGTGAAATTTAATGGGCCTGTGTTTTACAGGAGGTCAGACTGGATGATCAAATGGTCCCTTCTGATCTTAAACCCTATGGAGCTATTGATAAAGAAAGATCAGGCATTTATATTAAATGTGTCTCATAACATGAACAAGGGAACATTTAGTTAAATTGAAAGTCTGAACATATAACATTGAGAAAAGGTAATTGCTAATATAATTCATATTTGGCCTGTAGAACTCCTTGCTACCAACATTATTGGAGTGAAGAGCATAGAAGAATGGGAATCACAAATGGATTGTCCATTGTATGTGGTGCTGGTGGCATCACCTGTAGTTTTGGTGTCTGACATCTTCATTAGAAGACCTCATTTTCAGCTGCTTTTAAGTTTGCCAAATTTTGGGTGTTTGGACTGAGATTTCCCAGGCTGGGTGTCTGCTTCGAGCAGAATTGTTTTTTTGAAAGTTTCAGGCATAAAAGTTCATCAGGCTTCTTGAATGTAATTTTGAGAAAATATGTGTTACCCATGCTGAAACATTCTCATTATTGTTCCAGTGAGGAACAGTAGTACATCCAAGCTTTCCAGCAGATAAAAGTCAGGCAACAGCCCCTGTCCCTCTGCCCAATTAACAAACAGAGCCCTGACATGAAAGAGGAGGGGGTGACAGTGTCTGTGCTTTAACACACAGCTGGCTCCTGACGTCTGTGCTCAGTTCTTGCTCCAAGGGAATTTTGCCTCACTGGGGCCTGAGCAAGGTATGGGCCATTTCTCAGAATTTGGCCTTGTATTGCACATCTACTAACACCTTTCATCCTGAAGGATTCACTGTGCCACTGAAATGCACCACCTGGGGCTGGAGTCCATCAGGCGGGATGCGCAGGGGTGCACAGAAATTAGTGACATTTTGGCCAGTGATTCTTTAGCAAACTCATCACTTATGGCAAAGGCCCTGGGATGTGTCATGGTTGTGCAGAGAGGAAAGAAACACAGACTTACTCTTTATCCCTCCATACCCATGTTGCACAGGGTTTGTCAATCAGGTGAGCTCCTCAGCAAGAGATGGGTACCTGTGAATTCTGAGATGGAAGTGTCCTTGCTCGGAATCGCCCTCAGGTATCCGTGACCCAGGGGCGTGCACAATTTCTAATATAGCTCTGTGTAATCCCAGTGGGGTTCACTCATCCTCGAGAGAAGAGAGGATCTGAATGCAAACAGGCTGTAGACAAGCCTGTCTCCACTTCTGTGCTAATTATCCAGCTTTAGGAGTAAACAGTAATTAAGGAACCTTCCCAAAGGGAGATGAGAACTCCTGGGCTCTGTGCTGAGTCAGAGAGGAATTGGCTGTTTTGGGTATTTGTGTATATTTATAAAATATAGTTGATGAGAAAGAAAATAAGGGTTAATGCCTAGACGTCTATAGGCTCTGATACCCTGAAAATGCCCAGGATGTATGGGTAGATAGGAGACAGACTGATCTGGAGAGAGATTACTGCGGGGAGACATGAGAAGTTTCTACAGACATATGGGGCATGTCCATATGGGATCAGAGATCAATATATCTTCTCAGTATCATCATACTCTGCAGCACCCTTCATTGGAGGATCTTCAAAAGAATTAGGAAAGGAAAGTCATTATGAAAATATAACCAGTATACGCATAGGTAAACTGAGGCATGAGGAGATCTAAGCTGGTGAAGGTCACACACAAATGAGAGACACAATGACAGACAGAACCCAGGAGTGCTGACTTCCCTGCTGTAACCACAGTCTCTCTGTCACACCAAGGGTACGTCTACACTACGGGACTATTCCGAATTTGCATAAACCGTTTTTGTAAAACAGATTGTATAAAATCGAGTGAGCGCGGCCACACTAAACACATTAAATCGGTGAGGTGCGTCCACGGTCCGAGGCTAGCATCGACTTCTAGAGCGTTGCACTGTGGGTAGGTATTCCGTAGCTATCCCATAGTTCCCGCAGCCTCCCCCGCCTCTTGGAATTTCCGGGTTGAGATCCCAGTGCCTGATGGGGCAAAAATCATTGTTGCGAGTGGTTCTGGGTAAATGTCCTCAGTCACTCCTTCCTCTGGGAAAGCAACAGCAGACAAGCATTTCGCGGCTTTTTTCCCTGGATTGCCCTGGCAGATGCCATAGCATGGCAATCATGGAGCCTGTTTTGCCTTTTGTGACTGTCACCGTATGTGTACTAGATGCCACTGACAGAGGCGATTCAGCAGCGCTACACAGCAGCATGCTTTTGCTTTTGCATGACAGCAGAGATGGTTACCAGCCATACTGTACCATCTACCAATCCATAAATTGGTAAAAAGATGATCATGGTTACCAGTCCTTTTGCACTGCATCATCCGTTGCTGTCATAAGTGCCCCTGGCTGCTCTTAGCCAGGGGCGCAAAAGCCAAAATTGGGAATGACTCCCTGAGTCAATCCCTCCTTTATGGTATCAAAAAACAGAATCAGTCCTGCCTAGAATATGGGCAAGTGTATTAGAGAACCACTGTATCATAGAACCAGAGAGCACAGCTGCTCTGTCTCAGATCCTGCAGAAATGATGAGCTGTATGCTATTCACAGGGGGTGCTCCTGCAACAACCCCACCTGTTGATTCCGTTCTTCCCCCAGCCTTCCTGGGCTACCGTAGCAGTGTCCCCCCACTTGTGTGATGAAGTAATAAAGAATTCAGGAATAAGACACAGTGACTTGTTAGTGAGAAATGAGTGGAAGGCAGCCTCCAGCTGCTATGATAGTCCAGACAGGACATTAAGCAGTGTGGAGAAGAGGAGCCCAGCATCCCGCTGCTAGTCCAGGGGCAATTGAATCTTTTCTTTACACATGAAGGGTGGGGGCTGATGGAGCTCAGCCCCCTGTTGCTATGATGAAGACGGTTATCAACCATACTGCACCATCTACCAGGAAAAATTAGGAGCAGGCACCGTTGATTGACCTAACTGATGCTTGTCAGCATGGTTACCAGCCCTTTTGCACTGCACCATAAGGCTGATGATGACGGCGGATATCAGCCATATTGCACCATCAGCCACCCATGGTGGGGAGGGGAAGCAAGGATCTTGGTGTTGACTGCTGCAGCATCGTGTCTATCTGCATCATTCAGTAAAGATAGGGTGACATATAAAAGAGTCAAGAGAGGATTGTTTTCCCTTTCACTTCTGGGGGTGGATGGGGGGGTGCGTAAATGGCCGAGCTATGCCCTGACCCACCGCGGACACTGTGTTTGACCCTAGAAGCATTTGGAGCTCAGCCAAGAATGCAAATGCTTTTCGGAGACTGCAGGAACTGTGGGATAGCTTGAGTCCTCCAGTCCATGAGCGTCCATTTGATTCTTTGGCTTTCCGTTACGCTTGTCACGCAGCAGTGCGCTGAGTCCCTGCTATGGCGTCTGTCTGGAGATTTTTTAAAAATGATTTTGAATTTCATCTTCTGTAACGGAGCGCTGATAGAACAGATTTGCCTGCCCTTACAGCAATCACATCCGCATAGTCCATGCTGGACCTCTTTCTTTATTTGATTTTTAACTGCATCGCCACACGTGCTGATTGGAGCTCCACACTGGGCAAACAGGAAATATTCAAAAGTTCGCGGGGCTTTTCCTGTCTACCTAGCCACTGTATCCGAGTTCAGATTGCTGTCCAGAGCGGTCAGTGGTGCACTGTGGGATAGCACCCGGAGGCCAATACCGTCGATCTGCGGCCACACTAACCCTAATCCGATATGGTAATTCCGATACTAGCGCTACTCCTCTCGTTAGGGAGGAGTACAGAAATCGATTTAAAGAGCCCATTATATCGATGTAAAGGGCCTCTCAGTGTGGATGGGTGTGGCATTAAATCGGTTTTACGCCCCTAAACCCGGTTTAAACGCTTAGTGTAGACCAGGCCCAAAAGGGAAATGGACTCCCAGGACTGTTCACTGAGCGGGATGCACAGGAAAGGCTGGAAGAGGCAGCCTTTAGCCATTGCCATCCTTTCAAAGTGAATCTGAGGTTTTCAGAACTAGCTGGACTGTGTGAGCTCCCGCTCCTGTGAGGTGTGAACTCCAGGACTCCACTTCTGCTGCCACTCAGAAACCTACCAACACATCACAGTCACTGGGGGCGCTTCAGGGGAACAGACTTAGGCTACGTCCACACTGGCAGATGTAACGATCCGGGAGTTAACCCCCCCCCTCAGAGAGCGCTGCTGGGATCGCGCTGCTGGGATCGTGCTGCTGTGTTTTCACACTGTCAGCTGCCAGCACAATGGCACGGCCACACTGACGGCCCTTATGTCAGAGGCAGACTGCTTCAGCCCACATTCTCCACCACTTGTAAGCGTATGGGGGACTCACCCCTGTGGCACCTCCGGCTGGTCACTTCTGGGAATTTGCCTGTCCAGCCTCCAGAGCGCCCTCTGCAGGCTGGTGTCCTACTGCCTCTTGGCCCCCGTGTCCCTCCCAGACCCAGTTCCCCATTATCTGGGGTGCTGCCCGCTGGCAGTAACCCCTTCTCTCCGGGTCTCCCCTCCCCAGGGAACCCCACCCACTAGCTCTTATTGGAACCCTGTTACTGTCTTGGCCTTTACAGCATCCTCTGGCCCAGAGCTGCACAGGTTGACTGTGAAGAAATACTGTCTTTTGTTTGTTTCAAAACTGTTGCCAATTAATTTCATTGGGTGACCCCAGTTCTTCTGTTATGTGAAGGAGTAAATAACATTTTCTTATTCTTTTTTTTTCACACCAAGCATGATTTTACAGACCTCATATCCCACCTTAGTCATCTCTTGTCCAAGCTGAAAAGTCCCAGATTTTTTAATCTCTCCTTATATGGAAAATGTTACATACCCCTAATCATTTTTGTTACCATTCTCTGTGCCTTTCCCAATTTCAGTCTATCTTTTTTGAGGTGGGGTGATCAGATCTGCACACAGTAATAAATATGTGGATGTGCCAGGGGTTTATATAGAGGCAATATGATATTTTCTATTTCATTATCTATCATTTCTTAATGATTCCAAATATTCTTTTAGCATATTTGTTTGCCGCTGCACATTGATGAGCTAGTTTAACCCTATTTACGCATGTGTGATTCTATGAACTGTCTGTATCCTTTGGTCTTTTGTTTTCTCCTGTACTCTTTGCTCACACACCTTGTACTCAGAGGCAGGAGTTTGGGGCAGAGGCATCTGTCAATAAATAGGTTAATCTTTAAAGACTATCAGCCCAAACAAGATCTCAGCCAGACAGAAGAAGGGAGTAACTACATTCTAGATGAAACTGGTTTCTTCCAGCTTCTCTGCTGAGAAGTGAGCATGGAAGTAATGGAATCTCCCCAGAAGAGGGATCAGAGAGAGGAAGTGTTGTTCAGCTCTTCAAAACCAGATAGACTGGACGAGTCAGGAGAAGCTGGGGCAGGACAGAGGCACAAGAGTGGCAGAGGGGACTCTTGGGTTGCAGAGCTCTGGCTGCAGCAGAGAGACAGATTCCAGATGCAGCAGAAGCCATGAGATGCACGTAAGACAAAGTATGCTCCAGGGAGGTGTGGACAAAGTAATGCCTATTGGAAAACATAATCCAAACTGTACCTATAAAAGTATGGGGTCTAAATTAGCTGTTATCACTCAAGAAAGAGACCTTGGAGTCATTATGGATAGTTCTCTGAAAATATCCACTCAATGTGCAGCAGGGAATCAGTTAGAAAGAGAAAGATAATAAGACTGAAAATAGCATATTGCCTCTATCTAATTCCATGGTGTGCCTACACCTAAAATACTGCCTGCAAATCTGGTCATCCCATCTCAAAAAGATATATTGGAATTGAAAAAGTTATGGAAAAGGGTAACAAGAATGATTAGGAGTATGGAATAGCTTCCATATGAGGAGAGATTAATAAGACTGGGTTTTTTCAACTTGGAAAAGAGACGACTAAGGGGGGACATGAGAGGTTTATAAAATCATGAATGGTGTGGAGAACATATATAAGGAAGTGTTATTTACTCTTTCTCACACAAAAACACAAAAACAAGGAGTCACCCAATGAAATTAATTGGCAGTGGTTTAAAACAAAGGAAAGGAAGTATTTCTTCACACAACACCATGAAGTCAACCTGTGAAGCTCTTTGCCAGAGGATGTCATGAAGGCCAAGACTATAACAGCTTTCAAAAATAACTAGAAGAATTCATAGAGGATAGGTCCATCAATGACTATTAGCCAGGATGGGCAGGGATGATGTCCCTAGCCTCTGTTTGCTGCAAGCTGAGAAAGGGTGATGGGGAATGGATCAGTTGATAAGTATCTCTTCTGTTCATTGCCCCTCAAGCATCTGACATAGGCCACTGTTGGAAGACATGATACTGGGCTAGATGGACCTTTGGTCTAACCCTACATGGCCGTTCTTAAGTTCACTAACAAAGGAAATGGTGTGCAGATGTGTTTTGTTTACCTGGATCTAGGTATCTCTTCTGCTTTTTAAAGTAGAGGAATTGTTTTAGGAACCTGTGAATTGGGTTCCAGTGTGGCCCACTCTAAGATTGCTCAATTGGGGTAAACTGCAAAGAAAGGGGCTGACAATCCCCAAAATAGGTGTTTATTCTAATACTTGGATTTACCAAGTCAGCAACACAACAGCTTTCATAATGCTTTACTGCTTACGCAGAAATCAAAACACAGTTCCCTTAAAGCTACCCAGCCTTGGGCTTCCACCCAGACAGCCAAGTCAAGTACAATGATGATTACTGAAGATCTTCTTTATCATATAATAAAGTTCTACTAATACCAAAGGATTGTACACATCACCTCCCATGTGAATGAATACTTCAGATATTACCCAAATACTCACTTAGAGCCAATTCCTTTTAACTAAACTAAGATTTATTAAAAAATAGATAATATTGGTTAAAAGATAATTATACACAGAGACATGATTAGAGTTTTTAAGTCAGTTTCATAGTAGAGACGGCTGGCTTCAGAGTTCAAGAGAGTTCTTTCAGAATAATTCAAGAGGCTATAGTCCAATGTTGAAATATTCATTATCAAGACGGTCCAGGGTGTAACTGGAGACCAGAGTCTTGTGACTTGAGTTTCCCCTGATGATGCTTAAGCAGATCTGAGATAAAATGGATCAGGTTCCAAAAGCACAGAGCACAGCACAGGGTGAACAGTAGAGTTTTGAAGTAACCTTCTATTTCCTAAACATCACTGGTAACTAATTACCTGGATTATCATACGGTTATTAGCCATTAAGCAGTTAAAGAAAGTTCACCAGAAACTTTAAAGAGACATAATGAAAATGAGATTATTGCACCCAAGTTCTATCTAATCATATTTTATTTTTGTCTCTGAATTAACAGAATACAGCTCTAGACAGGAATCGTTTGGTTACACTGCTAACCTCTAACAAGCTCCCGGTAAACAGAGACTACTAGAGTCACTAACTTCTTCCAGTTCTGAAACAATATAAGTCTATATTTCAAAGCTCTAGCCTATCTAAGATAGAATGGCCCTAATTACCATTTATATACTTTTCTAACCTGTCTCTAAGAGGTGAATCTGGGTCAATAGCCTGCAAGTTCCTTAACTCTTCCTGGCCATGTGTCACACAACCCCTTTTGCAAGCCCTGGGGCTGTCTGCTTTAGCAATCATGTGACCTGAAAAGGAGAAACTGGAACCAGCGTTCGCCCAAGGGGAGCCCTGGGAAGGGTGGGCTGATGCAATTGGAGAGTCTGGGGGAGCCGAGCCAAAGCTAGTGTCAGGGCCTTGGTGCTTGGCGAGCAGGTTTCTGCTTGCAGAGGGAGGCACAAGAACGGAAGCTGCTTAGGGTTAGGGTTAGGGTGGGCCTGGAAACCTAGAGCCAGAGGCAGGGCCAGAACAGTGCTGTGACCCAAAATCACAAGGGTCTTGTTTGTGGGCCCCAAACACGCTTGGCTAGTGAGTGTCCAGGTTTAGAAGCTCGAGTGCGGCTGCAACAGGAAACCTGGAGCTGCTACTCAGATGTGGAAGGGGAGTGGGCCTGGCCAGGGAGGTGCCACAAAATGTATTCTTCATCCAAATGTAGCTCCTCTGACATCTGTGTTTCCCCAAGTGCTCTCGTTACAGAACAGATCAAGCCGGGCTTCCTGGAAGGAAATGGGTTTGCCTATATATCTTTTCTTATAAGTTTCTTATTTTCTGATGGGTTTGATTATTTGTATTATTAATATTGTCCCTGCCCGCAGGTATATGGGATCTTGGGGAACAATTACCACACAGGTGGGGTGCCAATTAATTCTTTATTAAAGGAAAAAGGAAGTGGTGGGAATTTAACAATGAAATACGATGGGATGGGGTGTATAGGGTGTTTACAATAGACAATGATGGGGGGGTTCTTCTTATTGAAAAGTGTAGGGAGTTCTAACAGTGGGGTACAGTAAGTGGGGTTTAGCACAATGGGATACAGTACAGTCAATAAGCAACTCAACTTTATATAGGAACAACTTTAGATACAGTGTGGAATGCAAAATGTACCCAAAAGAAATGCAAAGTAAAATGGTAGCTTCAATGAAAATACAAAGTATATCAGAAAAGTGGACGCAACCAAGTAAAATGTGAATCACAGTGCAATGATACAATATGGGTGATAAGTGAAATTATGCAATGTAACAGTATAAAAGAAAAATTAATGACTTAATTTGTGAGGCTGTGATAGCAGATAATCTGCAAGAGTGTACCTAAAGGCTGGGACAAGAAACAGGAGTGGGGAGGGGAGTGAATGATCAGTGGCAACTGATGAGAGGAGAGTGCAGCTGCAAGCAGCGAGAGACTCCGAAGCCCTGCGGGGTGAAGCCCAGAGCAGTCTTCAGGAGCCTGCGGGCTGGACGTACGGGAGACAAGAGCAGCTGGAGCGCACTTAAGGGGAGTCTGGGAGCAGCAAGAGGGGAGGGCACTGAACGTGCAAGCGATGGGAAGGCACATGGAGAATGGGGGAGACGACTGAGGGAAGAAACAGGTTGCAGCAGCGGAGAGCACTTCAGGGAAGCTGCGGAGCAGCGGGGTGAAGACAAACGGAGCAGTGTGATGGTGATCTTCGGTAGGGGACGGGCAGCGGAGAAGCGGGAGCACGAACACAGGGGATACAGGGAGAGGCAGCAGAGAAGTGTAAAGAAGGGCTAGAGGGAGGTTTAAGCAACAAGCGAACAACCAAAAAAAAAAAAAAAAGGAAAGAAGCGGCAAAGGGTTTGGGAAGTTACACAGGGGGAGAAGCAGCAAGGGGTTTGGGAAGTTCGGAGGGTGATGCAGACGCGGAGGAAAAAGCAGGAAAGAGTTGGGAAGTTCGAGGAGAATGCAGACACAGGGGAAAAAGCAGCAAAGGGTTATAACAGGGAGACACGGAGAAGTACACAGAGGGGGAGATTGGAGTGGGGGAAAAACAGAAAGTTCAGGGAGAGATCGGGACAGCGGGGAGACTAATTCAAACAGCAAAAACCTTATCTATCATCTAACTTAATCAAACGTATATAAAATGACAAGCAGCTTATACAAAGTAACCAAACAGGTACAGAATACAACCAGGCAATAGCTTTTTTAAATCTATCTTAACCAAAGACTAGGCAAAATAACAAATATCACAATTCTAAGCAAAACTGTAACAAGCATCTATACGGAGCAACAAAACAGCAAACTATATCAAGGCAGGTGAAACTTACTAGCGCTACAATCTTAGCAAACTATGACTTATTAGACTAAAAGCAAAACCTATGGTGCACCTTATGCTATGGGGAAGTTACAGAGGGCAGAGTGGTATGTGCCCAGGATACAGCTCCCAAGGCAGCCCCCAAGGAAGCCAAGGGATGGTGGCTGCAGCAGTGGATACGACTGAAAGCAGTGAGCCCCAAAGCAAAGCCCACTGGAGCAGAGCTTAGCAGCAGCACAAACTTATTTTTAGCGGCAAAGCGCCGCGGAGTTTTAAGAGAGGTTTTAAGACACAGACCAAGGTTTAGCTTGAGTCTGTGAGCTGGGGAAACAGAGCCAGCAGCTAAAATAATGAAATAAAAGTATAGAAAGTTTCACAGAGGGATTCTTACCAGTCCCCAAGGCAGCAGCAAAGGCGGAAGCAGTAACAACATCAGAAGAAGCAAGGAGGGCTCGGTACGGTCTCAATAATCAGGAGGTCTCTCAAGCAGCAATTTGTTCTTCATGGGACGTGGGGGGGGTTAAAAATGGGGGTACACTCAAAAATAAAATGAGAGCGGAGAAAGGACCCCCCAGAACCCCTGGCTGATCAGACCAGGCAGCAATGCAGGAACCTTTCTGATGTTTGTTTCAAAATGCCTGTTTTTTAAAGACAAACTCAGGCAGTTTCCCACCAGTAATCCTGATAGGATCCCTCTGTCACAGGGGAGGAGACACAGGAAAAACTGCAGGTGAGCACAGAGACGTGCCTGGGCAGAGTCCTGGACAATAGGTGTGAGTTCACACCTCAGGACTCAAAAGCACATGAGGCCTATGACTCATGCCCAGGATCTCAAAAACACATTAGGTCTTGCAGCTCTGGACATTGCCTACCCTACACCAAGCCCAGGTTTAACAAGGTGATAACAGGACCAACCCTTTGAACAGGACAGTGGTCCCACTTAGCACGCAGCACAAGTGGCCATCCCTTTGAGAAGGGCAATGGCTCTTGGTAAACGACTTAAGGAGCCCTCCCTTTGAGAAGGGCAGTGGCCCTGGTGAACAACTTAACAGCCAGGGAGGGGTGGCCACAGAGGAGAACAAGAACAAAATGGAGTAAGGGGACAGCTGTAAGAAACAAAATGGAATAGGGGGATAGCTGTAACAGACAAATATGTTTACAGATTTATATTAGAGTATATTTCACATGTAACACAAGGGACCTGGAGACCACATCCTGTATGTTGAGCTAAAGCAGTTAGTAGATATGAAAAGGTGTGGAGAAAAGTGCAGCCAGAATCTCCTGATAAAGTTGTGAAGGAGCTGGAATAGGGGCAGGCATCTTGAATGGGGGTGAACTCTGCTACATACATGCCTGTTCTCATGACTCCATGAAGGAGCCACCAACTGATATATCCGGTGGGCAGTGGGTCCAAGGTGTAATACTTTCTGGCCCACAGGGGTTCCTCACCCTTCAAAGATGGTACTAGGCCCCGTCACTTGGTATCAGGGCATCTGAGGAAGTGGCTCATGTGGAGCATGAGCATGTAAAGTTGTTCCCTTGGTGGAATTCAGAAATGAAACAGCTGCAGGCTGTGCAGCCCGCACTGGTTATGAAAGAGAGGGGGTAGGGAGGACTCATGGGACAGGAGCTCAATCAAGAATCAAGAAGTCCAGAGGTCCTGTGGTGACGGGTGGTTGGGGACTACCCTCTTGTAGGACCCATTCAAGGAAAATCCGAGTGATAGGCAATAAGGTGGACCCCATCTCATTGAATATGTGCAGGGGGGTCTGGAGGGTGAAGAGCCCCAGGTGAGCTCCAAGATGAAAGAGGCCATCATGGCCACTAAATGGTGAGCTAAGAACTGGGCCGGCCAAATGCTGGAGGAGTGGGCCCAGGCAAGATGGAAACAAAATATATCGCCAGGAGACATAGGTAAAGGTAGAATTGTCATCCAGACGTCCACCAGGGAGTGATGATTGATGATGTCTCTGAGGATGCCTGCAGTGGCCTGACTGCTCTCGATCACTGAGCGATTCTGGTCCTCAACAATGGTATTAAAATCCGCACCCAGGACCAGGCACTAGTGAGGATCCAAGGTGTCGAGGAAGGCAGACGCCTGTTGATTGAAACACATACACTCTGGGTCTGCATTGGGTCGGTAGACATTGAACAGAGTCAACGTCAGCCCCTCCACACAGGCCTGGAAGTGCAGCAGGCGACCTAGTATGACCTCTTCAACTCCCAGCATCTCAGGCTGTAAGTAGGGGGAGAATACGGGGGCCACCCCAGCCGAATTAGCACTGAAGTGTCTAAAAAATACCTGGTCCCCCCATTCCAGCCACCAAGTAGTCTTGGGGGCTGGATCCATGTTGTTTTCTGCAGGCAAACCACTCAGTACCTTGCGTCACAAAGGAAGTAGAGCACCTGGTGACTGTGGAGACTCACTCTAGAGCCTCTGGTGTTCAATGTTGAAAAGACGATTGGCTTCATTCTGAGGGCTGAGGAGGATCCTTGTGGGCAGGAGGATCCCCAGCCGGCCTTGCAAGAATCTCTGACCAACCTCAAAAGCTTGTCAGAGAGGTTGCAGGCCCAGCATTAGACCAGGATGTCCTACCTCCCGGTTCCCCTCCACTCCTCCAAAACAGCCCTCATGGCCAAGAGAACAAGGTAGAAGTCTCCCCAACACTGGAGAGGGAGCTTCACCTTACCCTTGAAACCACAGGGATCACACAGAAAACCGTGAAGCTCATCCTGCAGCACAGTGGGGGACAGGGTAGTGGACCCATGATAATCCTCTGATTGGGCCCCTGTTACGACCCTGTAGCCCTTGGCGATGGGCAAAGAGGGAGAAGACCACCGGTGCAGCGACTGTACCAGTGGCACCACACAACCGGTCTCTAACTCCAGAAAGGGAAAGGGAGGTGGAGGGAAGAGAGCAGGCCCTAAAGGCTCAGGGAGGGGAGACAAATAAACCACTCCCTGAGTTTCAGCCAAGGACAGGGGAAATGAGGCAACACCTGGGCTTCTTTTCCTCCTCCTCTCCCTCTGTTGCACATGAACCAAATGATGATTCCCATGTTCTGTTCATTCCCTCTGAAGCACCTGGCCCTGGGCACTGTCAGAAGACAGACTACTGGGCTACCTGGACCATTGGTTTTACCCAGTATGGAAATTCTGATCTTCTTCTTTAGACCCCAGATATATCTGCCTCCTGCTATATCACACTATACCCCTCCTCCCTCCCAGAAGTCTTGATGGGCTCTCTCTCTCCACAGAGTTAGTAACAAAGTAGGAATAAATATTAAAATTTTAACACTAACCAGTGTCCTTAAGTGACTTGCCATAAGATGTGAGCACACATTGGTTTTAGAGATGAATGGGTCACAGCTGACAAGAGGAGGGGAAGACAAGAGCAAGAGACGGGGGCAGGGCCTTGGGGAGAAGACACACAGCAGGGATGAGGATTGACAGAAGAGATGGGGCAAGATTGTAATTCCAGGGATCGAGATACCAACAATTAGAAAGGTGGCAACCCAGTGTAGTGTACATAGACTGATTCCCCAGTTCATCACATTGACACAGCACAGTAAGACCAGGAAAGGGTTTAATGTCTCTGTCTGTCCAGTAAGTGATTCCGGGAAGAGGCCCCAGCACCATGCACCAGCCAGCTCTGCACAGAGCTCAATCTGAGAGCCAGAGCACAAGGAGAAAACATTTAGGTCTCTTTATGTGTAAAGAGCCGGAGCAGCCTGTCCCGGATCTGCTTGGTCCTCACCCCAAGAGAAGCAGTGAATGAAGTACATCTGGGTGAGGCAGACACTGAAACTGATCTCCCTGGAATTGAACCAGAAGATGCTCAGCATTTTGGGTACGGTGGATGTGGACATGACCAGGTCGGTGACGGCCAGCATGCTGAGGAAATAGAACATGGGCTCTTGGAGTCTCGGCTCCCTCTTCATGATGAACAGGATGGTGAAATTCCCCAAGATGGCTATGGCGTACATAGCACAGAAAGGAATGGAGATCCAGATATGGGCTGCTTCCAGGCCAGGAATGCCCAGTAGGATGAAGGTGGAGGGGTTAGTGAATTTGGTTGTGTTGGAATCTGACATGGAGTAGGGGAGAAGTTGACTTTCTGTGTGTTCCCAAGTGTCTCTGGTGATGATCATAGTAGAAATGCCTGAATGGAGAGAGAACATTTGTCAGGGTTCCTTCCCCACTCTGATCTCTATGGTACAGATGTGGGGACCCGCACGAAAGCCCCCTAAGCTTAATTCTATCAGCTTAGGTTAAAACCTGGTATGCTACCAGCTTATGTTTAAACCTGGTACGCTGCCTGGTACGCTGTTAAAGTGATTTAACAAGAAACAGGGAAAGGACCATTTGGTGTTTCTCTTCCCCCAAAAGATCCCCCAAGTCCCTACACCCCTTTTCCTGAGGAGGCTAGGGAGTAATATCCTAACCAATTGGTTACAAAGTGATCAAAGACCCAAAACCCTGGGTCTTTGGACAATGGAAAAATCAGTCAGATTCTTAAAAGAAGAATTTTATTAGAAAGAAAATGTAAAAATCACCTTTGTAAAATTAGGATGGAAAATAGCTTCACAGGGTAATCAGATTCATAGAGCCCAGAGGAACCCGCTCTAGCCTTAGGTTCAAAGTTAAAAAATAAAAACAGGGATAAATCTCCCTCTAGGAAAGGGAAAATTCACAAGTTGAGAAAACAAAGATAAACTAACACGCCTGGCCTGGCTGGTACTTACAAGTTTGAAATATGATAGACTTGTTCAGAAGGATTTGGAGAACATGGATTGATGTCCGGTCTCTCTTAGTCCGAAGAGTGAACACCACCAAAACAAAGAGCACAAACAAAGCCCTCCTCCCCCCAAGGTTTGAAAGCATCTTGTCCCCTTATTGGTCCTTTGAGTCAGGTGCCAGCCAGGTTACTTGACCTTCTTAACCCTTTACAGGCAAAAGGATTTTGGTGCCTCTGGCCAAGACGGATTTTATAGTATTGTATACAGGAGGGCTGTTCACTTCCCTTTATAGTTATGACAACATTAGTGTGAGACACTGCATGCACTAGTGGAGACTGTTCTCATGAGAGGAGGAGATTGATCACTCTTCGCACACTGAAAAATGACATTTTCATTATTTAGAGAAAATAACTTGTGTAGGCTGTTCTCATGGCAGAAGCAGATTGATCACTATTCACACACTGATAAATTACAGTTTCATTATTCAGAGAAAATACTATGAACAATGACCCTACTAAATCCAATTCCATATTTGTATTGTGCTCCCTGCATTAAGAATTCCTACACTTTCTGGTGGCGGGACCTTAAGAGGCACCAGCAGGAAACACAAGTGTGGATACTGGTTATCCATCATTGCTCCTTAATGCAATGAGAGCCAGGCTAGGGCGTCCATGCTGTAGGGAGATCTCCATTCATCCAGTTGCTCAAAATCTGAGAGTGGGAAAAAAAAAACTTTTGGGATGACATGTGCTGGGAGAAACATCCCAACTAGAACATACCTCACGGAAAAGACCTGGGCCCCATTGATAGCAGCTCAAGAGAAACATCTGCTCATTCGCAGAAGTGGACAAAACAAAAGCAGTGTTCAGATCTCTAAGGTAGGGAATGGAGAATAACATCTTTTGGATATGTATTCAGTTTTGGTCACCGAGTTTCTATTAAGGATATAGCACATATAAAAGGGATTTCCAAGACAGGCTCTGAGAATGCGAGAGGCTGCCATATGCAAACGTATAGAAAAGTCTGGGACTCTTTAATTTACACCAGAGACAAAGAAGAGAGCATACGATATAGGAGAGGAAAATAAATAATGAAACTCGTACTATCGATAGACACTGACTGTTCCAAGAGGACTAATTCCCCAAAGCTGAGGAAAATTGTCAGCAAAACAGATTGGGAGGAAAAATTTGTACAGAAATCTATGAATGAAAATTGGTAGGTCTTTGATAACAGTTTATTAGATAGCAGAAAAATCATAATTCCACTGTCAACAAAGTAAACAACTTTGGGTAAAAATGCAGTTCAGTGGTAAAGTGAAGAAAGCAATGGGGGTGGGGGGAGGAGAAGCAATAATAACAGAGAGGAAAAAGGGAAAATAAATAGCCAAGAACAGAAATCGGAAGTTGAGAAAATTGATAAGGGATGTTAAGACATCAGGTAAAACTCCATGTTTGGCAGGGCTATGGATCAAAATAAGAGGTTATTAAGTATATAAAAAAGAGAAATACTAGAAAAATGTTATGTCAATCCCTGTGTTAAATGTAAAGATTTAAAAAAATAAAGGGAAAGGTTTAGATAGATAGATAGATAGATAGATAGATAGATAGATAGAAAAGAATTAACAAGGTTAAGAAACAATGGGAAACCTGTTATGGGATTTGTTAAAAGAAAGTCTAGAAATGGAAGTAATACCAGTCACCAACAGGGTTTATAGATAACAGGTCTTGTCAAATAAACCTGATTTCATCTTTTTATGAGAGTACACTTTGGTTGATCAAGGGTACACATTTGGTCGATAAAAGGGAACCACGAAGATGCAACAAACCTTGATTTCTCAGAAGCATTTGAAAATATTGAGTTAAAAAAATAACACCCTACAATTTCAGTAGAAAATATATAAAATTGACTGGAAATCGGCTAACTGGTGGATAGTAAAAAGCTGTAGTAAATAGTCCTTCATCAGTAAATGGGGCTGTTTGTAGTGGGGTTCTGTAGGAATCAGTTCTACACCCAATGCTATTCAATATTTTAATCAATGATCTGGAAGGAAATAAAAAATCACTGTAAATAAAATTTGTGGATGACCGAAAGATTGGCAGAGTGGATTCAATGAGGAGCCCAAGGCAGGCATACCGATTGATATGGAACATTTGATAAGAAAGACCCATCCGAACCAAATGTTTTAATACAGTCAAATGCAAAATTATCCTCTTGGAACAGGAAATGCAGGGCCTACTCACATACTACAGCTCTGTATTATACAAAACAAGGACCCTGAAAAGGATTTAGGGGGCATTGTAGAGAACCAATTCATCGTGAGCTACCAGTGTGATGCTGTAGCAAAAAGGGATGATGTGGTCCTCGGATGGATAAACAGAGGAGTAGTGAGTTGGAGCAGGAGAAGGATTTTACCTCTGCACATGGGATTGGTGAAACAGACTGCATCCAGTTCTGAGGTCCACCTTTGAAAAAAGATGTTGAAAACTTGGAGAGGGTGCAGAAAAGAGCCACAAAAATGATTGGAGGATAGAGAAAATACCAGACCATTAGACTTGAAGGTGTATATCTCTTTAACTTATCAATAAGATGATCAAGTGGAGACTTTCCTGGGGAGAAAATCATGAGTTATAAGTGGCTTTTTAATCTACCAGAGAAATGCTGAGCAAGACCTGAATCCAGACTTAATGTTGGCATATCCAGACTGGACTTTTTCCTGGAGTATCTGCTTAAAGGGTTGTTTACACTTAAAATGCTACAGCCGTGCTGCCATAGCATTTCAATATAGACACTACTTACACAAATGGAAAGGGGTTCTCCCCTCAGCACAGGTAATACCTGAGAGGTGGTAGATAGGTCGATGAAAGAATTCATTTCATGCTGTCTTCACTAGGGCACAGATTATCCAACAAGTTCTTGGAATGTATTGGAGATAATTTTTTGTTCCCGAAGATGGAGAAAGCTACTAGGAGAGAGGCTGTTCTAGACTTGATTTTGACAAACAAGTAGGAACTGGTTGAGAATTTGAAAGTGGAAGACAGTTTGGGGGAATGTGATCATGAAATGATAGAATACATGATTCTAAGGAATGGTAGGAGAGAGAACAGCAAAATAAAAACAAAGGATTTCAGAAGGCAGCCTTTAGCAAACTCAAGGAGTTGGTAGGCAAGATTCATGGGTAGCAAGGCTAAGGGGAAAAATAATAGAAGACAGCTGGCAATTTTTCAGAGAGACATTATTAAGGGCACAAGAGCAAACTATCCCCCTGCATAGGAAAGATAGAATGTATGGCAAGAGACCATAATGGCTTAACCTGGAGATCTTGAATTATCTAAAAACCAAAAAAGGATCCTACACAAAGTGAAAACAAGGTGAAATTAGAAAGGAGGAATATAAACAAATAACACATGTATGTAGGGGCAAAATTAGAAAGTCCAAGGCACAAAACAAGATCAAACTAGCTAGTGACATAAAGAGTAATAAGAATCCATTCTACAAATAAATTGGAAGCAAGCGGAAAACGAAGGACAGTGTAGGCCCATTGCAAAATGAAGAGGGAAAAACAATAACAAAAAATGTGGAAATGACAGAGCTGCTTAATTAATTTGTTTCGGTTTTCACCAAGAAGATTGTTTGCGTTTGGGCAGCTAACATAGAGAATGCCAGTGAAAATGGGGTTTGTTCAGATGCTAAAATAGGGAAAGAACAAGTTAGAAGTTACCTGGACAAGTTAGATGTCTTTAAGTCACCAGGGCCTAACAAAATGCATCCTAGAATACACTAAAGGAACTGATTGAGCAGATATCTGAGCCATTGGCAATTACCTTTGAAAAGTGATGGGAGACAGGGGAAATTCCAGAAGACTGGAAAAGAGCACATATAGTGCCTGTCTATAAAAAGGGAAATAAGGGAAACCCAGGCTATTACAGACCAATCAGCTTCACTTCTGTACCAGGTAAGATAATGGAGCAAATAATTAATGAATTAATTTTCAAACCCCTAGAAGATAATAAGGTGATAAGTGATAGTAAGCATGGATTCATCAAGGACAAATCATGACAAACCTTCCTGATAGCTTTCTTTGACAGGCTAACAAGCCTTGCGGATGGGTGGAAGCAGTAGGTGTATATTTTGACATTAGTGAGGCTTTTGACAGAGTCTGGCATGACCTTCTCATTAAGAAACTAGGGAAATACAACCTAGATGGAGCTTCTATAAGGTGGGTGCATAAGTGATTGGAAAACCTCTCCCAGAGAGTAGTTATAAATAGTCCACAGTGATGCTGGAAGGGCCTAACAAGTGGGGTTCTGCAGGGATCAGTTCTGTGTCCGGTTCTTTTCAATGTCTTCATGAACAATTTAGATCATGGCATACAGAGTATACTTGTTAAGTTTGCAGATGATACCAAGTTGGGACAGGTTGCAAATCCTTTGGAGAATATGATGAAAATTCAAATGATCTGGAAAAACTGGAGAAAGGGATGATTAGGGGTCTTGAAAACATGACCATGAGGGAAGACTGAAAGAACTAGGTTTGTTTAGTCTGAAAAAGAGAAGACTGAGGAGGGACATGATAACAGTTTTCAAATACCTAAAAGGTTGTTACAAGGAGGGAAAAAATATTCTCCTTAACCTCTGATGATAGTCAAGAAGTAATGTAATCTAACTGCAGCGAGGGTGGGTTAGGTTGGACATGAGGAAAAACATCCTAACTGTCAGAATGGTTAGGTACTGGAATAAATTGCCTTGGGAGGTTGTGGAATCTCCATCGTGGGTGATTTTTAAGAGCAGGTTAGACAAACACCTGTCAGACATGTTATAGATTAGAGATCAGCAACCTTTCAGAAGTGGTATGCCTTGTCTTCATTTATTGACTCTAATTTAAGGTTTTGCATACCAGTAATACATTTTAACGTTTTTAGAAGGTCTCTTTCCATAAGTCTATAATATATAAGTGAACTATTGTTGTATAAGTGGTTATGGGATAAGAAAATAGACTCAACCAAGTCTTGCTTCTTACACTGATCAATACAAGCAGTCCCAGGCCACCAGAGAGGCGGGGAAAATCAACACAAAATGGGTGGAGGGAGGAGAGAGGAACAACCCAGGTCGCAGTTTGAGTGAAAATCAGAAAGTACACCCTCAAACCACACCCTACCATTGGAGGCAACCCACGGCCCCACCTACATCTCAACGTAAACCCCAAACCCCTTATCATCCCACCACACCAGTGTCCAGCAACCCACCTCGCCCCGGTGACACCTTAGCAGGGCAATGTTTTAAATGTAATGAGCTGGGGCATATAAAGGTCCACTGCCCCAAGAACCCCAACCGAGTGCAGTTCATTACACCACAATCACACCAATGGTCCCCAGGTCCAGATGCCTCTCAAATACCTTTGGAGCGAAGGGAAACCTTGCAAGTGGGCGGAAAGAAGGTTATCGCGTGGCGGGACACTGGAGCACAAGTGTCAACTATCCACCAATCCTTAGTGGACCCCACATTCATCAACCCAGAGGGCCCAGTGACAATTCAACCCTTCATGACAAAGTCTTTAAACTTGCCTACAGCTAAGTTGCCTGTCAAATACAAGGGCTGGTCAGAAATGTGGACTTTTGCAATCTATAATAATTATCCCATCCCCATGCTGCTGGGGGAAGACTTGGCCAACCAGGTGAAGCTGGCCAAGAGGGTGGAAATAGTCACCCACAGCCAGGCTAAGCAAGCTTTCACACCATCCCTGTTCCTGAGTCATACACCAGGGCCCCGTCTGTTACCGGAGTCCCAGACAGAGGTGGTGGAACTGGACCCCCTGCCAGCAAGTGCAACAGCCTTAGTGGATCCAGTCCCAGACCCATTGCCAGCACTGAGTCCAGCGCTTCTAACCCCATCTACAACTCCAACATCAGAGGGCACCAGCGAGCCTGAACTGGCAGAAGCAGCAGATAACCAAAAGGCTCAGTCAGAGCCTAAAATACAACCTAGTGCACCAGGGAAGAGCGGTTCACAGCCAAGGAAAACAACCCCATCACCCACATCGCTTCCAGAGAGACCAAGCCCAAGTCCACAGTCCAAGGAGGAACTGATGTCTCCAGCAACAAGGGAACAGTTCCAGGCTGAGCAGGAAGCAGATGACAGTCTCCAGGGAGCTTGGACGGCAGCACGGAGCATCCCGCCGCCTCTCAGCTCTTCTAACCAATCCCAGTTTGTTGTAGAACAAGGACTTTTATACAAGGAGACTCTTTCTGGTGGGCACCAGGAAGATTGGCATCCTCAAAGACAGTTTGTAGTTGCAACTAAGTACCAGATAAAGCTCTTGAGCTTAGCCCATAATCATCCTAGTGGCCATTCTGGGATGAACAAAACCAAAGACAGGTTGGGGAAATGGGCAAGAACGTTGCTAATTATGTCCAGTCTTGTGAGGTGTGCCAATGAGTGGAAAAACCCCAAGACCAGGTCAAAGCTCCTCACCAGCCACTCCCCATAATTGAGGTTCCCTTTCAGTGAGTAGCTGTGGATATTCTGGGTTCTTTCCCAAAAAAAACACGCAGAGGAAAACAATACATACTAACTTTCATGAATTTTGCCACTCGATGTCCGGAAGTAGTACCTTTAAGGAACACCAGGGCTAAAAGTGTGTGCCAGGCATTAGCAGACATTTTTGCTAGGGTAGGTTGGCTCTCTGACATCCTTACAGATTTGGGAACTAATTTTCTGGCAGGGACCATAAAAAACCTGTGGGAAGCTCATGGGGTGAATTACTTGGTTGCCACCCCTTACCACCATCAAACCAATGGCCCGGTGGAGAGGTTTGGGGGACATAATACATTCATTCATAAATAAACACTCCAATGATTGGGAGCTAGTGTTGCAGCAGTTGCTTTTTGCCTAAAGAGCTGTACCACATCCCAGTTTAGGGTTTTCACCATTCAAACTTGTGTATGGCCATGAGGTTAAGGGGTCATTACAGTTCATGAAGCAGCAATGGGAGGGGTTTACGCCTTCTCCAGGAACTAACATTCTAGACTTTGTAAGCAGCCTACAAAGCACCTTCCCAAACTCTTTAGCCCTTGCTAAAGAAAACCTAAAGGATGCTCAGCAAGAGCAAAAGGCCTGGTATGATAAACATTCCAGAGAATGGTCCTTCAAAGTAGGAGACCAAGGGTATGTCTACACTATGGGTTTATTCCGATTTTACAGATACTGGAATTTGGAAACAAATTGTATAACGTCAAGTGCACGCGGCCACACTAAGCACATTAATTTGTCGGTGTGCGTCCATATACCGAGGCTAGCGTCGATTTCAGGAGCGTTGCACTGTGGGTAGCTATCCCATAGTTCCTGCAGTCTCCCCCTCTCATTGGAATTCTGGGTTGAGATCACAATGCATGATGGGGCAAAAACAGCGTTGTGGGTGATTCTGGGTAAATGTCATCAGTCAATTCTCCCTCCATGAAAGCAACGGCAGACAACCATTTCGCACCCTTTTCCCCTGGATTGCCCTGGCAGACGCCATAGCACGGCAGCCATGGAGCCTGTTCAGACTATTTTCACTGTCACCGTATGTCTACTGGATGCTGCTGACAGATGCAGTTCTGCAGTGCTACACAGCAGCATCCCCTTGCCTTTGCAAGTTAGCAGAGAGGGTTACCAGTCATATTGTAGCATCTGCTGCTGTCATGGGGTGCTCCTGGCTGGCCTCGCTGAGGTCGGCCGGGGGCGCATGGACAAAACTGGGAATGACTCCCCAGGTCATTCCCTTCTTTAAGTTTTGTCTAAAGGTAGAGTCAGTCCTGCCTAGAATATCAGGCAAGCCTACTAAAGAACCATAGAGGCAAACAGCCACTCTGGGTGAGAGCCCCAGACATTCCGCAGAAATGATGAGCTGCATGCCATTCTAGGGGGTGCCCCTGCAACAACCCCACCCGTTGCTTCCCTTCTCCCCCACCCCTCCTGGGCTACCGTGGCAGCTATCCCCCTATTTGTGTGATGAAGTAATAAAGATATTCCAGGCAGGAATTAATCTCCATTAGACAAAGCTTAAAGAAGGGAATGACCGGGAATCATTCTCATTTTTGCCCAAGGCGCCCCCGGCCATCTTCACCAGGCCAGACAGGAGCACTCACGGGATATTGATGACAGATACCAGTCATATTGTACCATCTGCCATCAGGAAGGGAAGGCAAAGGGATGCTGCTGTGTAGCGCTGCAGCACCGCGTCCGACATACGATGACATTGAGAGAAGGCGAGAAACAATTTTTTCCCTTTTCTTTCACGTGGGGGAGGGGGCTGACAACATATACCCTAAATTACCTGTGACAGTGTTTTTGACCCTTCAGGCATTGGGAGCTCAGCCAAGAATGCAAATGGTTTTCGGAGAGTGCGGAAACTGTGGGATAGCTTGAGTCCTCAGTCCCCCCTCCCTCCATCTGTGAGCGTCCATTTGATTCTTTGGCTTTCCATTACGCTTGTCTCAGCTCCTTAAGTTTCACGCAGCACTGTGTTGAGTCCCTGTTGTGGCCTCTGTCTATCATAGCCTTGGAGACTTTTTCAAATGCTTTGGCATTTCGTCTTTTGGAACGGAGTTCTGATAGAACAGATTCATCTCCGCAAACAGAGATCAGATTCAGTATCTCCCGTACGGTCCATGCTGGAGCTCTTTTTCGATTCTGGGACTGCATGGTCACCTGTGCTGATCGGCGCTCCACATTGGGCAAATAGGAAATGAAATTCAAAAGTTCATGGGGCTTTTCCTGTCTAACTGGCCAGTGCATCCAAATTCAGATTGCTGTCCAGAGCGGTCACAATGGTGCACTGTGGGATAGCTCCCGGAGGCCAGTACTGTCGAATTGCGGCCACACTAACCCTAATCCAAAATGGCAATACCAATTTCAGCGCTACTCCCCTCGTCGGGGAGGAGTACAGATACCAGTATTAAGAGTCCTTTTATATGGATATAAAGGGCTTCATTGTGTGAATGGGTGCAGGGTTAATGCAATTTAACGCTACTAAATTTGATATAAACTCGTAGACCAGGCCCAAGTCATGGTCTTAAAGGCACTCCAGGCCCATAAAATGGAAGTGCTGTGGGAAGGGCCATTGACGGTCAAAGAGTGCCTGGAAGCTGTTAACTATCTCATAGCACCCGCCACCTCAAATATAAAGTCTACGGTATACCATGTTAATTCTCTAAAGCCCTTTTATTCCAGAGGATTTAAGGTTTTCCAGTTTACAGCCCAGGGAACAAATAACACAAAGTGGTCTAACGGTGTCTACTACGAAGAAAAAAGTGATGGTGGCATGGAAGAGGTGAACCTCGCCACAACCCTTGGACGTCTGCAGCAACAGCAGATCAAGGAGCTGTGCACTAGCTTCACACCAATGTTCTCAGCCACCCCAGGACGGACCAAACAGGCATACCACGCCATTGACACAAGTAATGCTCACCCAATTAAAACCCCACCCTACTGGGTGTCTCCTCACACCAAAACTGCTATAGAAAGAAATATCCAGACATGCTACAGATTGGTGTAATCCACCCCTCTAACAGTGCATGGGCATCTTCAGTGGTTCTAGTTCCCAAACCAGATGGGGAAATATGCTTTTGCGTTGGACTACCGTAAGCTAAATGCTGTAACTCGTCCTGACAACTATCCAATTCCACACACAGATGAGCCATTGGAGAAACTGGAACATGACTAATTTATCTCTACCTTAGACTTAACCAAGGGGTACTGGCAAGATGAACCCGCCAAGGAAAGGTCAGCCTTCATCACCCATGCGGGCTGCAAAATGCACCCACCACCTTCCTAGTGAAATTGGGCAAATCTGCAATTGCCTATCTCAATGATGTGGTCATTTTTTCTGATTTATGGGCAAAACACCTGGAGCATCTGTAAAAAAGTCTTTGAGCGCATCAGGCAGGCAGGTCTAACTGTTAAGGCTAAAAAGTGTCAAATAGGCCTAAACAGAGTGACTTACCTTGGACACCAGGTGGGTCAAGGAACGATAAATCCTCTACAGGCCAAAGTAGATGCTATCCAAAAGGGACCTATCCCAAAGTCAAAGAAACAGGTCCAATTGTTCTTAGGCGTGGCCAGAGATTACAGGCAATTTGTACCACACTACAGCCAAATCGCTGCCCCACTGACAGACTTGGCCAAAAACAAACAGTCAGATGCAGTTCAGTGGACTGATGAGTGTCAGAAGGCCTTTGACCAGCTTAGAACAGCACTAATGTCTGACCCCATGCTAAGGGCCCCAGACTTTAACAAACCATTCCTAGTAACCCCAGATTCATCCAAGCGTGGTGTGAAAGCATTTTCAAAAATTCCGGATAAAAAATTCCATCCTGTCGTGTTTCTCAGCAAGAAATTGTCTGAGAGGGAAAGCCACTGGTCAATCAGCGAAAAAAAAATGCTATGACATTGTGTACGCGCTGGAAAAGCTATGCCCATATGTTTGGGGATGGTGTTTCCAGCTACAAACCGACCATGCTGCGCTAAAGTGGTTTCATACCACCAAGGAAAATAACAAAAAAACTTCTACCAGGGTGTATTTCTTCTATGACCCATTGTGAGAACTAAGTTCCCTTGATGGTCCATCAACACGTACCTATGTGGCCCTATCTACCAGAGAGGTGTTACCCAGGAACATAACACAAGGGTTTGATAAAAGTCCATGGACAATATTCAATATATAAATTAGGACAGAAAATATCATATTGCTTCTATATAAATTCATGCTATGCCCATATCTTGAATATTGCATTCAGATGTGGTCACCCCATCCCAAAAAAAGATATATTGGGATTGGAAAAGCTTCAGAAAATGATTGGGGTATGGAATGGCTTCCTATGAGGAGAGATTGATACGACTGGGACTTTTCAGTTTGGAAAACAGCCAATGAAGGGGAGATATGATTGAGGTCTATTAAAACATGACTGGTGTTGAGAAAGTAGACTGAGCTCTGTGACAAGCTGGCTGTTTACAGGGTGCTGGGCCGTCTTCCTTGAATCACTTACCAGATAGTCAGAAAGACTTAAAATCTTTCCTGACCTCAGTGTGCTATGTCAGCATGACAAGCTGGGAATCGGTCTACACACAATATATTGGGTTGCCACCTGCTGCTAATTGGACCCCCGAAAACACACCCCTTGCTTCATCTCTTCTGCCAAGACTCCACCCCTGTTTTGCCTTTTCTCCCCCAAGGACATGCCTCTTTCTCTAGCTTCCCCGTCACTTGCACGTCCCTCCCCTCACCCCAAGCTGCAAGGGAGACATTTCAGTTTTTCATAGGAGTGGCAACTTTAACCGTGAGACAAGGGGCTACTTAGACTATTGAAAACTCTGTTGTTTTGGCAGAGGCACAATATCTAAATCCTACATAAAAAAATATGAAAGATGATACTCCCTCAGCTCTAATACCAACATGTTCTAAAATCCCGTCGCAAGTCACTTAAAGGACAGATAAGATTTTAATGCATATTCTTACTTTGTTACTAACTCCATGGAGAGAGGGATCCTGTCAGGACTCCTGGGTTCTATGTCAGCTCTGGAAAGGGAGTGGGTTCCTGTGGAGGGCAGGTAAGTCTTGGGACTACATAAGAACATCAGAATGCCCATATTTGGTAAGACCAATGGTCTGTCTAGCCCAGTATCCTGTTTGCCGAGAATGGCCAGTGTTATACCAATAAAAACTAGCGAGATCTTATTAAACGGGACAAGACATTTGTCACATTTATTGTAAATACCATAATAAAATAAAAGATAACAGTAAACAACGTTGTTTGGCTACTTATTCCTATATATATATATAATTATGTGATGGAGCAAGGCCGGATGGCTACAGGAAAGTACTGAGGAACAGGTATGTTAATCCCAGGCTAAGCAAATCCCTAGTACCATGGGAACCAAAATGGCAGTTGCTCCAGGGTAATCAAGGCACCTGGGGCCAATTAAGAACTTTCTAGAAGGCACTGGAGAGAGCTGCATTGATTGGAGCTCCTGCAGCCAATCAGGGCAGGCTAATCAGGGCACCTGATATAAAAAGGGGAGCTCACTCCAGTCAAGAGAGGAGGAGCCAGAGGAAGGAAGTGTGTATGAGGAGCTGGGAGTCAGAGACACAAGGAACTAAAAACAGAGAGGGTGTACTACTGGAGGATTGAGGAAACACCATACAATCAAGCAGTATCAGACACCAGGAGGATCCTATGGTGAGGATAAAGAAGGTGTTTGAAGGAGGCTATGGGGAAGTAGCCCAGGGAGCTGTAGCAGTCAAGCAGCGGTTACAAGTAGCACTATAGAGACTGCTGCAATTCACAGGGCCCTGGGCTGGAACCCGGAGTAGAGGGTGGGACCGGGTTCCCCCCAAGCCTCGCTACTCCTAATCAGACATAGGAGGAGTTGATCCAGACTGTGGGTTTCATCCAAGGGGAAGACCACTGAGGGGAGGAAAATCCGCCAATAAGCGCAGGACCTACTAGGGGAGAGGAGGAACTTTGCCACAATATAAATATATATATATACACACACACACACACACAATTATTTATACAAGTTTTGTATAGATATTATAGTTACCAGCCTAAAGTTGCTTGTGACAGAATACTGGCCAGGTATCCTGTACACAAGAGTGGAGCCGAGTCCGGGTCAGGTGCACCTGATGCTCCTGGAGGCTGGCAGCAGAACCATAGACTCAAAGTCCTTATTCTTCAGAGTCAAGTTTTATAGGGATTTTTCCCTATGTTAGTTCATGGGAGTTGCTTCATTCTGCTGTTGCTAAATCAATCAGCAGGTGGCTGGCTCCATTCTGTCAGATGTTTGTTTTTTTCCTTCCTTTGAGGTGTGGTGGGGTGGATTCCAGTTCGCCCTCCAGGGGTCATCTGGTTGATTCCACTTGACACCTTCTTCGGACGACACCAAATTTTTCAGGCTGGTAACTCCCTAACCTTTCATTCATTATTTAAACTAGGCACTCATTCACATACATTCTTTATCTTAATCACATTTATTTTACTGTTTCTTTACCTTTTGTGGTGTGAGTCTCCCTGTCTTTTAACAATTAAAAAACAAAGTGAGATAAAAATGAATTTACAGAGGGTGGGGGTCTTGCTTACCACGGTGGTTACAAAGTAGTAATTATACAGATTTGCCTGAGGCACAGGGTCAATTGACGGCTCTCGTGCTGAGTCAATTAACCAATTAGCAGCTTACAGGGTCAATTGATGGCTTGTGCGCTGAGTCAATTAACCATTTAGCAGCTTACAGCCGCTGTTACAAAGTAAAGTAGCGACTACAAAGTTTCACTTAGAGAACATGCACTTAGAGTCAATTGACGTCTAACAAGTTTTATACAAAGTATTTCTTTGAGCAGGCTTCACACAGACACAGCTGGTGACTTGCAGGTTAGAGGCTAAATGTTGGAAATCACAAATTTACTTCTAACATAAACCTTCAGTTATAAGGTATTAATTAACAATAAATCATTTCTAACAATAAATTATCACAAATTTACTTTTAACATAAACCTTAAGTTATAAAGTATCGATTAACAATAAATCAATAAATCATTTTCATATAAACCATGTCTAATATAAACCTTCTTTAATATTCCTACACCAGTACCATGTGCCTCAGAGGGAATGAACAGAACGTAGAAACATCAAGTGATTCATGTCACCCACACCCAGATTCTGGCAAACAAATGCTAGGGACACCATCCCTGCCCATCCAGGCTAATACCATGGATTGACCATTCTCCATAAACTTATCTAGCTCTTACTGGAACCCTGTTACTGTCTTGGCCTTCACAACATCCTCTGGCCCAGACTTGCATGGGTTGACTGAAGAAATACCATTTTTTTAAAACTGATGCTTATTAATTTAATTGGGTGACCCCCCAGTTCTTTCTGTTATGGGAAGGAGTAAATAACATTTCTTTATTGATTTTTTTCGGTTACAACTCTGCTCTGCTGCTATCGTCTCAACAGCGAATTTCTCCATGTTGTCTGGCACTGGGTACAAGTGTTCTTCCTTGGGAAATGTGCGGGAAGTGTGTGAGAAGTACAGAAATCATAGTGTAGACCAGGGCTAAAGTAGAGGAATTGTTTTAGCAACCTGTGAATGGGGTTCTGGGGGCCCACTCTGAGATTGATCAATTAGGGTAAACTGCAAAGAAAGGGGCTGACAATCCCCAAAATGGGTGGTTATTCTAATACTTGGATTTACCAAGGCAGCAACAAAACGGCTTTCACAATGCTTTACACAGTGCCCTTAGAGCAGGGATCTCATACTCAGAGGTGAAAGTAAGCCAGTACAGCCCGGTACGGAGTACCAATAAAAAGAAGCGCAGTAGTGTACCGGCAAATAAGTGGAGCATTGAGTACTGGCTCACTTTCACCTCTTTGGGCTGCATAACAAAAAGTTCAAACTCAAAGCTAATAAAAGCTTGGAAAGGGAAAACTCGCTGTTACATTTGTTTGTTGTTTCTCTCCCTCTCCTCCTCCAGCCAGGCTGCCGACAGGGCTTGGCTCCGTGTTCCCCCGACCCGCCCACACTCAGCAAGGGCTGCAGCAGCCTGGCTGGAGGAGGAAGAGGGAGAACAAGGAGAAAAATGTGACAGTTTTTCAGGCTTATTCCAATAGTAAAGTTTTATCACAGACAGTGCTGGTAGTAGTAACAGTAGCTTTATTTTCCATATCTAAGTCATGCAATGGGAGGGATCCATGAAGTATGTAGGAGAGCTGGGTTGCTTGTGTTTGGACTGTACCGGTAAGAAATGTGACTTACCTCTACCCCTGGCCCCGCCCCTTCTATCTGAGGTCCCGCCCCTTCACACCCACTCTGGGTCTGCATTCGAGGGGTAGACATTGAACAGATTCACTGTCAGCCTCTCCACATAGGCCTGAAGCTGCAGCAGGCGACTTGCTTTGACCTCTTCAACTCCCAGCATCTCAGGCTGTAAGTCAAGGGAGAACAGGGTGGCCACCCCAGCCGAATGATACCCGGTCCCCCCACTCCAGCTGCCAACTAGTGTTGGTGGCTGGATCCATGTGGGTTTTCTGCAGGCAAACCACAAACTAAACTAGGTCACAAAGGAAGGAGAGCAACTGACAACTGTGGAGATCGACCCTAGAGCCTCTGGTGTTCAATGTTGAAAAGATGGTTGGCTTCATTCTGAAGGCTGAGGATCCTTGCAGGCAGGAGGATCACCAGCCAACCTTGCAACAATCGCTGACCAACCTAAAAGGCTTGTCGCAGAAGTTGCGCACTCCAGGTAGA
The DNA here is from genome assembly GCF_020497125.1 of Mauremys mutica. NCBI lineage: Eukaryota > Metazoa > Chordata > Testudines > Geoemydidae > Mauremys > Mauremys mutica. Next base: position 367,394,192 of record NC_059072.1, on the reverse strand, counting down.
CCAGGATATTCTTCCTCCCAGTTCCCCTCCACTCCTCCAAAACAGCCCTCATGGCTATGAGGACAAGATGGAAGTCACTCCAACAATGGAGAGGGAGCTTCAGCTTACTCTTGAAATGACAGGTGTCCACCAGAAAAGGACAAAGATCATCCTGCAGCACAGTGGGGGACAGGATAGTGGATCCATGGTGATCCTCTGGCTGGGCCCTTGTTACAACCCTGTGGTCCACGGAGATGGGCAACGAGGGAGCAGACCACTGGTTCTGTGACTCTACCGATGGTGCTGCGCAACACGTCTCTATCTCCAGAAAGGGAAAGGGAGGTGGAGGGAAGAGAGCAGCCCCTAAAGCATCAGGGAGGGGAGATAAAAAATGCCCCCTGAGGTTCACCCAAGGACAGGGGAAATGAGACAACCTCTGGGCGGCAGCAGTATGGAATATGGCGAGGACAAAAATATGTAGGGCTTCTCTCCCCGTTCCCCTCCCCTCTTCTCCCTTCCTACTGCTCCACATGAATCACATGCTGATTGCCTTGTTCTGTTCATTGCTTCTGAAGCAATTGGCACTGGGCACTGTTAGGAAACAAGCTACTGGGCTACATGGACCATTCATTTTACTCAGTCTGGCCATTCTGATCTTCTTATTTAGACCTCAGACGTATCTACCTCCTGCTGTAGCACACTATACCCGACTCCCCTCACAGATCTAAGATAGATCCCAGGAGTCCTGATGGGGTCTCTCTCTCCAAAGAGTTAGTAACAAAGTAAGAATAAACATTTAAATTTTAACACGAATCAGTGTCCCTTAAGTGACTTGCCAGAAGCTCTGAGAACACATTGGTTTTAGAGATGACTTGGTCACAGCTGACAAGGGGAGGGGAAGAAAGAAGCAAGTGACAGGGGCAGAGCCTTGGGGAGAAGACACACAGCAGGGCCAAGGCTTAAAAGAAGAGATGAGGCAAGATTGCAATTTCAGGGATGCAGCTACCAGCAATTAGAAAGTTGGCAACCCAGTGTAGGGTACATAGACTGATTCCCCAGTTCATCACATTGACACAGCAGAGTAAAGACAGGGAAGGGATTAATGTCTCTCTGTTTCTCCAGTAAGTGATTCAGGGAAGAGACTCCAGCACCATGCACCAGCCAGCTCTGCACAGAGCTCAATCTGAGAGCCAGAGCACAAGGAGAAAACATTTAGGTCCATTTATGAAAAAAAGAGCTGGAGCAACCTGCCCCGGATCTGTTTGGTCCTCACCCCATAAATGATGGGGTGTAGGACGGGGGGCACCAGCAGGTACACACTGGAAATGAGAACGAGGAAGTGCCGGGGCACATTGCGGCCAAACCGCTGCGTGAGAGAGGAGAAGAAATCTGGGATGTACAAAGCTAAGATGGCACAAAGATGAGAGGTGCACGTCCCAAATGTTTTGAGCTGGGCATCCTTTGTGGGAAGGTGGAAGATGGCCCGGAGGATCAGAGTATATGACACAGCGATAAAAAACACATCCATTCCGTTCACAGAGAATAGATTAAACAGGCCATAGTAACTACTGATGCTGATGTCAGCGCAGGCCAGGTTCACCACTGCTATATGCCGACAATAGGAATGGGGAATGATGTTTGTTCTGCAATATGGCCACTGCCTCGCCAGGAAGGGATAGGGTAATGTGAATATGCAACTGCGCAGCACCACCGCCAGGCTTATCTTGGCCACGACAGAGTTTGTCAGGATGGCAGAATGTCTCAGGGGATGGCAGATGGCGACATAGCGATCCAGAGCCATGGCCACGAGGATCCCAGACTCCATCGCTGAGAAGGAGTAAACAAAGAACATCTGGGTGAGGCAGGCACTGAAACTGATCTCCCTGGAATTGAACCAGAAGATGCTCAGCATTTTGGGTACGGTGGATGTGGACATGACCAGGTCAGTGACAGCCAGCATGCAGAGGAAATAGAACATGGGCTCATGGAGGCTCGGCTCCCTCTTCACGATGAACAGGATGGTGAAGTTCCCCAAGATGGCTATGGCGTACATGGTGCAGAAGGGGATGGAGATCCAGATATGGGCCACCTCCAGGCCAGGAATGCCCAGCAGGATGAAGGTGGAGGGGTTGGTGAAGTTGGTTGTGTTGGAATCTGACATGGAGTAGGGGAGAAAGTGTCCAACTCTGAGAATAAGGGTGTCTTCTGCATGTACTGAATGTTACCCTGACTTTCGGTGTGTTCTCTGGGTCTCAGGTGATGGTCACAGTAGAAATGCCTGAATGGACAGACAACATTATTATGAGACATTGTATGTACTTGTGGAGGCCATTCTCATGGCAGAAGCAGATTGATCACTATTCACACACTGATAAATTACAGTTTCATTATTCAGAGAAAATACTATGAACAATGACCTGACTAAATCCAATTCCATATTTTGTGGAGCTCCTTCATTAATAATTTGTACACTCTTAACAGGCACCAGCAGGAAACCCAAGTGTGGATACTGGTTATCCATCATTGCTCCTTAATGCAATGAGAGCCAGGATAGGGAGTCCATGCTGTAGGGAGTTCCCCATTCATCCAGTTGCTCGAAATCTGAGAGTGGAAAAAACAAACTTTTGCCAAGACGTGGAGGGAGAAACATCTCAACTAGAACATACCTCAGAGAAAAGACCTGGGCCCCACTGATAGGAGCTCAAGAGAAACAACTGATCATTCACAGCAGTGGGCAAAACAAAAGCAATGTTCAGATCCCTAAGATGTGGGATGGAAAATAACATGTTCAGGACATGTGTTTTGGTCACCCAGTCTCTATTAAGGATATAACTGTAGTAAGAGGAGACCCTGAGGTATAAACCTTGGTATCAGAGGCCTGGTATGAGGCCTGAGGCCTGAACTAAAGTAATGGACAAGACTTTGCTAACATAAAGCGTAGTTAAGATGTGAGCCAGCGGCAGGCCCTGCTCACAGAAGCTTCCAAGGAAAGGGCTGATGCTGAACAAAGAGACATACCTAAAAGGTACTGGACACCAGAGATCAGAACATTCGCATACTTGTACACTCCACACAGATAACAAGGAACAAGCCCATCCCAATGACAGGGGCAAAAGGGTAATATGATGGATAGAGTTGTTTTGTTCGAACCAACATATACAGGGTGAGAGGTGGCACCTTACTACATAGAGGGGCTGTACCTTGCTACGTAGAAGGTTGCACCTCAATACGTCAGGAGTGATGTGTAACTTGTTTGTACCTGTGTATAAAAATGCACCCCTGGGGTGGTGTCTTGGTCCAGCCGAGGGGGCAGTGGAAAGTCCCGCCACTGACTGAGCCGGGTCCATTGCCAGGGAGCACATAAGTACTGGCTAGCTGTATCTTAGCAGCACCTTGGACTTCGTTTGCCAGGGAGCTGGAGACTGTGTTTCTATTTGACAATAAACCTGGCCGACGTGCATTCATGTCTTACTAGAGTCTGTGGTCAATGGGGGTTCTCTCGGGGTCTGCTGTGTCAGCTATCTGAGCAGAGCTGGGGCAGCACACAGAGGGAACACACGCACGCAGCCAATTGATATCAACATTGAACAGAGCAGAGCACCACACCGGTAGCATCTGACAACAATAACATATATAAATGGGATTTACAAGACAGGCTCTGAGAATGGGGGAGGCTGCCATATGCAAACAGATAGAAAAGTCTGGGACCCTTTAGTTTACACAAGAAGGGAGCATATGATATAGAAGAAGAAAATAAAAAATGAAACTGATTGACATTCAGATGGACAGTTCCCAACCAGTACTATCGATAGACACTGACTGCTCCAAGAGGACTACTTCCCCAAAACTGAGGAAAATTGTCAGAAAAACTGACTGGGAGGAAAAATTTAGACAAAAATATGAAGGAAAATTGGTAGGTTTTTGATAACAGTTCATTAGACAGCAGAAAACTCATGATTCCACAGTAAACAAAGTGAACAACTTTGTGTAAAAATGCAGTTCAGTGGTAAAGTGAAGGCAGCAATTAGTTGGTGGTAGTGGGAGGGTAGCAATAAGTAACAAAGAGAAAAAGGGAAAATAGGTAGCCAAGAATAGATGTTGGAAGTTATGAAAATTGATAAGGGTCGTTAAGTCATCTGGGTCAACTCCATGTTTGGCAGGGCTCTGGATCACAAAAAGAAAGTTATTAAGTATATTAACAAGAGAAATCCTAGAAAAGTTTTATTTCAATTCCTGTGTTAAATGTAATGTATTAAAAATAAAGGGAAAGGGTTTTTTTCATGAAAGACTGACAAGGTTAAGAAAGAATGGGAAAGCTTTTATGGGATGAGTTCAAGAAAAAGTCTAGAAATGTAAGTAATGCCAGTCCCAACAAGGTTTATGCAAAACAGATCTTTGTCAAATAAACCTGATTCCATCCTTTTATGAGAGTACACATTGATTGATCAAGGGATCCACACAGATGCAACAAACCTTGGTTTCCCCGATGCATTTGATTTAGTAGGGGAAAACATTGAGTTAAAAAATTAACATCCTAATATATCAGCAGAGAACATGAAAAATACACCGGAAACCGGCTAACTGATGGATCTCAGATTGCTGTAGTCAGTAGTCCTTCATCAGTAAATGGGGCTGTTTGTAGTGGGGTTCTGCAGGGATCAGTTCTAGGCCCGTTGCTATTCAATATTTTAATCAATGATCTGGAAGGAAATTGAAAATCACTGCAGCTAAAATTTGTGAATGACCCAAAGATTGGCACAGTTGATACAATGAGGAGCCCAGAGCAGGCATACCGATTGATATGGAGTATTCGGTAAGAGGGGCCAATGCAAACAAAATGTTCTAATACATTCAAATGCAAAATTATCCTCTCAGAACAGGGAATGCAGGCCAGACCGACACACTACAGAACTGTATTATGGAACACAAGGATCTTGAAAATGATTTAGGGGTTATTGTGGACAACCAACTCATCGTGAGTTACCAGTGCAATGCTGTAGCATAAAGGGATGATGTGGTCCTCGGATAGATAAGCAGAGGACTGGTGAGTTGGAGCAGGAGAAGGATATTATCTCTGCACATGCGATTGGTGAAACAAACTGCATCCAGTTCTGGGGTCTACAATTGAAAAAACAGATGTTGAAAAGTTGTAGAGGGTGCAGAAAAGAGCCTCAAAAATCAAAGAATCATAGAATATCCAAGTTAGAAGGGACCTCTGTAGGTCATCTAGTCCAACCACCAGCTCAAAGCAGGACCAATCCCCAACTAAATCATCCCAGCCAGGGCTTTGTCAAGCCTGAGTTTAAAAACCTCTAAGGAAGGAGATTCCACCACCTCCCTAGGTAACCCATTACAGTGCTTCACCACCCTCCTAGTGAAAAAGTTTTTTTCCTAACATCCAACCTAAACCTCCTCCACTGCAACTTGAGACCATTACTCCTTGTTCTGTCATCTGCTACCACTGAGAACAGTCTAGATCACTGATCCCTCTAAACCCCATGCACATGGCGAAACACCATGCACACAAATAATTAAATATTACATGAGAGCCAGGCCCAAATATAATTTATGGCCGATTTTTGACATTGTTCTCAACTACAGCCAGGCATTTTGACTTATTCACATGTACTTGAGCTTGTAAACAGCTAAATGAAGAGAGTACAAGGAGATGTGTGGGTCCCGATCATCCAGACATGATCAATGTTTCAAGTTCGAAATACTGACGTTCGGGACCCACACATCTCTTTGTACTCTGTTCATTTGGCTGTGTACAAACTCAAATATGTGCGAATAAGTCAAAATGCCTGGCCATAGTTGCTAAGGAACTGGAAAGATTTCCCAGAAATGAACCAAGATAAGTGTTGTTTTTGTCACTGAAATCTTTCAAAGGCATTGGATTTCATACATTTACTCATGACGTTTTATCATTTTCCCCATTTTTTTGCCACGTTTTTTTGCTATACACAAACTTGTCGTGATCTGAATAATCTCTCGATTTCCCTTTTGTCAAGTTATGCTGTTAACGATGTATGGAAGTTGGATTTCTTAAAGCATCATCTGTCAAGTGAGTCTCATATAGATGCTGTAACAAGACTTAGAAAAAAAAACCTCTTCCTTATGGAGAGGATTGATTAGCATGATTCTTGAATGTCCAGCTGAAAAGCAGAGGAGGCAATTTAATCTTGAATGCAAGTGCTCAAACCCAGAAGAAATCAAGGTACTTATTGACAGTGTGTTGTTGGCTATTAAAATGAACAACTCAATGCTTTCTGTTCAGGATATTAATGACCACATAGAAAAGTATGTGTGAATACCAGTGAGATGGAGAAGTAAAAATTATGCTTTTGAATTTCTTGAAATTATCAGCTGCATTGTCCAAAATGACCTCAGGCATGAAATAGCATCAGCAACGTTTCATACTCTAGCTGTTGATGAAAGCACTGATCTATCTTTTAAGAGATACTTCATATTCTACTTTAAATATAGATCCATAAATTCTGCAGACTATAGAACTTCATTTGGTTGACTATTATGATTGCAGGAATGTGATACTGTTTCAATAGTGTCGGCAATCAAAGAGTTTTATAAAAAACACCAACCTGATCTAATGAAAATGGTGATGGTGCCTCTGTGATGTTGGCCAAACTCATTGGTGTGGCGGCTCAGCTGAAATGTGATATTCCACACTTAGTCCAGCAACATTGCGTTGCACACCGGGAAGACTTGGGGATTTCCGATGCATGGAAAGAGGTCAAGCTGATAAGAGACATCAAAACCTTAATGAGAACTGCCTACATGTTGTGCTGTCGGTCATCCTGGAGAAAATGCAAATTTCAGGAAATAGTGGATGCTTCTGAATGTGAGGCAGTGGCTTTCAGGCAACTCAGTGAAGTGTGCTGGTTATATAGGCACTTTGCACTTCGAGCAATTATTCACAACTATAATCCTCTTCTGGAATATTTTGAGCAAGACAAAGATACTGATCCACTTTCTAAATACTGCCACAAAAAGCTGAATATCATGGAATACCAAATAACTTTAGAAGTTTTGAATGAAGTTTTGTCGGAGCTGGCTTCACTATCCACGCTGTCCAGAAACGGGGCCTTAACCTCTTCAAGCATTTCACCTTGCCTGAGGTAAACTGAACAAGATCAGAAGACATGACTTTGGAGATTCAGTCTTAAGGAGTAACAAAGTTAAGGTTCTCTAAGATATGAGCTCTCAAGAAAATAATGAAATTGATACTAGTTCCATAATAACTTTCATAAACATCTTCTGCGCACATTTGGCAGATGGGTTTCCAGAGTACGCAGCCCAGGAGTGGTCCACTTTTGATTGAGCAGAAATAGTTAAGTGTAACTTCCATTTTGGAATTCATCAGGTCAATTCCCTATGTTCAAAATATAAAGACTTTTCATCAGGTCATTTCCCTATGTTCAAAATATAAAGACTTTTTCACTGAAGAGATTGTTATAGTCAGTCAGTACAATGACTTCAAGTTTGCAGTAGCCGAAAGAATCAAAAGCCAATTGATTTTAAGTTCCCCAGATATGGTGACATTTGATCACCAGAACAAACAGTTTCAGGATCTTGCAAAGTTGATGGATATTGGAGGAACATTCCTAGCATCAAGCACAGACTGTAAGTGTGGCTTTACCTTAATGAACACTCTAAAAAACAAGCTATGGAATCGTTTACAAGTAGATCATTGGGACATGCTGATGTGTAGTAAGAGTTACCAGCTAGATGGAGGACGGATAGATCTGGACAGAGTTTATATTGAATGGGTAAATGAAAAAGATCCAGGGAAAAACAGTAAGGTGAGTTTAGCGGTCTTTGACATTTCAACCAATAAGGAAATTAAAATACATTTGTAACTACATATCTTATTCTTGGCTGATAATCATTTATTGATATTTTTTAGGAAAATTTTAATTTAAAACACAAACTCTTGGTTTTCTTTTTTTATTTATGATGCCTCTGTCTGAAAACCCATGTAAATTGACATAATGGCATACTTATTAAATTGTCTTTATTATATGTTTATTAAAATCTTTTCAGACATATGTATAGAAGGAAAGGTGAAAATGGACACCAAAAAATGGATTGATAATGATAATGATTAATATGTGCTCGTGATTGTCTCTAAAAAAGATCATAAAGCGTAATGCTTAAAACTAGCTTCTGCTTCATGAAGAATGGTTACTTTTCCTTTTTCTAAGTATTTAAAAGTGACATTTATAAAATAACATGGTGTAAAACTATTATTATCACAAATTGCAAATTGAAACGTCTTAAATGTATAAGCATTTTTCTTGCTTGAGCGCATTCGCCTCATGGTACACAAATTTGAACTCTACTTCAAATATTTGCAAAGAAGAAATTTTTTGCTCACACGGCCTTTCAAAAATCAGAGGGAACATTGGCCTAGATCCATCTTCTTTGGAACCCCTTTTCAGGTAATTGAAACCAACTATCAAATCCCCCCTCATTCTTATCTTCTACAGACTAAACAATCCCAGTTCCCTCAGCCTCTCCTCATAAGTCATGTGCTCCAGCCCCCTAATCATTTTTATTCCCCTCCACTGGACTCTTTCCAAATTGTCCACATCCTTCTTGTAGTACGGGGCACAAAACTGGATATAATACTCCAGATGAATTGACTGGAAGATAGAGAAAAATCTGGACCATTAGACTTGAAGGTGTAGATGTGGTCCTAGAATAAATGATCAGGGAAGTGGTGAGTTTCAGCAGGAGAATGATTTTACCTCTGCACATGGGATTGCTGTAACAAACTGCATCCAGATCTTGAGTCCAAATTTGGAAAAAGCTATTGAAAACTTAGGCAGAAAAGAAATACAAAAATGATTGGAGGATAGAGAAAAAGCCAAACCATTAGACTTGAAGGTGTATATCTCCTTAACTTATCAAAAAGATGATCAAGTGGAGACTTACACAGGGAAAAAACCCTGGGTAATAATGGGATCTGTAATCTACCGAAGAAAGACTGAGGAAGATCGAAGTCCAAACTGAAGCCAGGCAAAATTCTAGCTAGAAATTAGGGCCAAATATTTAGCACTGAGAGTGATTAACCACTGGGACACACTGAAAAGGGAAGTGTTGGATTCTCCAATTCCCCATGTTGGCAGATCCAGACTGGATCATTTTTCTGTAAACAAGTTAGAGGTCTTCAATTCCCCAAGGTCTAACGAATGCATCCTAAAATGCTCTGAATGAACTGACTGAGCAGATATCTGAGCCATTAGCAATTATCTTTTGAAAGTCATGGAAGACAGAGGAGATTCCGGAATAATGGAAAAGAGAACATATACTGCCTATCTATAAAAAGGGAAATAAGGGAAACCCAGGCAACTGCAGAATAGTCAGCTTAACTTTCAAACATCTAGAATTTGCAAACATCTAGAAGATAATAAGGTGATAAGTGATAGTCATCATGGATTTGTCAAGAACAAATCATTTCAAACAATCCTGATAGCATTCTTTGACAGGCTAACAATCCTTGTGTATGGGCGGAAGCAGTAGATGTGATATGTTTTGACATTAGTAAGGCTTTTGACATGGTCTTGTATGTCCTTCTCATTAAGGAACTAGGGAAATACAACCTAGATGGAGTTACCATAAGGTGGGTGCATAAGTGATTGAAAAACTGGTCCCAGAGAGTAGTTATAAATTGTTTACAGTGATGCTAGAGGGCATCATAAGTGGGGATCCACAGGGATCAATTATTGGTCTGTTTCTTTTCAATGTCTTCATGAACGATTTAGATCATGGCATGCAGAGTAAACTTACTAAGTTTGCAGATTATCCCAAGTTGGGACGGGTTGCAAATCCTTTGTAAACTATGATGAAAATTCAAATGATCCGGAAAAACTGGAGAAAAGGATGATAAGGGGTTTTGAAAACATGACCTATGGGGGAAGACTGAAAGAACTAGGTTTGTTTAGTCTGAAAAAGAGAAGACTGAGATGGGACATGATCACAATTTTCAAATACCTAAAAGAGTGTTACAAGAAGTGAGAACAATTATTCTCCTTAACCTCTGATGATAGGACAAGAAGCAATAGAATTAAATTGCAGCCAGGGTGGTTTAGGCTGGACATTAGTTAAAACTTCCTAACTGTCAGGGTAGTTGGGCATTGGAATAAATTGCCTTGGAAGGTTGTGGAATCTCCATCAAGGGAGATTTTTAAGAGCAGGTGAGACAAACACCTATCAGGGATGATATAGATGGTGCTCATCCTGTCAGATCTATGATTCTAAGATACAGAGGAGTGGGTTTTTTTGCAGTTTGAAAGCAGGCAAATGCAATGTTAGGTTATATTAGCAAAATATAATATGCAGCTCATGGTACGTGTTAGGATTCCTCTGCTCGGTGTGGGTTAGGTCTCGATTGGAGTAATGTATCCACTTTTGGTCACCAATATATAGATAGTATGTAGAGAAACTGGAAAGGATCCATAGTCAAGTGACAAAACTGTTATTCAGGGGATGGAATGCAAACCGTATGAGCAAGCTGAATGCACCAGTATGTTTATTTGGAAAAAAGGAGATTAATGGGGGACATGAAAGTGGTCTTCAAATACTTGAAAAGCTGTCATAAAAAGGTGGGGGAAAGTTATTCTTTCTTACTGGAGAGGGGCAGGACAAGAGGCAATGGGTTCAAATTCCAGCCTAGCAGATTTAAATTAAATTTCAGGAAAATCTTCCTAACTTTAAGAACAGGTGGCCAATGGAAGAGACTCCCAGGGAAGTCATAGAAGCGCCTTCTGTGGAGATTTTCCAAACACGTGTGAATAGCCATCAGTCTTAGATGACTAAGACAAAACAAATCCTACATCTTGTCAGGGGATAGACCAGCTGTCCTCCGCGTTCCCTTATAACTCTATGGCTCTATCATTCTATGATGTAAAATCCAGGTGTAGACCAGGTCTTACTCAAACACACGTCTTTCGGCTCAATTCAGAGGTAACTGACTGAAATATAATGGGCCTGTGTTTTACAGCAGGTCAGACTGAATGATCAAATGGTCCCTTCTGATCTTAAATCCTATGGATCTATTGATAAAGAAAATACATCAGACATTTACATTTAATGTGTCTCATAACATGAACAAGGGAACATTTAGTAAATTGAAAGTCTGAACATAAAACATTGAGAAAAGAAAATTGCTAACATAATTCATATTTGGCCTGTAGAACTCCTTGGTACCAAAATTAGTGGAGTGAAAAGCATAGGAAAATGGGATTCACAAATGGATTGGCCTTTGTAGGTGGTGCTGGTGGAATTACCTGTAGTTAAGGCTGTCTGACACCTTCCATTAGAAGACCTCATTTTCAGTTGCTTATAAGTTTGCCAAATTTTGAGTGACTGGACTGAAATTTCCCATGCTGGGTGCCTGCTTTGAGCAGAATTGTTTTTTGAAAGTTTCAGGCATTAACAGTTCAGCTGACTTCTGGAATGAAGTTAGGAGAAAGTATGTGTTACCCATGTTGGTAAATTCTTATTATTGTTCTAGTGAGGAGTCCTAGCACCTCCAAGCTTTGAAGCTGATAAGAGTCAGGTAACAGCCCCTGTCCCTCTGCCCCATTAACAGACATAGCCCTGAAATGCAAGAGGAGCGGGTGACAGTGTCTGTGCATTAACACACAGTTTGCTCCTGATGTTTGTACTCAGCTTTTGTTCCAAGGGGAATTTTCCCTCACTGGGGGTGAACAAAGTACAGCCTGTGGTCTCAGAATTTGGTCTTGTATTGCACATCTACTAACACATTACATCCATTCACTGTGCCACTGAAATGCAGCCACCTCTGGGCTGGAGGCCATCAGGTGGGATGAGCAGGGACACACAGAAATCAATGACATTTTGGCCTGTGATTCTTTAACAAACTCATCACTTATGGCAAGGGCCCTGGAATGGGTCATGGTTGTGCAGAGCGGAAAGGACCACAGACTTACTCCCTATCCCTCCACCTCCACGTTACATGGGATTTGTCGATCAGGTGAGCTCCTCAGCAAGAGTTGGGTACCTGTGAATTCTGAGATGGAAGTGTCCTTGCTCGGAATCCCCCTCGTATATCCATGACCAATAGCACTCTCAGCCCAGTAATCTTCAGCAATATCCCATGCCAAGAGCCGACCCGGGGGTGTGCACAGTTTATAATATAGCTCTGTGTATTGCCAGTGGGGTTCACTCAGCCTCTAGAGAAGAAGGGAGGCTCTGAATGTAAACAGGCTGTAGACAAGCATGTCTCCGCTTCTGTGCTAATTATCCAGCTTTAGGAGTAAACAGTAATTAAGAACCTTCCCAAAGGGAGTTGAGAACTCCTGGGCTCTGGGCTGAGTCAGAGAGGAATTGGCTGTTTTGTGTATTTGTGTATATTTATAAAACATAGCTGATTAGAAGAAAATAAGGAATAATGCCTAGATGTCCATAGGCTGTGGTACACTGTAAATCCCCAGGATAGATGGGTAGACAGGAGATGGTCAGATCTGGATAAAGATGACTGAGGGGAGACATGAGAACTTTCTACAGACATATGGGGCTAGGCGTTATGGAATCAGAGATCAATATATCTCCTCATCATCATCATAGTCTGCAGCAACCTTCATTGAAGGATCTTCAGAACAATTAGCAAAGGGAAGTCATTATGAAAATATCCCCCTCCATTTTCCCCACCAATTCCTGGTGAGTCCAGATCCAACCCTCTTGGATCTTAAAACAATGAAATATCAATCAGGTTCTTAAAGAGAAGGCTTTTAATTAAGGAAAAAACGGTAAAAATCATCTCTGTAAAATCAGGATGGAAAGTAACTTTACAGGGTAATCAGATTCAAAGAGCCGAGAGGAACCCCCCCTCTAGCCTTAGGTTCAAAGTTATAGCAAACAAAGGTAAATCCTCTAGTAAAAGGAACATTTACAAGTTGAGGAAACAAAGATAAAACTAACATGCCTTGCCCGGCTGCTACTTGAGAGTTTGAAATATGAGAGACTTGTGCAGAAAGATTTGGAGATCCTGGATTGATGTCTGGTCCCTCTTAGTTCCAAGGGGGAACAACCCCCAAAACAAAGAGCACACAAACAAAAGCCTCCCCCCCACCAAAATTTGAAAGTACATTGTCCCCTTATTAGTCCTTTGGGTCAGGTGTTAGCCAGGTTACCTGAGCTTCTTAACCCTTTACAGGTAAAAGGATTTTGGTGTCTCTGGCCAGGAGGGATTTTATAGTATTGTACACAGGAGAGCTGTTACCCTTCCCTTTATAGTTATGACATCCCCCCAGATCACAGATAATGTTGGACAGCCGGTTCCACACTGGCTGTGATTTCTTCCTGGAGCTCTAGGAGAAAACAGAGTTAATAAGACACATGCACCTTTAAACATACTACTGATTATATAAAAACTAACAATATGTCCCACATTGCAAGAACAATTTTTAACCAGCTGATTCTGGGAAACTTTCATGGGAGAGTGCATCAGCCACTTTGTTAGAAGCTCCTGAAATGTGTTGTATTTTAAAATTAAAATCTTGGAGAGTTAAACTTTTCCGAAGAGGTTTTTTGTTATTTCCCTTGGCGGTATGAAGCCACTTTAGCGCAGCATGGTTGGTTTGTAGCTGGAAACGCCGTCCCAAACGTATGGGCGTAGCTTTCCCAGCACGTACACAATAGCATAGCATTTCCTTTCACTGATTGGCCAGTGGCTTTCCCTCTCAGATAGTTTCTTGCTGAGAAACACGACAAGATGGAATTTTTTATCCGGATCTTCCTGCATTAAAACTGCTCCCAGACCACGCTCGGACACATCTGTGGTTACTAGGAATGGTTTGTCAAAGTCTGGGGCCCTTAGCACAGGGTCAGACATGAATGTCGCCTTAAGCTGGTTAAAGGCCTTCTGACACTCATCAATCCACTGAACTGCATTTGGCCGTGTCTTTCAGGTCAGGTCTGTCAGTGGGGCAGCGATCTGGCTGTAGTGTGGTACAAATCGCCTGTAATATCCGGCCAAGCCTAAGAACGATTGGACCTGTTTCTTTGACTTGGGGATAGGTCAATTTTGGATAGCCTCCACTTTGGCCTGTAGGGGATTTATTGTTCTTTGACCCACGTGGTGCCCCAAGTAAGTCACTCTATTTTGGCCTTTTTGACACTTTTTAGCCTTAACAGTTAGTCCTGCCTGCCTGATGCGCTCAAAGACTATTTCCAGGTGCTCCAGATGTTCTGCCCATGAATTGGAAAAAATGGCCACATCATCAAGGTAGGCAACTGCAGATTCTCCCAATCCTGCTAGAAGACCATCTACAAGTCTTTGGAAGGTGGCTGGTGCATTTCGCAGCCCGAAAGGAAGCACATTAAATTCATACACCCCTGCATGGGTGATGAAGGCTGACCTTTCCTTGGTGGGTTCATCTAGTGGTACTTGCCCTTGGTTAAATCTAATGTAGACGTCCCAATTTCTCCAATAGCTCATCTATGCGTGGAATTGGATAGTTGTCGGGACGAGTTACAGCATTTTGCTAATGGTAATCCATGCAAAAACATATTTCCCCATCTGGTTTGGGAACTAGAACCACTGGAGATGCCCATGCACTGTTAGAGGGGAGGATTATACCCACCTGTAGCATGTCCTGGATCTCCCATTGTATAGCAGCTTGGGCGTGAGGAGACACCCGATAGGGTGGGGTTCTAATTGGGTGAGCAATACCTGTGTCAATGGAGTGGTAAGCCCGTTCAGTCTGTCCTGGGGTGGCTGAGAACATTGGCGCGAAGCTAGTGCACAGCTCCTTGATCTGTTGCTGCTGCAGATGTTCCAGTGTCGTGGAGAGGTTCACCTCTTCCACTCCACTGTCACTTTTTCCTTCGTAGTAGACACCTTCAGGCCACTCAGTGTCATCTCCTCCCTGGGCTGTAAACTGACAAACATTTACTTCTCTGAAATAAAAGGGCTTTAGAGAATTAACATGGTACACTTTAGGCTTTAGGGTTGAGGTGGGGGATGCTATGAGATAGTTAAGTATCAGAGTGGTAGCCGTGTTAGTCTGGATCTGTAAAAGCAGCAAAGAATCCTGTGGCACCTTATAGACTAACAGATGTTTTTAGAGCGTCTTGCATCCGATGAAGTGGGTATTCACCCACGAAAGCTCATGCTCTAAAACGTCTGTTAGTCTATAAGGTGCCACAGGTGCTGCTTTATGAGATAGTTAACAGCTTCCAGGCGCTCTTGGACCGTAAATGGTCCCATGATGCTTCCATCTTATGGGCCCGGATCACCTTTAAGACCATAACCTGGTCCCCTACTCTGAAGGAACGCTCTCTGGTATGTTTATCATGCCAGGCCTTTTGCTCTTCCTGAGCATCCTTTAGGTTTTCTTTAGCAAGGGCTAAAGAGTGTCGGAGGGTATTTTGTAGGTTGCTTACAAAGTCCAGAATGTTAGTTCCTGGAGAAGGCGTAAACCCCTCCCATTGCTGCTTCACCAACTGTAATGGCCCCTTAACCTCATGGCCATACACAAGTTCAAATGGTGAAAACCCTAAACTGGGATGTGGTACAGCTCCGTAGGCAAAAAGCAACTGCTGCAATACTAGGTCCCAATCGTTGGAGTGCTATTTACGAATTTACGTATCATGATTTTTTTGATTTTCAGCAAAGGACTGCCACATGCAGAAGGTCCTCTTTTCTTTTCTGAAGCCACTTCTCTTCAGCCAGCAAAAATGAAGAGGACTGTGATCCTGAGGTTGCCTTTTTCAAGCCAAAATGCAACATTTTACACAGGCACCATTGTTAACACTAGATAGAGCAATGATATAGCTGATTGCAAAGACAAGCCAAATTCGCATACCTAGCACAAACACAAACTGACTGTCCCAAGGTGAGGCCAGCTAAAACATTGGACTTCTAACCTGATGAGGGCTCATGAAGGCATAGAGTAACATGTCTCGAGGAGACTAAAACCAATGGGACAAACTGAAACCCTGACAAAAGTGACTGGAGCCCACAAATTGACCTGGTGTTACCCGGGGCCAGAGGAATAGAAAATATGGGTAACGAACCACCACTCTGAAGAAGGTCCCAGAGAACTATTAGGGGTCTACTATTAAACTTGACATTAATCTGTTGTTGGTTCTAAGTTGTGTTTTAATGAATATCATCATGTTTTATATAAAGAAGTGGAAATGTGATGTTAAATATGTTAAATGTTCTTTTATTAATTGTGAATGTGTTTTTTAATATACTATAATGCTGGTAAATCTCTCTATTATGTACAACTATCTCTATTCTTTACTGAGCCTAAACAGAATAGAAACACAAATAAGGTGCTTTGCATGTTCTGATCTTTTTTCTTTTTTCCTGTTATCAGCAGGTTTACAATAAATAAAAGGAAGCATTTCTTCACACAACACAGAGTCAACCCATGGAACTCCTTGCCAGAGGATGTTGTGAAGACCAACACTATAACAGGGTTCAAAAAAGAATTAGATTCCTCGAGGTGAGGCAGGCCTCTGGGTAAAGGGAGTGGGAGCTAGGACTCTGATCCTTTTGCTACCTAATTACACCGAGGTGGTGCATAACCAGGAAAGTTCCACACATGAGTGGGACCGATGACCTGCTTACACCTGTTAGGAATTCTTGAAAGGACTCAATTTACTTACTTTTTTTAAGGTGAAACTTTTACCCTTTGAATGCTTTGCTCTTTTGCAATACTCAAAGCTCTTCAAATCTCTGCAGAAGTGTGTAATGACCTGCTCCCTCTTCCAGACGGAGGCTATGTCTACACCACAGACTTTGCAGATGAAGATGCACCGATGTAAGGTCTCCCGAATGGCCACTTTATGCCTATGGGAGCTACCTCTCCTACCGACATCATCAAACCAACCCCAACAAGCGTTTCCCGCTCATGTAGCACTCACCATACTGGCACTTTTTATTGTATTTTTTAAAACAAATGTGTTAGTATAGACAAAGCCTAGTAAAGAAACCCACTGCCTCAAGTCCTGCAAGGTTTCAGAAGATTTCAGTTTCTGCTGGTTTCTTTCTCAATAAGCCCAGCTCTTGAATAGATTCATCTCAAAACTCTGTCTGGATCCCTTCCGGGAGATCAGTGCACTACCTGAGAGTTTCATCTCCTTGGGGGTTTCCAGTTATTCCATCTCTCTGATAGCTCCTTTGTTCCTTCACCAAAACCCTGTTACCTCTGCCCTCTCCTCCCGTCTCCCCTCTGGTACCCGGGGTCATCCTGGGAATTCATAAGAAGGAGGCTCAGTCTGCACCTTAAGAAGGGAGGTGTGATTAGATCTAAAGCAGAGCTACAAAAGCAAATGGAGGTGATGTGCCCCCAGATATGTGTCTGGTGCAGCCGTCACTTAATAGCCCATTCTCTTTAGCCTCAGTCTAGTTCCCCTGAATATGTGCTCTGCTCTTAAAGGCCCAGGACATACTTCTACCAGCCAGGGCAGGGCTGTGCATTTCAGACCCACCCAGCAATCTATGTAAGCACCCATTCTTAGAGCTGTTATTCCCCCGTCTCCCCACCTGCCCCCTTGATGTGTCTTGTCTTAATTGTATTTATAGGCTCCTTGGGGCAGGGGTTGTTTCTCATTCTCCAGTTGCAAAAAGCCCAGCACAAGGGGCCCTGGACTGCAGCGGGGCCACAAACCAAATAATTATCATAAATAATAAACACAAAAATCCAGCCAAATCAGGGCCTGCCCCCACCCCTTTACATTTAGCTACAGACGAAGGTCAAGCCATGTTGGCCACCTACAAAGTGTTAGTAACATGAATACAGGTGGACACGGTGCTGTGGTTCAGCCTGGATAAGATAATTCATTCAGTCTCATTCCTGTGTTTAAAAGCCCAGGTACCCCACACCAGAGAAATAACCATCATGAACCTGGTGAGCAGGCAGAGACTTCAGCTCTGGGAATCCAAGTGCCCTCCAGCTTAGGAAGTCCAGGAAAATCTGACTCAGTCTGGAATCTTAGAATGAACTGAGATGGAGAGAAGAAATCCAGTGCAAGCACTAATCCAGTCTCTATCCTGCCTACAGGCCATCTCTTGTTCCAGGGCAGCTTTGGGGGGAGGGAGGCCTCTGTCCCAGGTCAGGCCCCCAGCTGCCCTCCATCCATAGGAACATTCTCTTGGTGTTGCTTTTACTGAATCTGTTCCCCCAAATCAACTGCAGTGACTGTGACCTGTTGGCAGCTTTCTGAGAAGGAGCAGAAGTGGAGTCCCAGGGTTCACACTTCCCAGGAGCGAGGAGCTCAAAAATTCCAGCTAGTTCTGAAAACCTCAGATTCACCTTGAGAGGATGGTGAAGGCTCAGGCTCCCTCTTTCAGCCTTTCCTCTGCATCCCACCCAGGGCCGGCTCCAGACCCCAGCGTGCCAAGCGCACGCTTGGGGTGGCGTCCCGCGGGAGGGTGGCAGGCGGCTCCGGTGGACCTCCCACAGACGTGCTTGCGGATGGTCCGCTGGTCCCGCGGCTTCGGTGGAGCATCCGCAGGCACGCCTGCGGGAGGTCCACCGGAGCCGCGGGACCGGCGACCAGCAGAGCACCCCCCGCAGCGTTCCGCCCTGCTTGGGGCAGCGGAAATCCTAGAGCCGCCCCTGATCCCACCCAATGAACAACCCCTGTCAGATCTGGAGTCCGTTTCCCAGTTTGTGTGATGGAGAGACTGTGATTATGGCAGGGAAATCTATACTCCAGGGTTGTGTCTGTCATCATATCTCTCATTCTGTGTGTGACCTTGGCCAGCCCATATCTCCCCGTGCTTCAGTTTACCTATCTGGGATATTTTCATAATGACTTTTCTTGCTGTTTTGAAGATCTTTCAATGAAGGCTGCTGCACAGTATCATGATAGTGAGGATATGTATTAATCTCTAATACCATATCAAGAGCCCCATATTTCTGCAGAAAGTGATCATGTCTCCCCTCAGTCATCTTTCTCTAGATCTGACTGTTTCCTATCTAACCATCCATCCTGGGCATTTTCAGGGTACCAGAGCCTATGGACATCTAGGCATCATCCTTTATTTTCTTTCTAATCAACTATAGTTCATAAATAGACACAAATACACAGAGCAGCCAATTCTTCTTTAACTCAGCACCGAGCCCAGGAGTTCTCATCTCCCTTTGGGAATGTCCCTTAATTACTGTTTATTCTTAAACCTGGATAATTAGCCCAGAGGCACAGACATGATTGTCTGATGTTTACATTCAGACGTTCTCTACAGGCTGAGCGAACTCCGTTGGGAATACACAGAGCTATATTATAAACTGTGCACACCCGTGTGTTGGCTCTTGGCATGGGATATCACTGAAGACATTGAGTTGAGAGAGGTGTGGATCAAGGATAACTGAGGGGGATTCCTAGGGAGGACACTTCCATCTCAGAATTCACAGGTACCATCTCTTCCTGAGGAGCTCACCTGATCGACAAATCCAGTGTAAAGTGGGTGTAGAGGGATAGAGAGTAAATCTGTGGTCCTTTCCACTCTACACGACAATGACATATCCCAGAACCTTTGCCATAAGTGATGACTTTTCTAAAGAATAACTGGCCAAAATGTCTCTGATTTCTGTGAAGCCCTGCTTACACAGGTCTATTAAATTTCACACTGTTACCTCTGTATTGAGCGAAAGACTTTTGTGTGACTAAGGCCGGGTCTATACTAGGATTTTACATCATAGAATGATAGAGCCATAGAGTTGTAAGGGAACGCAAAGGACAGCTAGTCTATCCCCCTGACAAGATGCAGGATTTGTTTTGTCCTAGTCATCTAAGACTGGTGGCTATTCACATGACTTTGGAAAACCTCCACAGGAGGAGTTTCCATGACTTCCCTGGGAGTCTGTTCCATTGGCCTCCTGAAATTTAATTTAAATCTCCTAGGCTGGAATTTGAACCCATTGCCTCTTGTCCTGCCTCTCTCCAGTAAAACAGAATAACTTTCCTCCACCTTTTATGGCAGCCTTTCAAGTATTGGAAGACCACTATCATGTTCCCCATTAATCTCCTTTTTCCAAATAAACACACTGATGCCTTCAGCTTGCTCATACGGTTTGCATTCCATCCCCTGAATAACATTTTTGTCACTTGCCTGTGGATCCTTTCCAGTTTCTCTACATCCTTTCTATATACTGGTGAGCAAAACTCGACACATTACTCCAATCAAGACCTAACCTGCACTGAGTAGAGGATGCCTTTCACATACCATGAGTTTCATGTTATACTTATGCTAATATAACCTAACATAGCATTTGCCTATTTTTACACAGCAAAAAAATCCACACTCCAGAGAGATGTAGCATTATCATAGAGTCATAGAATCATAGAACTGGCAGGACCAGCACCATCTATAACAGGGGTAGGCAACCTACGGCTCGTGTGCCAAAGGCAGCACATGAACTGATCTTCAGTGGCACTGACACTGACCAGGTCCTAGCCACCAGTGTGGGGGGCTCTACATTTTAATTTCATTTTAAATGAAGCTTCTTAAATATTTTAAAACTCTTATTTACTTTACATACAACAATAGTTCACTTATATATTATAGACTTATGGAAAGAGACCTTCTAAAAATGTTAAAATGTATTACTGGCATGCAAAACCTTAAATTAGAGTGAATAAATGAAGACTCGGCACAGCACTTCTGAAAGGTTGCTGATCATAGAATCATAGAATCTCAGGGTTGGAAGGGACCTCAGGAGGTCATCCAGTCCAACCCCCTGCTCAAAGCAGGACCAAACCCAACTAAATCATCCCTAATCTCTCTAATCTATAACATATAATCATCTCTAATCTATAACATCTCTGACAGGTGTTTGTCTAACCTGCTCTTAAAAATCTCCCACGATGGAGATTCCACAAACTCCCAAGGCAATTTATTCCAGTGCCTAACCATTCTGACAGTTAGGATGTTTTTCCTCATGTCCAACCTAACCCACCCTCGCTGCAATTACATTACATTACTTCTTGACTATCATCAGAGGTTAAGCAGAATATTTTTTCCCTCCTGGTAACAACCTTTTAGGTATTTGAAAACTGTTATCATGTCCCTCCTCAGTCTTCTCTTTTTCAGACTAAACAAACCTAGTTCTTTCAGTCTTCCCTCATAGGTCATGTTTTCAAGATCCCTAATCATCCCTTTCTCCAGTTTTTCCAGATCATTTGAATTTTCATCATATTCTCCAAAGGATTTGTAAAAGCAGCAAAGAATCCTGTGGCACCTTATAGACTAACAGATGTTTTGCAGTATGAGCTTTCGTGGGTGAATACCCACTTCGTCAGATGCAAGTAGTGGAAATTTCCAGGGGCAGGTATATATATGCAAGCAAGAAGCAAGCTAGAGATAACGAGGTTAGATCAATCAGGGAGGATGAGGCCCTGTTCTAGCAGTAGAGGTGTGAAAACCAAGGGAGGAGAATCTGGTTCTGTAGTTGGCGAGCCATTCACAGTCTTTGTTTAATCCTGAGCTGATGGTGTCAAATTTGCAGATGAACTGAAGCTCAGCAGTTTCTCTTTGAAGTCTGGTCCTAAAGTTTTTTTGCTGTAGGATGGCCACCTTAAGATCTGCCATTGTGTGGCCATGGAGGTTGAAGTGTTCTCCTACAGGTTTTTGTATATTGCCATTCCTAATATCTGATTTGTGTCCATTTATCCTTTTCCGTAGAGACTGTCCAGTTTGGCCGATGTACATAGCAGAGGGGCATTGCTGGCATATGATGGCGTATATTACATTGGTGGACGTGCAGGTGAATGAACCGGTGATGGTGTGGCTGATCTGGTTAGGTCCTGTGATGGTGTCGCTGGTGTAGATATGTGGGCAGAGTTGGCATCGAGGTTTGTTGCATGGATTGGTTCCTGAGCTAGAGTTACTCTGGTGTGGTGTGCAGTTACTGGTGAGAATATGCTTCAGGTTGGCAGGTTGTCTGTGGGCGAGGACTAGCCTGCCACCCAAAGGATTTGCAACCTGTCCCAACTTGGTATCATCTGCAAACTTAACAAGTATACTCTGTATGCCATGATCTAAATCGTTCATGAAGACATTGAAAAGCACCAGACACAGAACTGATCCCTGCAGAACCCCACTAGTTATGCCCTTCCAGCATCACTGTGGACTATTTATAACTACTCTCTGGGAGCAGTTTTCCAATCACTTATGCACCCAACTTATAGAAGCTCCATCTAGGTTGTATTTCCCTAGTTTCTTAATGAGAAGGTCATGCCAGACTCTGTCAAAAGCCTCACTAATGTCAAAATATACACCTACTGCTTCCACCCATCCACAAGGCTTGTTAGCCTGTCAAAGAAAGCTATCAGGAAGGTTTGACATGATTTGTCCTTGATGAATCCATGCTCACTATCACTTACCACCTTATTATCTTCTAGGGGTTTCAAAATTAATTCATAGAATCATAGAATTCAAGATCAGAAGGGACCATTATGATCATCTAGTCTGACCTCCTGCAAGATGCAGGCCACATAAGCCGATCCACCCACTCCTTAAGCAAGCGACCCCTGCCCCATGCTTCGGAGGAAGGCAAAAAACCTCTAGGGCCACTGCCAATCTACCCTGGAGGAAAATTCCTTCCCGACCCCAAATATGGCGGTCAGCTGAACCCCGAGCATGCGGGCAAGACTCTCCAGCCATACCCTCTGGAAAAAGGCTAACAATATCCTATCATTGACCCATTGTACTAATTACCAGTGTGGCACTTAATTGACCTATTGACTAAGCCCGTTATCCTATCATACCATCTCCTACATAAACTTATCTAGCTTAATCTTAAAGTCATGGAGGTCCTTCGCCCCCACTGCTTCCTTCGGTAGGCTGTTCCAGAAGGATGGTTAGAAACCTTCGTCTAATTTCAAGCCTAAATTTCCTGACTGACAATTTATATCCGTCATAATAATTCATTAATTATTTGCTACGTTATCTTACATGGTACAGAAGTGAAGATGATTGGTGTGTAATTGCCTGGGTTTCCCTTATTTCCCTTTGTATAGACAGGCACTATATGTGCTCTTTTCCAGTCTTCTGGAATTTCCCTGTCTCCCATCACTTTTCAAAGATAATTGCTAATGGCTCAGATATCTGCTCAATCAGTTCCTTCAGTGTATTCTAGGATGCATTTTGTTAGGTCCTGGTGACTTGAAGACATCTAACTTGTCCAGGTAACTTCTAACTTGTTCTTTCCCTATTTTAGTATCTGAACATACCCCATTTTCACTGGCATTCTCTATGTTAGCTGCCCAAAAACAAACAATCTTCTTGGTGAAAACCAAAACAAATTCATTAAGCAGCTCTGTCATTTCCACATGTTTTGTTATTGTTTTTCCCTCTTCGTTTAGCAATGGGCCTACACTGTCCTTGGTTTTCTGCTTGCTTCCCAATTATTTGTAGAATGGTTTCTTGTTACTCTTTATGTCACTAGCTAGTTTGATCTTGTTTTGTGCCTTGGACTTCCTAATTTTGCCCCTACATACATGTGTTATTTGTTTATATTCCTCCTGTCATAAACAGATAGTTAGGGGTTAAGGTCTCTTTTACCTGTAAAGGGTTAACAAGCTCAGTAAACCTGACGAACACCTGACCAGAGGACCAATCAAGGGACAAAATAATTTCTAGCTGGTGGCAGCATTACCAGATCTAAACTAGGATTTAAGTTTAGAGGAGCCCATGCAGGTCCCCATCTTGTGGACGCTAAAGTTCCAAGTGGGGAATAAACCTATGACATCTCCTTTGTAATTTCACCTTGTTTCCACTTTGTGTAGGATCCTTTTTTTGGTTTTTAGATAATTCAAGATCTCCAGGTTAAGCCATTGTGGTCTCTTGCCATACATCCTGTCTTTCCTATGCAGTGGGATAGTTTGCTCTTGTGCCCTTAATAATGTCTCTCTGAAAAATTGCCAGCTGTCTTCTATTGTTTTTCCCCTTAGCCTTGCTACCCATGAATCTTGCCTACCAACTCCTTGAGTTTGCTAAAGGCTGCCTTCTGAAATCCTTTGTCTTTATTTTGCTGTTCTCCCTCCTACCATTCCTTAGAATCATGTATTCTATCATTTCATGATCACTTTCCCCCAAACTGTCTTCCACTTTCAAATTCTCAACCAGTTCCTACTTGTTTGTCAAAATCAAGTCTAGAACAGCCTCTCTCCTAGTAGCTTTCTCCATCTTCGGGAACAAATTTTTTTCTCCAATACATTCCAAGAACTTGTTGGATAATCTGTGCCCTAGTGTAGACAGCATGAAATGAATTCTTCCATCGACCTATCTACCACCTCTCAGGTATTACCTGTGGTGAGGGGAGAACCCCTTTCCATCTGTGTAAGTAGTGTCTATATTGAAATGCTATGGCAGCACGGCTGTAGCATTTTAAGTGTAAACAACCCTTTAAGCAGATATTCCAGGAAAAAGTCCAGTCTGGATCTGCCAACATTAAGTCTGGATTCAGGTCTTGCTCAGCGTTTCTCTGGTAGATTAAAAAGCCACTTATAACCCATGATTTTCTCCCCAGGAAAGTCTCCACTTGATCATCTTATTGATAAGTTAAAGAGATATACACCTTCAAGTCTAATGGTCTGGTATTTTCTCTATCCTCCAATCATTTTTGTGGTTCTTTTCTGCACCCTCTCCAAGTTTTCAACATATTTTTTCAAAGGTGGACCTCAGAACTGGATGCAGTCTGTTTCATCAATCCCATGTGCAGAGGTAAAATCCTTCTCCTGCTCCAACTCACCACTCCCCTGTTTATCCATCCGAGGACCACATCATCCCTTTATGCTACAGCATCACACTGGTAGCTCACGATGAATTGGTTCTCTACAATGCTCCCTAAATCATTTTCAGGGTCCTTGTTTTGTATAATACAGAGCTGTAGTATGTGTGTAGGCCCTGCATTCCCTGTTCCAAGAGGATAATTTTGCATTTGACTGTATTAAAACATTTGGTTCGGATGGGTCTTTCTTATCAAATGTTCCATATCAATCGGTATGCCTGCCTTGGGCTCCTCGTTGAATCCACTCTGCCAATCTTTCGGTCATCCACAAATTTTATCTGCAGTGATTTTCTATTTCCTTCCAGATCATTGATTAAAATATTGAATAGCATTGGGTGTAGAACTGATTCCTACAGAACCCCACTACAAACAGCCCCATTTACTGATGAAGGACTATTTACTACAGCTTTTTACGATCCACCAGTTAGCCGATTTCCAGTCAATTTTATATATTCTCTACTGATATTGTAAGGTGTTATTTTTTTAACTCAATATTTTCAAATGCTTCTGAGAAATCAAGGTTTGTTGCATCTTTGTGGTTCCCTTTTATGGACCAAATGAGTACCCTTGATCAACCAAAGTGTACTCTCATAAAAGGATGAAATTAGGTTTATTTGACAAGACCTGTTATCTATAAACCCT
Organism: Mauremys mutica; assembly: GCF_020497125.1. Lineage (NCBI taxonomy): Eukaryota > Metazoa > Chordata > Testudines > Geoemydidae > Mauremys > Mauremys mutica. The sequence goes on along the minus strand of NC_059072.1, from coordinate 367,368,774 downwards.
GCTGGTGACTGGTATTACTTCCATTTCTAGACTTTTTTTTAACAAATCCCATAACAGGTTTTCCATTGTTTCTTAACCTTGTTAATTCTTGTCTATCTATCTATCTATCTATCTATCTATCTATCTATCTAAACCTTTCCCTTTATTTTTTTAAATCTTTACATTTAACACAGGGATTGGCATAACATTTTTCTAGTATTTCTCTTTTTTATGTACTTAATAACCTCCTATTTTGATCCATAGCCCTGCCAAACATGGAGTTTTACCTGATGTCTTAATGTCCCTTACCAATTTTCTCAACTTCCGATTTCTGTTCCTGGCTATTTATTTTCCCTTTTTCCTCTTTGTTATTATTGCTTCCCCTCCCGCCCTCAATTGCTGCCTTCACTTTATCACTGAACTGCGTTTTTACCCAAAGTTGTTTACTTTGTTGACAGTGGAATTATGATTTTTCCGCTATCTAATAAACTGTTATCAAAGACCTACCAATTTTCAGTCATAGATTTCTGTACAAATTTTTCCTCCCAATCTGTTTTGCTGACAATTTTCCTCAGCTTTGGGGAATTAGTCCTCTTGGAACAGTCAGTGTCTATAGGTTTGGAACTGGCCATTTGAATGTAAATCAGTTTCATTATTTATTTTCCTCTCCTATATCATATGCTCTCTTCTTTGTCTCTGGTGTAAATTAAAGAGTCCCAGACTTTTCTATATGTTTGCATATGGCAGCCTCTCGTATTCTCAGAGCCTGTCTTGGAAATCCCTTTTATATGTGCCATATCCTTAATAGAGACTGGGTGGCCAAAACTGAATACATATCCAAAAGATGTTATTCTCCATTCCCTACCTTAGAGATCTGAACATTGCTATTGTTTTGTCCACTTCTGCAAATGAGTAGGTGTTTCTCTTGAGCTGCTATCAATGGGGCCCAGGTCTTTTCCCTGAAGTATGTTCTAGTTGGGATGTTTCTCCCAGCACATGTCATCCCAAAAGTTTTTTTTTTCCCACTCTCAGATTTTGAACAACTGGATGAATGGGGATCTCCCTACAGCATGGACTCCCTAGCCTGGCTCTCATTGTATTACGGAGCAATGATGGATAACCAGTATCCACACTTGTGTTTCCTGCTGGTGCCTCTTAAGATTCCCCCACCACAAAATGTAGGAATTATTAATTCAGGGAGCACCACAAAATATGGAACTGGATTTAGTAGGGTCATAGTTCATAATATTTTCTCTAAATAATGAAAATGTCATTTTTCAGTGTGAGAAGAGTGATCAATCTCCTCCTCTCATGAGAACGGTCTCCACTAATGCATGTAGTGTCTCATGCTAATGTCATCATAACTATAAAGGGAAGTGAACAGCCCTCCTGTGTACAATACTATAAAATCCCTCTTGGCCAGAGGCACCAAAATCCTTTTGCCTGTAAAGGGTTAAGAAGGTCAAGTAACCTGGCTGGCACCTGACTCAAAGGACCAATAAGGGGACAAGATGCTTTCAAACCCTGAGGGGAGGAGGGCTTTGTTTGTGCTCTTTGTTTTGGTGGTGTTCACTCTTCGGACTAAGAGAGACCGGACATCAATCCATGTTCTCCAAATCTTTCTGAGCAATTCTCTCATATTTCAAACCTGTAAGTAACAGCCAGACAAGGCGTGTTAGTTTATCTTTGTTTTCTCAACTTGTGATTGTTCCCTTTCCTAGAGGGAGATTTATCCCTGTTTTTATTTTTTAACTTTGAAACTAAGGCTAGAGGGGGTTCCTCTGGGCTCTATGAATCTGATTACCCTGTGAAGCTATTTTCCATCCTGATTTTACAAAGGTGATTTTTACATTTTCTTTCTAATAAAATCCTTCGTTTAAGAATCTGACTGATTTTTCCATTGTCCAAAGACCCAGGGTTTTGGGTCTTTGATCACTTTGTAACCAAATGGTTAGGATATTACTCTCTAGCCTCCCCAGGAAAAGGGGTGTAGGGACTTGGGAGGATCTTTTGGGCAAAGAGGTCCTTTGACCAAATGGTCCTTTCCCTGTTTCTTGTTAAATCACTTGGTGGTGGCAGCGTACCAGGTTTTAACCTAAGCTGGTAGAATTAAGCTTAGGGGGTTTTGTGCGGGTTCCCACATCTGTACCATAGAGATCTGAGTGGGGAAGGAACCCTGACAAATGTTCTCTCTCCATTCAGGCATTTCTACTATGATCATCACCCGAGACACTTGGGAACACAGAGAAAGTCAACTTCTCCCCTACTCCATGTCAGATTCCAACACAACCAAATTCACTAACCCCTCCACATTCATCCTACTTGGCATTCCTGGCCTGGAGGCAGCCCATATCTGGATCTCCATTCCTTTCTGTGCTATGTACGCCATAGCCATCTTGGGGAATTTCACCATCCTGTTCATCATGAAGAGGGAGCCGAGACTCCAAGAGCCCATGTTCTATTTCCTCAGCATGCTGGCCGTCACCGACCTGGTCATGTCCACATCCACCGTACCCAAAATGCTGAGCGTCTTCTGGTTCAATTCCAGGGAGATCAGTTTCAGTGCCTGCCTCACCCAGATGTACTTCATTCACTGCTTCTCAGCAATGGAATCTGGAATCCTCGTGGCCATGGCTTTGGATCGCTATGTGGCCATCTGCCATCCCCTGAGACATTCCGCCATCCTGACAAACTCTGTTGTAGCCAAGGTAGGTCTGGCCGTGGTGCTGCGCAGTGGCATACTCACATTACCTTATCCCTTCGTGGCGAGGCGGTGGCCATATTGCAGAACCAACATCATCCCCCACTCCTATTGTCGGCATTTAGCTGTGGTGAACCTGGCCTGCGCTGACATCAGCATCAGTAGTTACTATGGCCTGTTTAATCTTTTCTCTGGGATCGGAATGGATGTGTTTTTTATCGCTATGTCCTACATGCAGATCCTCCAGGCCATCGTTCGCCTTCCCACAAAGGATGTCCAGCTCAAAACTTTTGGGACCTGCATCTCTCATCTTTGTGCCATCTTAGCTTTGTACATTCCAATGTTCTTCTCCTCTATCACGCAGCGGTTTGGCCACTATGTGCCACTGCATTTACGTGTTCTCATTGCCAGTGTGTACCTGCTGGTGCCCCCGGTGCTACACCCCATCATCTATGGGGTGAGGACCAAACAGATCCGGGACAGGCTGCTCCGGCTCTTTACACATAAAGAGACCTAAATGTTTTCTCCTTGTGCTCTGGCTCTCAGATTCAGCTCTGTGCAGAGCTGGCTGGTGCATGGTGCTGGAGCCTCTTCCCTGAATCACTTACTGGACAGATAGAGACATTAAACACTTTCCTGGTCTTACTGTGCTGTGTCAATGTGATGAACTGGGGAATCAGTCTATGTACACTACACTGGGTTGCCACCTTTCTAATTGTTGGTAGCTCGATCCCTGGAATTACAATCTTGCCCCATCTCTTCTGTCAAGCCTCATCCCTGATGTGTGTCTTCTCCCCAAGGCCCTGCCCCTGTCACTTGCTCCTCTCTTCCCCTCCCCTTGTCAGCTGTGACCCAGTCATCTCTAAAACCAATGTGTTCTCACATCTTATGGCAAGTCACTTAAGGACACTGGTTAGTGTTAGAATTTTAATATTTATTCCTACTTTGTTACTAACTCTGTGGAGAGAGAGACCCAGTCAGCACTCCTGGGATCTATTTCAGCTCTGGGAGTGGGGTGGGGTATAGTGGCTTCCAAAAGGAGACAGATACATCTGAGGTCTAAATAAGAAGATCAGAATGGCCATAATCGGTAAAATCAGTGGTGCATGTAGCCCAGTAGTCTGTCTTCTGACAGTGCCCAGGGCCAGGTGCTTCAGAGGGAATGAACAGAACATGGGAATCATCATTTGATTCATGTGCAACAGAGGGAGAGGAGGAGGAAAAGAAGCCCAGGGGTTGCCTCATTTCCCCTGTCCTTGGCTGAAACTCAGGGAGTGGTTTATTTGTCTCCCCTCCCTGAGCCTTTAGGGCCTGCTGTCTTCCTTCCTCCTCCCTTTCCCTTTCTGGAGTTAGAGACCGGTTGTGTGGTGCCACTGGTACAGTCGCTGCACCGGTGATCTTCTCCCTCTTTGCCCATCTCCAAGGGCTACAGGGTCGTAACAGGGGCCCAACCAGAGGATCATCATGGGTCCACTACCCCGTCCCCCACTGTGCTGAAGGATGAGCTACACGGTTTTCTGTGTGATTCCTGTGGTTTCAAGGGCAAGGTGAAGCTCCCTCTCCAGTGTTGTGAAGACTTCCATCTTGTCCTCTTGGCCATGAGGGCTGTTTTGGAGGAGTGGAGGGGAACCGGGAGGTAGGACATCCTGGTCTACTAGAGGGCCTGCAACCTCTTTGACAAGCTTTTGAGGTTGGTCAGAGATTCTTGCAAGGCCGGCTGGGGATCCTCCTGCCCACAAGGATCCACCTCAACCCTCAGAATGAAGCCAATTGTCTTTTCAACATTGGCTCTAGGGTGAGTCTCCACAGTCACCAGGTGCTCTACTGACGCAGGGTACTGAGTGGTTTGTCTGCAGAAAACCACATGGATCCAGCCCCTGAGACTACTTGGTGCCTGGAATGGGGGGGACCAGGTATATTTTAGACACTTCAGTGCTAATTTGGCTGGGGTGGCCGCCCTGTTCTCCCCCTACTTACAGCCTGAGATGCTGGGAGTTGAAGAGGTCATACAAGGTCGCCTGCTGCACTTCCAGGCCTGTGTGGAGGGGCTGACGTTGACTCTGTTCAATGTCTACCCACCCAGTGCAGACCCAGAGTGTATGTGTTTCAATCAACAGGCGTCTGCCTTCCTCGACACCTTGGATCCTCACTAGTGCTTGGTCCTGGGTGCGGATTTTAATACAATCTTTGAGGACCAGAATCGCTCAGTGATCGAGAGCAGTCAGGCCACTGCAGGCATCCTCAGAGACATCACCAATCATCACTTCCTGGTGGACGTCTGGATGACAATTCTACCTTTACCTATGTCTCCTGGCGATATATTTTGTTTCCATCTTGCCTGGGCCCACTCCTCCAGCATTTGGCCGGCCCAGTTCTTAGCTCACTATTTAGTTCCATGATGGCCTCTTTCATCTTGGAGCTCACCTGGGGCTCTTCACCCTCCAGACCCCCCTGCACATATTCAATGAGATGGGGTCCACCTTATTGCCTATCACTCGGATTTTCCTTGAATGGGTCCTACAAGAGGGTAGTCCCCAACCACCCATCACCACAGGACCTCTGGACTTCTTGATTCTTGATTGGGCTCCTGTCCCATGAGTCCTCCCTACCCCCTCTCTTTCATAACCAGTGCGGGCTGCACGGCCTGCAGCTGTTTCATTTCTGAATTCCACCAAGGGAACAACTTTACATGCTCATGCTCCACATGAGCCACTTCCTCAGATGCCCTGATACCAAGTGACGGGACCTAGTACCATCTTTGAAGGGTGAGGAACCCCTGTGTGCCAGAAAGTATTACACCTTGGACCCACTGCCCACCGGAGATATCAATTGGTGGCTCCATCATGGGGTCATGAGAACAAGCATGTATGTAGCAGAGTTCACCCCCATTCAAGATGCCTGCCCCTATTCCAGGTCCTCCACAACTTTATCAGGAGATTCTGGCTGCACTTTTCTCCACACCTTTTCATATCTACTAACTGCTTTAGCTCAACATACAGGATGTGGTCTCCAGGTCCCTTGTGTTACATGTGAAATATACCCTACTATAAATCTGTAAACATATTAATAAAACAAATAATCAAACCCATTAGGAGCTACATTTGGATGAAGAATATATCTTATGGCACTTCCCTGGCCAGGCCCACTCCCCTTCCACATCTGAGTAGCAGCTCCAGGTTTGCTGTCACAGCCCCATTCGAGTTTCTAAACCTGGACACTCACTAGCCAAGCGTGTTTGGGGCCCACAAACAAGACCCTTGTGATTTTGCGTCACAGCACTGTTCTGGCCCTGCCTCTGGCTCTACGTTTCCAGGCCCACCCTAACCCTAACCCTAAGCAGCTTCCATTCTAGTGCCTCCCTCTGCGAACAGAAACCTGCCCGCCAAGCACCAAGGCCCTGACACTAGCTTTGGCTTGGCTCCCCCAGACTCTCCAATTGCTTCAGCCCACCCTTCCCAGGGCTCCCCTTGGCCGAACGCTGGTTCCAGTTTCTCTTTTTCAGGTCACATGATTGCTAAAGCAGACAGCCCCAGGGCTTGCAAAAGGGGTTGTGTGACACATGGCCAGAAAGAGTTAAGTAACTTGCAGGCTATTGACCCAGATTCACCTCTTAGAGACAGGTTAGAAAAGTATATAAATGGTAATTAGGGCCATTCCATCTTAGATAGGTTAGAGCAGGGGTGTCCAAACTACGGCCCGCGGGCCAACTGCGGCCCGCGGGTCAGTTTTTATTGGCCCGCAGCAAATTCTGAAAATATAATTGAATATGGCCCGCACATGGCGCTTGAGCTCAACTCTGTTGCACTTCTCAGTTTCAACACTAGATGGAGCCAGTCACAGAAAAGGTGCTTCTCCACTAAACAAAATTAAGCAAAGAAAAATAGTTACCACGAGTCACCAGAAATGGCAGCACCGAAGAAACGCAAGATAGCAAGTGAGTGTAGAACAGGGGTGGGCAAACTATGGCCTGCAGGCCACATCCGACCCGCGGGACCGTCCTGCTGAGCCCCCGAGCTTCTAGCCCGAGACGCTCGCCCCCGGCCCCTCCCACACTGTTCCCCCTCGCCCACAGCCTCAGCTCGCTCGCTCGCTCCACTGCCGGAGCCGGCACAAGGCTCTGCTGTGAGCTCCTTGGGCAGTGCAGCTGCAGAGCCCGGCCTGACCCAGTGCTCTGAGCTGCGCGGTGGCGGTGGTGGCATGTCCCGGCTCCAGCCGGGTGGCGCGGCTGTAACACTGCCAGCCACTGGTGCTCCAGGCAGCACGGTAAGGAGGCAGGGAGCAGGGTGGGTTGGATAGAGGGCAGGAGAGTCCGGGATGGTGGTCAGGGGGCGGGGGTGTGGATAGGGGTTGGGGGGAACAGGGGGTTGAATGGGGGCAGGGGTCCCGGGGGATAGTCAGGAAGGAGGGGGGTTGGATGGGGTGGCAGGGGGCAGTGAGGGGCAGGGGTTCTGGGGGCAGTCGGGGACAGGGAGAAGGGGTGGGTGGATGGGGCAGGGGTCCCGGGGGGTAGTCAGGAAGGAGGGGGGTTGGGTGGGGTGGCAGGGGGCAGTGAGGGGCAGGGGTTCTGGGGGCAGTCGGGGACAGGGAGAAGGGGTGTGGATGGGGCAGGGGTCCCGGGAGGGCCGTCAGGAATGAGAGGAGGGGTTGGATGGGGCGGCAGGGGCCCAGGGGCAGTCAGGGGACAGGGAGCAGGTGTGTGTGGATGGGGCAGGGGTCCCAGAGGGACCATCAGGGAATGGGGCAGTTGGATGGGGCAGGAGTCCTGGCCCGGGGGGGGGTGGTAGATAGGAGGTGGGGGCTGGGCCATGACCCCCTCCCCTAACCGGCCCTCCATACAATTTACGAAACCCGATGCGGCCCTCAGGCCAAAAAGTTTGCCCGCCCCTGGGTTAGAGCTTTGAAATATAGACTTATATTGTTTCAGAACTGGAAGAAGTTAGTGACTCTAGTAGTCTCTGTTTACCGGGAGCTTGTTAGAGGTTAGCGGTGTAACCAAACGATTCCTGTCTAGAGCTGTATTCGGTTAATTCAGAAGTGAAAAGGATATATGATTAGATAGAACTTGGGTGCAATAATATCATTTTCATTATGTCTCTTTAAAGTTTCTGGTGAACTTTCTTTAACTGCTTAATGGCTAATAACCGTATGATAATCCAGGTAATTAGTTACCAGTGATGTTTAGGAAATAGAAGGTTACTTCAAAACCCTACTGTTCACCCTGTGCTGTGGGCTGTGCTTTTGGAACCTGATCCATTTTATCTCAGATCTGCTTAAGCATCATCAGGGGAAACTCAAGTCACAAGACTCTGGTCTCCAGTGACACCCTGGACCATCTTGATAATGAATATTTCAACATTGGACTATAGCCTCTTGAATTATTCTGAAAGAACTCTCTTGAACTCTGAAGCCAGCCGTCTCTACTATGAAACTGACTTAAAAACGCTAATCATGTCTCTGTGTATAATTATCTTTTAACCAATATTATCTATTTTTTAATAAATCTTAGTTTAGTTAATAGGAATTGGCTCTAAGTGAGTATTTGGGTAATATCTGAAGTATTCATTCACATGGGAGGTGCTGTGTACAATCCTTTGGTATTAGTAGAACTTTATTATATGATAAAGAAGATCTTCAGTAATCATCATCGTACTTGACTTGGCTGTCTGGGTGGCAGCCCAAGACTGGGTTGCTTTAAGGGACCTGTGTTTTGGCTTCTGCGTAAGCAGTAAAGCATTGTGAGAGCTGTTGTGTTGCTGACTTGGTAAATCCAAGTATTAGAATAAACACCTATTTTGGGGATTGTCAGCCCCTTTCTTTGCAGTTTACCCCAATTGAGCAAACTTAGAGTGGGCCACACTGGAACCCCATTCACAGGTTCCTAAAACAATTCCTCTACTTTAAAAAGCAGAAGAGATACCTAGATCCAGGTAAACAAAACACAACATCTGCACACCATTTCCTCTGTTAGTGAACTTAAGAACGGCCATGTTGGGTTTGACCAAAGGTCCATCTAGCCCAGTATCCTGTCTTCCAACAGTGGCCTATGTCAGATGCTTGAGGGGCAATGAACAGAGGAGATACTTATCAACTGAGCCATTCCACATCACCCTTTCTCAGCTTGCAGCAAACAGAGGCTAGGGACATCATCCCTGCCCATCCTGGCTAATAGTCATTGATGGACCTATCCTCTATGAATTCTTCTAGTTATTTTTGAAAGCTGTTATAGTCTTGGCCTTCGCGACATCCTCTGGCAAAGAGCTTCACAGGTTGACTGCATGGTGTTGTGTGAATAAATACTTCCTTTCCTTTGTTTTAAACCACCGCCAATTAATTTCATTGGGTGACTCCTTGTTTTTGTATTTTTGTGTGAGAAAGAGTAAATAACACTTCCTTATATATGTTCTCCACACCATTCATGATTTTATAAACCTCTCATATCCCTCTTTAGTCGTCTCTTTTCCAAGTTGAAAAAACCCAGTCTTATTAATCTCTCCTCATATGGAAGCTATTCCATACTCCGAATCATTCTTGTTGCCCTTTTCCATAACTTTTTCAATTCCAATATATCTTTTTGAGATGGGATGACCAGATTTGCAGGCAATATTTTAGGTGTAGGCACACCATGGAATTAGATTGAGGCAATATGATATTTTCAGTCTTATTATCTTTCTCTTTCTAACTGATTCCTTGCTGCACATTGAGTGGATATTTTCAGAGAACTATCCATAATGACTCCAAGGTCTCTTTCTTGAGTGATAAAAGCTAATTTAGACCCCATCATTTTATATGTATAGTGGGGTTATGTTTTCCAATAGGCATTACTTTGTCCACACCTCCCTGGAGCATACTTTGTCTTACGTGCATCTCATGGCTTCTGCTGCATTAGGAATCTGTCTCTCTTCTGCAGCCAGAGCTCTGCAACCCAAGAGTCCCCTCTGCCACTTGTGCTTCTGTCCTGTCCCAGCTTCTCCTGACTCATCCAGTCTATCTGGTTTTGAAGAGCTGAACAACACTTCCTCTCTCTGATCCCTCTTCTGGAGAGGTTCCATTACTTCCATGCTCACCTCTCAGCAGAGAAGCTGGAAGAAACCAGTTTCATCTAGAATGTAGTTACTCACTTCTTCTGTCTGGCTGAGATCTTGTTTGGGCTGATAGTCTTTAAAGATTAACCTATTTATAGACAGATGCCTCTGCCCCAAAGTCCTGCCTCTGAGTACAAGGTGTGTGAGCAAAGAGTACAGGAGAAAACAAAAGACCAAAGGATACAGACAGTTCATAGAATCACACATGCGTAAATAGGGTTAAACTATCTCATCAATGTGCAGTGGCAAACAAATACGCTAAAAGAATATTTGGAATCATTAAGAAATGATAGATAATGAAATAGAAAATATCATATTGCCTCTATATCAACCCCTTGTACATCCACATACTTATTACTATGTGCAGATCTGATCGCCCCACCTCAAAAAATTGGAAAAGGCACAGAGAATGGTAACAGAAATGATTAGGGGTATGTAACATTTTCCAAATGAGGAGAGATTAAAAACTCTGGAACTTTTCAGCTTGGACAAGAGATGACTAAGGTGGGATATGAGGTCTGTAAAATCATGCTTGGTGTGAAAAAAAAAGAATAAGAAAATGTTATTTACTCCTTCACATAACAGAAGAACTGGGGGGTCACCCAATGAAATTAATTGGAAGCAGTTTTGAAACATTCAACCTGTGCAACTCTGGGCCAGAGGATGCTGTAAAGGCCAAGACAGTAACAGGGTGGTCCAATAAGAGGTAGTGAGTGGGGTTCCCTGGGGAGGGGAGACCCTGAGAGAAAGGGGTTACTGCCAGGGGGCAGCACCCCAGATAATGGGGAACTGGGTCTGGGAGGGACACAGGGGCCAAGCGGCAGTGGGACACCAGCGTGCAGAGGGCGCTCCGGAGGCTGGACAAGCTAATTCCCAGAAGCGACCAGCAGGAGGTGCCACAGAGGGGAGTCCCCCATACGCTTACAAGTGTTGGAAAATGCGGGCTGAAGCAGTCCGCCTCTGACATAAGGGCCGTCAGTGTGGCCGTGCCATTGCGCTGGCAGCTGACAGTGTGAACGCACAGCAGCACGATTCCAGCAGCGCTCTCTGAGGGGGGGTTAACTCCCGGATCGTTACATCTGCCAGTGTGGACGTAGCCTAAGTCTGTTCCCCTGAAGCGCCCCCAGTGACTGTGATGTGTTGGTAGGTTTCTGAGGGGCAGCAGAAGTGGATTCCTGGAGTTCACACCTCACAGGAGCGGGAGCTCACACAGTCCAGCTATTTCTGAAAACCTCAGATTCACTTTGAAAGGATGTCAATGGCTAAAGGCTGCCTCTTCCAGCCTTTCCTGTGCATCCCGCTCAATGAACAGTCCTGGGAGTCCATTTCCCTCTTGGTGTGACAGAGAGACTGTGGTTACAGCAGGGAAGTCAGGACACCTGGGTTCTGTCTGTCATTGTGTCTCCCATTCTGTGTGTGACCTTCACCAGCTTAGATCTCCTCATGCCTCAGTTTACCTATGTGTATACTGGTTATATTTTCATAATGACTTTCCTTCCCTAATTGTTTTGAAGATCCTCCAATGAAGGGTGCTGCAGAGTATGATGATACTGAGGAGATATATTGATCTTAGATCCCATATGGACATGCCCCATATCATAGAATCATAGAATCATAGAATCTCAGGTTTGGAAGGGACCTCAGGAGGTCATCTAGTCCAACCCCCTGCTCAAAGCAAGACCAAACCCAACTAAATCATCCCAGCCAGGGCTTTGTCAAGCCTGACCTTAAAAACCTCTAAGGAAGGAGATTCCACTACCTCCCTAGGTAACCCATTCCAGTTCTTCACCACCCTACTAGTGAAAAAGTTGTTCCTAATATCCAACCTAAACCTCCCCCTCTGCAACTTGAGACCATTACTCCTTGTTCTGTCATCTTCTACCACTGAGAACAGTCTAGATCCTTGTTCTGTCATCTTCTACCACTGAGAACAGTCTAGATCCATCCTCTTTGGAACCCCCTTTCAGGTAGTTGAAAGCAGTTATCAAATCCCCCCTCATTCTTCTCTTCTGCAGACTAAACAATCCCAGTTCCCTCAGCCTCTCCTCATAAGTCATGTGCTCCAGCCTCCTAATCATTTTTGTTGCCCTCCGCTGGACTCTCTCCAATTTATCCACATCCTTCTTGTAGTGTGGGGCCCAAAACTGGACACAGTACTCCAAATGAGGCCTCACCAGTGCTGAGTAGAGGGGAATGATCACATCCCTTGATCTGCTGGAAATGTCCCTACTTATACAACCCAAAATGCCATTAGCCTTCTTGGCAACAAGGGCACACTGTTGACTCATATTCAGCTTTGTCTGTAGAAAGTTCTCATGTCTCCCCGCAGTCATCTTTCTCCAGATCTGTCTGTCTCCTATCTACCCATACATCCTGGGCATTTTCAGGGTACCAGAGCCTATAGACATCTAGACATTAACCCTTATTTTCTTTCTCATCAACTATATTTTATAAATATACACAAATACCCAAAACAGCCAATTCCTCTCTGACTCAACACAGAGCTCGGGAGTTCTCATCTCCCTTTGGGAAGGTTCCTTAATTATTGTTTACTCCTAAAGCTGTATAATTAGCACAGAAGTGGAGACAGGCTTGTCTACAGCCTCTTTGCATTCAGATCCTCTCTTCTCTAGAGGCTGAGTGAACCCCACTGGGATTACACAGAACTGTATTAGAAATTGTGCACACCCCTGTGTCGGCTCTTGCCATGGGATGTAGCTGAAGATGCTCAGTTGAGAGAGGTGTGGGTCACGGATACCTGAGGGCGATTCCTAACAAGGACACTTCCATCTCAGAATTCACAGGTACTCATCTCTTGCTGAGGAGCTCACCTGATGAAGAAACCCTGTGGAACATTGGTATGGAGGGATAGAGAGTAAGTCTGTGTTTCTTTCCTCTCTGCTCAACCATGACAAACCCCAGGGCCCTGGCCATAAGTGATGAGTTTGCTAAAGAAGCTCTGGCCAAAATGTCACTAATTTCTGTGCACCACTGCTCATCCAGCCTGATGGACTCCAGCCACAAGGTTGTGCATTTCAGTGGCACAGTGAATCCTTCAGGATGAAAGCCATTAGTAGATGTGCAATACAAGGCCGTTAGTAGATGTGCAATACAAGGCCCATACCTTGCTCAGGCCCCACTGAGGCAAAATTCCCTTGGAGTAAGAACTGAGTACAGATGTCAGGAGCCAGCTGTGTGTTAGTGCACAGACACTGTCACCCCCACCTCTTGCATTTCAGGGCTCTGTCTGTTAAAGGGGCAGGGGGGCAGGGGCTGTTACCTGACTTTTATATGCTGGAAAGCTTGGAGGTACTACTGTTCCTCACTGGAACAATAATGAGAATGTTTCAGCATGGGTAACATATTTTCTCAAAACTTCATTCAAGAAGCCTGATGAACTTTTATGCGTGAAACTTTCAAAAAACCAATTCTGCTCGAAGCAGATACCCAGCCTGGGAAATCTCAGTCCAAACACCCAAAATTTGGCAAACTTAAAAGCAGCTGAAAATGAGGTTTTCTAATGAAGATGTCAGACACCAAAACTACAGGTGATGCCACCAGCACCAGATACAATGGACAATCCATTTGTGATTCCCATTCTTCTATGCTCTTCACTCCAATAATATTGGTAGCAAGGAGTTCTACAGGGCAAATATCAATTACCTTTTCTCAGTGTTATATGTTCAGACTTTCAATTTAACTAAATGTTCCCTTGTTCATGTTATGAGACACATTTAATATAAATGCCTGATCTTTCTTTATCAATAGCTCCATAGGGTTTAAGATCAGAAGGGACCATTTGATCATCCAGTCTGACCTCCTGTAAAACACAGGCCCATTAAATTTCACTCAATTAACTCTGTATTGAGCTGAAAGAGGTGTGTGTGACTTGTGTTTGAGTAAGACCTGGTCTACACCTGGATTTTATATCATAGAATGATAGCACTATGGATTTATAAGGGAATACGAAGGACAGCTAGTCTATCCCCTGACAAGATACAGGATTTGTTTTGTCTTAGCCATCTAATACTGGTGGCTATTCACATGTCTTTGGAAAAGCTCCAAAGGAGGCGCTTCCATGACTTCCCTGGGAGTCTGTTCCATTGGCTTCCTGTACTTAAAGTTAGGAAGATTTTCTTGAAATGTAATTTAAACTGCTATGACTGGAGTTTCAACCCATTGCCTCTTGTCTTGCCCCTCTCCAGTAAAACAGAATAACTTTCCTCCACCTTTTTATGGCTGCCTTTTAAGTAGTTGAAGAGCACTATCATGTCCCCTATTAATCTCCTTTTTCCAAATAAACATACTGATGCCTTCAGCTCGCTCATACAGCTTGCATTCCATCCCTTGCATAACATTGGCCACTTGCCTATGGATCCTTTCCAGTTTCTCTACATCCTTTCTATATATTGGTGAGCAAAATTGGACACATTACTCCAATTTAGACCACACCACGTAGAAGAATATTATCACGTAACATGATTTGCATTTTATATTTCTGCTAATATAACATAACATTGCATTTGCTTATTTTTAAACAGAAAAAATAATCCACACCCCAAAGACATGTAACTATATCATAGAATCATAGAACTGGCAGGAACAGCAGCATCTATAACATCCCTGAAAGGTGTTTGTCTAACCTGGTCTTAAAAATCTCCAATGATGGAGATTCTACAATCTGCCTAGGAAATTTATTCCAGTGCTTAAAGACTCTGACATTTAGGAAGTTTTTCTTAATGTCAAACCTAAATGGCCCTTGCTGCAATTTAACTCCATTGCTTCTTGACCTATCATCAGAGGTTAAGAGGAATAAATTGTCTCCCTCCTTGTAACAACCTTTTAGGTATTTGAAAATTATTATCATGTCCCCCCTCAGTCATTTCATGATCACTTTCACCTAAGCTGTCTTCCACTTTCAAAGTCTCAACCAGTTCCTCTTTGTTTGTCAAAATCAAGTCTAGAACAGCCTCTCTCCTAGTAGCTTTCTCCAGCTTCTGGGGGGAAAAAGTGTCTCCCATACATTCCAAGAACTTGTTGGATAAGCTGTGCCCTGGTGTAGATATCATGAGATGAATTCTTCCATTAAGCTAGCTACCACCTGTGACGATGCGGTTCTGGCGGGACAAACTGAGAGTGCCAATTCAGGACCAATTGCTCAAACAGGGCAGTCACAGCCCTAGGCTGGGGTTTTTCCACCTCTAAGGCAAACCAAACCAGCCAGACAAAAAGGACTTTGGTCTCACCCCACTGGCTAACCACAAGTCACACAAGCAATTTCCTTAGACACTCCAGTCTCCCAGTATCACCACCAGTGCACTCGTCCTGGGGATGAATGGTTATGACAACCAACACCCCAATAAAAGAAAAAGGTTCCCTCGATCCCAAAGAATCAAGCCCCAGACCCAGGTCAATATACACATCAGATCTTACCCACAAATCACGCTGTTGCCAATCCTTTAGAATCTAAAATCTAAAGGTTTATTCGTAAAGGGAAAAAGGTAGAGATGAGAGGTAGAATTGGTTAAATGGAATCAATTACATACAGCAATGGCAAAGTTCTTAGTTCAGGCTTGCAGCAGTGATGGCATAAACTGCAGGTTCAAATCAAGTCTCTGGAACATCCCCCACTGGGATGGGTCAGTCAGTCCTTTGTGCAGAGCTTCAGATTGTAGCAAAGTCCTTCCAGAGGTAAGAAGCAGGATTGAAGACCAGATGGAGATGATGCATCAGCCTTATATAGGCTTTTCCAGGTGTAAGAACCTCTTTGTTCTTACTGTGGAAAATCACAGCAAAATGGAGTCTGCAGTCACATGGACAAGTCTCTGCATACCTTGCTGAGTCACAAGGCGTGTCTGCCTTCTCTCCATGGGTCAATTGTGTAGCTGATGGTCCTTAATGGGCCATCAAGCAGGCTAAGCAGATCTAACACCAGCTTGTCTGGGATATCACCCAGAAGCACATCACCAACTTGAAATACAGACAGTATAGAGCCAATACACATAACTTCAACTAAAAGTGATACATGCACACAGACAGCATAATCATAACCAGCAACCCATAACCTGGTCTTAGACACCTTATATGACCCCCTTTACCTAAGATTTGGTGCCACTACAGGACCTTGGTTGCAACCCATGTTCTATATGGTCCCAATTTATATCAATAACGTCACACCACCTCTCTGGGATTACCTGTGCTGAGGGGAGAACCCTTCCATCTGTGTAAGTAGTGTCTATACTGAAGCGCTATGGCAACACATCTGTAGTATTTTAAGTGTAAACAACCTTCAAGTGGATGTTAAAGAAAAACATCCGGTCTGGATCTGCCAATATGGGAAATTGGAGAACCCAACCCTTCCCTTCTCAGCGTGTCCCAGTGGTTAATCACCCTCAGTGCTCAATATTTGGCCCTGATTTCTAGCTGGAATTTGCCTGGCTTCAGCTTTCAGCCCTTCGGTCTTGCTCAGCCTTTCCCTAGTAGATTACAGAGCCCGTTATTACTCATCGTTTTCTCCCCATGAAAGTCTCTGCTTGATAATTTTTTTGATAAGTCAAAGATATACACTTACAAGTCTAACGGTCCAGCTTTTTCTCTATCCACCAACCATTTTTGTGGCTCTTTTCTGCACCCTGTCCAACTTTTCAACATCTATTTTCAGATGTAGACCCCAGAACTGGATGCAGTTTGTTTTACCAATCCCATGTGCAAAAGTAAAATCCTTCCCCCTGCACTAACTCACCATTCCCCTGTTTATGCATCCAAGGACCACATCATCCCCTTATGCTACAGTGTCTCACTGGGAGCTCACAATGAGTTGGGTGTCCACAATGACCCATAAATCCTTTTCAGGTTCCTTGTGTTCCATAATACAGTGCTTTTGTGTGGGCATCTGGCCTGCAGTCCCTGTTCCAAGAGGATAATTTTACATTTGATTGTATTAAAACATTTTATTTGCATTAGCCCCTATTACCAAATGCTCCATATCAATTAGAATTATATCTGCAGGGATTTTCTATTTCCTTCCAGATCATTGATTAAAATGTTGAATAGCATCAGGCCTAGAACTGATCCCTACAGAACCCCACTACAAACAGCCCCATTTATTGATGAAGGACTATTGACTACGGTTTTCTGAGATCCACCAGTTAGCCGGTTTCCAGTCCATTTTACATGTTCACTACTTATATATTAGGGTATTAATTTTTTTAACTCAGTATTTTCCCCTACTAAATCAATTGCTTCTGAGAAATCAAAGTTCATTGGATCTTTGTGGTTCCCTTGGTACCTTTGATCAATCAATGTGTATGCTCATAAAAAGATGAAATCAGGTTTATTTGATAAGACCTGTTTTGAATAAACCCTGTTGGTGACTGGCATTACTTGCATTTCTAGACTTTTTCTTGAACTAATCCCGTAAAAGCTTTCCCATTCTTTCTTAACCTTGTGAATACTTTTATTAAAAACAAACAAAAACAACCCAAAGACCTTTCCCTTTATTTTTTAATACTTTACATTTAACACAAGAATTGACATAAAACTTTCCTAGGATTTTTCTTTTTGTTAATATACCTAATAACCTCCCTTTTGTGATCAATAGCCCTGCTAAACATGGAGTTTTCCCTGATGACTTAAAGTTCCTAATCAATTTTCATAACTTCCAATTTCTAGTTGTAGCTATCTATTTTCCATTTTTCCTCTTTGTTACATATTGCTTCCCCCCTCCCTTCAATTGCTGCCTTCATTTTACCACTGAACTGCATTTTTACCCAAAGTTGTTCACTTTGAGTATGGAATCATGATTTTTCTGCTATCTAATAAACTGTTATCAAAGAACAACCAATTTTCATTCATATTTTTCTGTCTCATTTTTTCCTCCCAGTCAGTTTTGCTGACAATTTTCCTCAGCTTTGGAGAATTAGTCCTCTTGGGGCAGTCAGTGTCTATAGATAGTACTGGTTGGGAACTGTCCATTTGCATGTAAATCCATTTCATTTTTAATTTTCCTCTCCCATATCATATGCTTTCTTCTTTGTTTCTTGTGTAAAATAAAGAGTTCCAGGGTTTTCTATACATTTGCGTATGGCAGCCTCCGCCATTCTCAGAACCTGTTTTGAAAATCCAATTTATATATGTTATATCCTTAGTAGAGACGGAGTGACCAAAACTGAACAAATATCCTGAACCTGTTATTCTCCATCCCATATCTTAGGGATCTGAACACTGCCATTGGTTGGTCCACTGCTGCAATTGAGCAGGTGTTTCTCTTGAGCTGCTATCAATGGGGCCCAGGTCTTTTCCCTGAGGCATGTTCTAGTTGGGATGTTTCTCCCAGCATATGTCTTGGCAAAACTTTGTTTTTTTCCACTCTCAGTTTTCGAGCAACTGGATGAATGGGGAACTCCCTATCCTGGCTCTCATTGCATAAAGGAACAAGGACGGATAACCAGTATCCACCCTTGTGTTTCCTGCTGCTGCCTCTTAAGGATCCCCCACCACAAAGCGTAGGAATTATTAATTCAGGGAGGACCACAAAATATGGAATTGGATTTAGTGGGGTTCATCGTTATTTTCTTTGAATAATGAAAATGTCTGTCATTATTTCAGTGTGTGAAGAGTGATCAATCTGCTTCTTTCATGAGAACAGCCTTCTTTAGTGCATATAGTGTCTCACATTAATGTTGTTTCTCCATTCAGGCATTTCTACTACAATCATCACCCAAGACCCTGAGAACACACAGAAAGTAAGGAGAACTTACGGTACATGCAGGAGACACTGTTCTGCCTCAAAGTTAAAGTTGGACACCTTCTCTGCTAATCCATGTCAGATTCCAACACAACCAACTTCACCAACCCCTCCACCTTCATCCTACTTGGCATTCCTGGCCTGGAGGCAGCGCATATCTGGATCTCCATCCCCGTCTGTGCTATGTATGCTATAGCTGTGTTGGGGAACTTCACCATCCTGTTCATCGTGAAGAGGGAGCCGAGCCTCCATGAGCCAATGTACTACTTCCTCTGCATGCTGGCTGTCACCGACCTGCTCATTTCCACATCCACCGTTCCCAAAATGCTGAGCATCTTCTGGCTCAATTCCAGGGAGATCAGTTTCAGTGCCTGCCTCACCCAGATGTACTTTGTTCACTCCTTCTCAGCAATGGAGTCTGGAATCCTTATTTCCCTGGCTTACGATCGCTACGTGGCCATCTGCTGTCCGCTGAGACATTCCACCATCCTGACAAACTCTGTTGTAGCCAAGATAGGCCTGGTCTTGGTGCTGCGCAGTGGCATACTCGCATTACCCTATCCCTTTCTGGTGAGGCAGTGGCCATATTGCAGAACCAACATCATCCCACACTCCTACTGTCGGTTTATAGCTGTGGCGAAGCTGGCCTGTGCTGACATCCGCATCGGTAGTTACTACGGCCTGTTTAATCTTTTCTCTGTGAACGGAATTGACGTGTTTTTTATCGCTGTGTCCTATACTCTGATCCTCCGGGCCATCTTCCGTCTCCCCACAAAGGATGCCCAGCTCAAAACTTTTGGGACCTGCATCTCTCATCTTTGTGCCATCTTAGCTTTGTATATACCAGATTTCTTCTCCGCTTTCATGCAGAGGTTTGGCCACAATATGCCACTGCATTTCCTCGTTCTCATTGCCAATATTTACCTCCTGGTGCCCCCTGTGCTACACCCCATCATTTACGGGGTGAGGACCAAACAGATCCGGGACAGGCTGCTCCACCTCTTTATGCATAAAGAGACCTAAATGTTTCCTCCTTGTGCTCTGGCTCTCAGATTGAGCTTTGTGCAGAGCTGGCTGGTGCATGGTGCTGGGGCCTCTTCCCTGAATCACTTCCTGGACAGTAAAAGTGAGATTAACCCCTTTCCTGTGCTTACTGTGCTGTGTCAATGCGATGAACTGGGGAGTCAGTCTATGTACACTAGACTGGGTGGCCACCTTTCTAATTGCTGGTAGCTGCATCCCTGAAATTACAATCTTGCCTCATCTCTTCTGTCAAGACTCAACCCCACTGTGTGTCTTCTCCCCAAGGTGCTGCCCCATCACTTGCTCCTGTCTTCTCCTCCCCTTGTCAACTGTGTCTCAAGTCATCTCTACAACCAATGTGTTCTCACATCTTATGGCAAACCACTTAAGGGACACTGGTTAGTGTTAACATTTTAATGTTTATTTTTACGTTCTTACCAATTCTGTGGACTTCTGGGATCCATCTTGGCTCTGGGAGGGAAATGTGGAATAATTTGTTACAGCAGGAGGCAGATACATCTGAGGTCTAAATAAGAATTTCAGAATGGCCATACTGGGTAAAACCAATGGTCCATGTAGCCCAGTAGACCGTCTTCTGACAATGCCCAGTGCCAGGTGCTTCAGAGGGAATTAACTGAACATGGCAATCAGCATGTGATTCATGTGGAGATGGAGGTAAAAATGAGTAGGGCTTCTCACCCCCTCTCCCTTCCCCCATCTTCCATACCACTGCCGCCAAGGGGCTGTCTCGTTTTTCCTGTCCTTGGATGAACCTCAGGGAGCTTTTTTTTTTGTCTCCCCACCCTGACCCTTTAGGGGCTGCTCTCCTCCCTCCACCTCCCTTTCCCTTTTTGGAGATAGAAATGGGTTATGTGGTGCCACCAGTGCAGTCCTTGCACTGGTGGTCTTCTCCCTCTGTATCCATCCACGTGGGCCATAGGGTCATAACAGGGGCCCAGCCAGAGCATTATCATGGATCCAATACCGCGTCCCCCACTGTGCTGTGGGATGAGCTTCACCATTTTGTGGTAGACACCTGTCATTTCAAGGGCAAGGTGAAGCTCCCTCTCCAGTGTTGTGGAGACTTCCATCTTGTCCTCTTGGCCATGAGGGCTGTTTTGGAGGAGTGGAGGGGGATCAGGAGGTAGGACATCCTGGTCTCCCCGTGGGCCCACAACTTCTGTGACAAGCCTTTTGTAAGGCCGGCTGGGGATCCTCCTGCCTGCAAGGATCCTCAGTCCTCAGAACGAAATCAACCATCATTTCAACATTGAAACCAGAGGCTCTAGGGTGGGTCTCCACAGATGTCAGTTGCTCTCCTTCCTTTGTGACGTAGGAAACCCACATGGATCCAGCCACCGAGACTACTTGGTGTCTGGAATGGGGAGACTGGGTATATTTTAGACACCTCAGTGCTCATGCGGCTGGGGTGGCCATCCTGTTCTCCCCCAACCTAGAGCCTGATATGCTGGGAGTAGATGAGGTAGTCTCAAGCTGCCTACTACACTCCAGGCCTGTATGGAGAGGCTGACAGGGACTCTGTTCAATATCTATCCCCTGACTGCAGACCCAGAGTGTGTGTGTTTCTATTAATAGGTCGTGCAACCATCACCCAGATGACAATTCCATTTTTACCTAAGTACAGGTGGAGGTCGAATGGTTTTGCTACTCCTGGTGGGACTGCATGGATGTATTCTATTTCCATCTTGCCTGGGCCCATTCTTCCAGCATTTGGCCGGCCCAGTTCTTGAACCACCATTTAGTGGACATGATGGCGTCTTGAATCTCGGAGCTCACCTGGGGCTCTTCAAACTTCAGACCCTTCTGAGCATACTCCAGGAGGCAGGGGCCACCTTATTGCCTACCATTGGGATTTTCCCTTCAACGGGTCATACAACAGGGTGCTCTGTATTCACCCCTCATCCCAGGACCTCTGGAATTGTTGATTGGGCTCCTGTCCAATGAGTCCCCCCAAACACCCTCCCTTTCATAACCCATGTGGGCTGCATGCCCTGCAGCTTGTTCATTTCTGAAATCCTCAAAAGGAACAACTTTACATGCTCATGCTCCACATGCTTCACTTCCACGGTTGCCCTGATACCATGGGGTGGGACCTAGTCTCACCTTCGGAGGGTGAGGAACCCCAGTTGGGCCAGCATGTACTCCACCCCAGTCCCACGGCCCACCGGGGATATCGGTTGGTGGCTCCTTCATGGATCCATGAGCACAGGCACAGTACGCGGCACAGTTCACCCCCATTTCAGATGCCTGCCCATTTTGCAGCATGAGGCAGACTCTGGCAGATGCCTATCTACAATGCGCAAGGTTGCAGCCCCTATTCCAACTCCTCCACAACTTCAACAGGAGGTTCTGGCTGCACTTTTCCCCAAACCTTTTCATATCTGCTCACTGCTTTAGCTCAACATACAGGATGTGGCCTGCAGGTCCCTTGTGTTACAGTTGAAATATACTCTAATATACATCTGTAAACTTATTAATAAAACAAATAATCAAACCCTAACAAAATAAGGAACTTATAAGAAATGATATATAGGGAAGCAAGTAGGCTAGACTATAGGGTACCACAGCTGCAGGCTGCTAGTTGGTAATGGCCAGGGACTTAGAAGTGACAGAGAGAGGGGGGCACGTATGTGTGTGGAGGTGAGTTCCAAAGAAAGAGAGAGCAGGACCTAAATACACCAGGAGAGACGGGGGAAGAGGGGAGGGCAGTCCCACTCCCCTTCCACATCTGTGTAGCAGCTCCAGGTTTGCTGTCACAGCCGCGCTCAAGCTTGTGAAGCTGGACACTCACCAGCCGAGCGTGTTTGGGGCCCAGAAACAAGACCACTGTGATTTTGAGTCGAAGCACTGTTCAGGCCCTGCCTCTGGCTCTGGGTTTCCAGGCCCACCCTCACAGTGCAGCTTCCGTTCTAGTGCCTCCCTCTGGGAGTAGAAACCTGCCCCCAAGCACCGAGGCCCTGACACTAGCTTTGACTCGGCTCCCCCAGACTCTCCAATTGCTTCAGCCCACCCTTCCCAGAGCTCCCCCTTGGGCAAACGCTGGTTCCAGTTTCTCCTTTTTGGTTCACATGATCACTTAACCCCAGGTCTTGCAAAAGGGGTTGTGTGACACATGGCCAGAAAGAGTTAAGCAACTTGCAGGCTATTGACCCAGATTCACCCCTTAGAGTTAGGTTAGAAAAGTATGTAAATGGTAATTTGGGCAATTCCACCTTAAGTAGGCTAGTGCTTTCATATGTAGACTTGTATTATCAAAGAACTGGAAGAAGTTCATGACTCTAGTAGTCCACGTTTACCATCAGCTTGTTACAGGTGAACAGTGTAACCAAATGATTCCTGTCTGGAGCTGTATTCGGCTAATTCAGAGATGAAAAAGAAATATTATTAGATAGAACTTGTGTGCAATAATCTCATTTTCTATATGTCTCTTTAAAGTTTCTGGTGACCTCTCTTTAACTGCTTAATATATAATAACCTTATGTTAATCCCGGTAGTTAATTGCCAGTGAGGTTTCGGAAATAGAACAGGGGTGGGCAAACTTTTTGGCCTGAGGGCCACATTAAGTTTAGAAAGTTGTACAGAGGGCCAGTTTGGGGAGGCTGTGCTTTCCCAAACAGTCAGGCGTGAGCCAGTACCCACCCTGTATCCACACACCACCTGCTTCTTGTCCTCTGACACCGTCACGGGACTCCTGCCCCAGTATCTTGCAGCCCCGCCACCCAGAGCATTGTGCCGGTGGATGAGCAAGCGAGCTGAGGCTGGAGTGGAGGTGGAATAGCAAGGGAGGAACCAGGGACCAGCCTGCCAGGCCAGGAGCTCAGGGGTTGGACAGGAGGGTCCCACGGGCAGGATGTGGCCCGCGGGCCACTGTTTGCCCACCTCTGAAACAGAAGGTTACTTCAAAAGCCTATTGTTGACCCAAGGACTGCTGTGCTGCCCAAGAACTGTATAAAGGGCTGTTGGAGCCTGATCTTTTTTATCTCAGATCTGCTTAAGCATCATCGGGAGAAGCTTGAGATGCAAGATTCTGGTCTCCTGTTATAACCTGGACAGCTCTGATAATGTATATTTCAACAATGGACTTTAATCTCTTGAATAATTTTGTAAGATCTTTATCTAACTCTGAAACCAGACATCTCTAATATAAACCTGACTTAAAAACTCTAATCGTGTCTCTGTGTATAATTCTCTTTTAACCAGTACTCTCTCTTTTAAAATAAATCTTAGATTAATTAATAATAATTGGCTGTAAATGAATATTTGGGTGTTATCTGAAACATTCATTCACCTGGGAGGTGCTGTGTACAATCCTTTAGTATTTGTAAAACTTTATTATATGATGAACAGGATTTTCAATAATCATCTTCATACCTGACTTGGCTGTCTGGGTGGAAGCCTAAGGCTTTGGCTTCTGTGTAAGCAGTAAAGCATTGTGAAAGCTGTTTTGTTGCTGACTTGGTAAATCCATGTGTTAGAATAACCACCTGTTTGGGGGAATTGTCTGCCCCATTCTTTGCAGTTTGCCCTAACTGAGTGGAGTGGGCCACCTTGGAACCCCATTCACAGATTGCTAAAACAATTCCTCTACTTTAGAAAGCAGAAGCGATACCTAGATCCAGGTAAACACAACACAGAGGGAATGAACAGAACAGATACTTATCAAGAGACACATTCCCCATCACCTTTCCCAGCCTCTGGCAAACAGAGGCTAGGGACATCATCCCTGCCCATCCTGGTGAATAGTCATTGATGGACCTGTCCTCCATGAATTCTTCTAGTTATTTTTGAAAGCTGTAATATTCTTGGCCTTCATGACATCCTCTGAAAAATTGTATAGTTGGGATTAGGTTTCGCATAGCCATCACTTTGTCCACACGTCCCTGGAGCATACTTTGTCCCTCCTGCAACTCATGGTTTTTCCTGCATCTGGAATCTGTCTTTCTGCTGCAGCCAGAGCTCTGCAACCCAAGAGTCCCCTCTGCCACTTCTGCCTCTGTCCTGCCCCAGCTTCTCCTGACTCATCCAGTCTATCTGGTTTTGAAGAGCTGAACAACACTTCCTCTATCTAATCCCTTTTCTGGGGAGATTCCATTATTTCCATGCTCACTTCTGAGCAGAGAAGCTGGAAGAAACCAGTTTAATCTAGAATGTAGTTACTCCCTTCTTCTGTCCAGCTGAAATCTTGTTTGGGCTGATAGCCTTTAAAGATTAACCTATTTATTAACAGATGCCTCTGCCCCAAAGTCCTGCCTCTGAGTACAAGGTATGTGAGTGAAGAGAACAGGAGAAAACAAAAGACCAAAGGATACAGACAGTTCATAGAATCACACATGCGTAAATAGGGTTAAACTAACAAATACGCTAAAAGAATATTTGGAATCATTAAGAAATGATAGAAAATGAAACAGAAAATATCATATTGCCTCTATATAAACCCCTGGTACATCCACATACTTATTACGGTGTGCAGATCTGATCACCCCACCTCAAAAAAGATAGACTGAAATTGGAAAAGGCACAGAGAATGGTAACAGAAATGATTAGGGGTATGTAACATTTTCCATATGAGGAGAGATTAAAAACTCTGGGACTTTTCAGCTTTGACAAGAGATGACTAAGGTAGGATATGAGGTCTGTAAAATCATGCTTGGTGTGGAAAAAAAAACAATAAGGAAATGTTATTTACTCCTTCACATAACAGAAAAACTGGGGGTCACCCAATGACATTAATTGGCAGCAGTTTTGAAACAAAAAAAAGACAGCATTTCTTCACAGTCAACCTGTGCAACTCTGAGCCAGAGGATGCTGTAAAGGCCAAGACAGTAACAGGGTTCCAATAAGAGCTAGATAAGTTTATGGAGCATGGGTGAATCAATAGCTATTAGCGTGGATGGGCAGGGATGGTGTCCCTAGCGTTTGTTTGCCAGAATCTTTGTGTGTGTGACATGAATCACTTCATGATTTCCATGTTCTATTCATTCCCTCTGAGCAGGGCCGGCTCCAGACCCCAGCGCGGCCAGCACGCGCGTGGGGCGGCATTTGCCGGCAGGGGCGGCAGGCTGGGCAGGCGGACCTGCCGCATTCATGCCTGCGGGAGGTCCACCGGAGCCCCGGGACGAGCGGACCTCCCGCCGGCATGACTGCGGAGGGGGCGCTGGTCCCACGGCACCAGTGGACCGCCCGCAGGCATGACTGCGGACGTTCGCTGGTCGCGCGGCTCGGCTGGACCTCCCGCAGGCATGCCTGCGGAAGCTCCACTGGAGCCGTGGGACCAGCGAACCGTCCTCAGCTGCGGGAGGTCCAGCCGAGCCGCGCGACAAGCGGACCCTCCGCAGTCATGCCCGCGGGATGTCCGCTGCTCCTGGGGCTCCGGGGCACCTCCCGCGCATGACTGCTTGGGGCGGCCAAATATGTAGAGCCGCCCCTGCCTCTGAGGCACATGGAATTGGGTCTTACCCCATATGGGCATTCCGATGTTCTTATGTAGTCCCAAGATTTATCTCTCTCCCCACCCCCTGAACCCACTCCCCTTCCAGAGCTGAGATAGAACCCAGGAGTCCTGACAGGGTCCCTCCCTCCGTGGAGTTAGTAACAAACTAAGAATATACATTAAAATTGTATACCTAACCAGTGTCCTTTAAGTGGCTTACCACAGAATTTCAGGGCATGTTAGTATTAGAGCTGAGGGGGTCTCATATTTAATTAATTGTATTTCTTTTATGTAGGTATTAAATACAATGCTTCTGCCAAAAAAGTAGCATTTTTAATAGTCTAAGTAGCCCCATGTCTCATGGTTAAAGTTGCCACAGCTATCAAAACTGAAATGTCTCTCTTGCAGCTTGGGGTGAGGGGAGGGATGTGGAAATAATCCAGCAAGTGCCGGGAAAATGAAGAAAGGAGCAAGTGATGGGGCAGGTCCTTGTGGGGAAAGGGCAAAATGGGTTGGAGTCTTGGCAGAAGAGGTGAGGAAAGGGGTGCATTTTCGGGGGTCCAGTTAGCAGCAATTAGAAAGGTGGCAACCCATTATATTGTACATAGACTGATCCCCCAACTTGTCATGCTGATACAGCACAGTGAGGTCAGGAAAGGGTTTAAAGGCTTTTTGACTCTCTGGTAAGTGATTCAGAGAAGAGGGCCCAGCACTCTGTCACCAGCCAGCACGTCATGAAACTCAGTCTACTTTCTCAACACCAGTCATGATTTAATACACCTCAGTATTACCTCACCTTAGCTGTCTTTTTTCCAAACTGAAAAGTCCCAATTTTATTAATCTTTCCTCATACATAAGTTGTTCCATACCCCTAACCATGTTTGTTGTCCTTTTCTGAACCTTTTCCAATTCAATATATCATTTTTGAGATGGGGAGACCACATCTGCATGCAATATTTAAGATGTGGGCATGCTGCGGATGTATATAGAAGCAATATGATATTTTCAGACCTAATTTATATATCATTTTTCTGTGTGGAATATTGAATATTGACCATGGACTTTTATCAAACCCTTGTGTTGTATTCCTGGGTAACACCCCTCTGGTAGATAGGGCCACACAGCTATGAGTTGATGGACCATCAAGGACACTTAGGCCTCACAATGGATCATAGAAGAAATACACTCAGGTACGGACCATTGAATTGTGGAGGTGAATAAAGGTTATGCAGGTGGTGTTGGAGAGAGGGCTTTGGAGTCTTCGACCATGGGATGCTGTTCCAGGAAGAAGGATTGTTTGGAAGAGATGGAATCCACCTAATGAAGAGTGGGAAGAGTATCTTTTTAGGCAGGATTGCTAACCTAGTGAGGAGGGCTTTAAACTAGGTTCACGGGGGATGGTGACCTAAGTCCAGAGGTAAGTGGGGAAGTGGGATACTGTGAGAAAACAAAAGGAGGAGGGTACAAGGTGGGAAGTCTCCTGATTCATAGTGAGAAAGTAGGGCAATCGTCTAATTAACTTATATGCATATACACGAACGCAAGAAGCCTGGGAAACCAGCAGGAAGAATTGGAAGTCTTGGCACAATCAAGGAACTATGATGTGGTTGGAATAAAAGAGATTTAGTGGGGTAGTTCACATGATGGGAGAACTCTCATGGATGGGTATAAACTGTTCAGGAAGGACAGTCAGGTGAGGAAAGGTGGAGGAGTTGCATTGTATGTAAGAGAGTGGTATGCTTGCTCAGAACCTCAGTATGAAACTGGAGAAAAGACTCTTGAGAGTCTTTGAGTTAAGTTGAGAAACGAGAGCAACAAGGGTGATGTTGTGGTGGGTGTCTTCTATAGACCAACAGACCAGGAGGATGAGGTAGATGAGGCTTTCTTCAGACAACTAACTGAAGTTTCCAAAGCACAGGCCCTAGTTCTAATGGGGGACTTCAACCACCCTGACAACTCCTTGGTGAGCAATACAGGAGTACACAGACAATCCAGGAAGTTTTGAGAGTGTTGGGGACAACTTCCTGGTGCAGCTACTGGAGGAACCAACCAACGGCCATTCTCTTCTTGACCTGCAGCTTACAAACAGGGAAGAATACGTAGGGGAAGTAGAAATGTGTGGCAACCTGAGCTGCAGTGACCATGAGTTCGTTGAGTTCAGGATCCTCATAAAAGAAAGAAAAGAGAGTAGCAAAACACGGACCCTGGGCTTTGGAAAAGCAGATTTAGATGCCCTATGGAGCAGAGAGGCTATCAAAATAAAGATCAAAATAATAGGCGGGATTTCAATTATCCCCTTATTGACTGGATACATGTCACTTCAGGATGAAATGCAGAGACAAATATTCTCGATACTTTAAATGACTGCTTCATGGAGCAGCTGGTACAGTAACCCACAAGGGGAGAGACAACTTTTGATTTAGTCTGGAGTGGAGCACAGGAGCTGGTCCAAAAGGTAACTATAACAGGACCACTTGGAAATAGTGACCATAATATAATAATATTTAACGTCCCTGTGGTGGGAAGAGCATCTCAACAGCCCAACACTGTGGCATTTAATTTCAGAAAGGGGAACTATGCAAAAATGAGGAAGTCAGTTAAACAGAAATTAAAAGGTACAGTGACTAGAGTGAAATCTCTGCAAGCTGCATGGACAGTTTTCAAAAACACCATAATAGAGTCCCAACTTCAATGTATACCCCAAATTAAAAAACATAGTAAAAGAACATTAAAAAGAGCCACCGTGGCTTAACAACCATGTAAAAGAAGCAGTGAGAGATAAAAAGGCATCTTTAAAAAAGTGGAAGTGAAATCCTAGTGAGGTAAATAAAAAGGAGCATAAACACTGCCAAATTACGTGTAAAAATGTAATAAGAAAAGCCAAAAAAGAGTTTGAAGAACAGCTAGCCAAAAACTCCAAAGGTAATAACAAAATGTTGTATAAGTACATCAGAAGCAGGAAGCCTGTTAAACAACCAGTGGGGCCCCTGGACAATCGAGATACAAAAGGATAAAGACGATAAAGTCATTGCGGAGAAACTAAATGAATTCTTTGCTTCAGTCTTCACGGCTGAGGATGTTAAGGAGATTCCCAAACCTGAGCCATCTTTTATAGGTGCTAATTCTGAGGAATTGTCACAGATTGAAGTGTGACTAGAGGAGGTTTTGGAATTAATTGATAAACTCAACATTAACAAGTCACCGGGACCAGATGGCATTCACCTAAGAGTTCTGAAAGAACTCAAATGTGAAGTTGCGGAACTATTAACTAAGGTTTGTAACCTGTCCTTTAAATCGGCTTTGGTACCCAATGACTGGAAGTTAGCTAATGTAACGCCAATATTTAAAAAAAGGCAATAGAGGTGATCCCGGCAATTACAGTCCAGTAAGTCTAATGTCAGTAACAGGCAAATTAGTTCAAACAATAGTAAAGAATAAAATTGTCAGACACATAGAATAACATAAATTGTTGGGCAAAAGTCAACATGGTTTCTGTAAAGGGAAATCGTGTCTTACTAATCTATTAGCGTTCTTTGAAGGGGTCAACAAACATGTGGACAAGGGGGAATCCAGTGGTCATAGTGTACTTAGATTTCTAGAAAGCCTTTGACAAGGTCCCTCACCAAAGACTCTTACATAAATTAAGTTGTCATGGGATGAGAGCAAAAATCCTTCATGGATTGAGAATTGGTTAAAAGACAAGGAACAAAAGGTAGTAATAAATGGTATTTTTTCAGATTGGAGAGGGGTAACTAGTGGTGTTTCCCAAGGGTCAGTCCTAGGACCAATCCTATTCAACTTATTCATAAATGATCTGGAGAAAGGGGTAAAGAGTGAGATGGCAAAGTTTGCAGATGATACTAAACTGCTCAAGATAGTTAAGACCAAAGCAGACTGTGAAGAACTTCAAAAAGATCTCACAAACCTAAGTGATTGGGTTACAAAATCACAAGTGAAATTTAATGTGGATAAATGTAAAGTAATGCACATTGGAAAAAATAACCCCAACTATACATACAGTATGATGGGGGCTAATTTAGCTACAACTAATCAGGAAAGAGATCTTGGAGTCTTCATGGATAGTTCTCTGACGACGTCCGTGCAGTGTGAAGTGGCAGTCAAAAAAGCAAACAGGATGTTAGGTATCATAAAAAAGGCTAGAGAATAAGATGGAGAATATCTTATTGCCCTTATATGAATCCATGGTATGCCCACACCTTGAATACTGCATACAGATGTGGTCTCCTCATCTCAAAAATGATATACTGGCATTAAAAAAGGTTCAGAGAAGGGCAACTAAAATGATTAGAGGTTTGAAATGGGTCCCATATGGGGAAAGATTAAAGCGGCTAGAACTTTTCAGCTTTGAAAAGCGGAGACTAAGTGGGGATATGATAGAGGTATATAAAATCATGAGTGGTGTGGAGAAAATGAATAAGGAAAAGTTATTTGCTTGTTCCTCTAATAAAAGAAATAGGGGCCACCAAATGAAATTAATGGGGAGCAGGTTTAAAACAAATAAAAGGAAGTTGTTCTTCACACAGTGCACGATCAAGCTGTGGAATTCCTTGCCTAAGGAGATTGTGAAGGCTAGGACTATAACAGGGTTTAAAAGAGAATTAGTTACATTCATGGAGGTTAAGTCCATTAATGGCTATTAGCCAGGATGGGTAAGGAATGGTGTCCCTAGCCTCTGTTTGTCAGAGGGTGGAGATGGATGGCAGGAGAGAGATCACTTGATCATTACCTATTAGGTTCACTCCCTCTGGGGCACCTGGCATGGGCCACTGTTGGTAGACAGAATACTGGCCTGGATGGACCCTTGGTCTCACCCAGTATGGCCATTCTTATGTTCTTGTTCTTATGATGGGTAGGATCTCCTGGGAGGCTAATAAAAAGGAGAAAGGAGTCCAGGAGAGCTGGGTGTATTTTAAAGAAACCTTTCTGAGGGCACAGGAATAATCCATCTTGATATGGAGAAAGAATAGCAAAATATGGCAGGTGACCAGCTTGGCTAAACAGTGATATCTTTGGTGAGATAAACTCAAAAAGGAACCTTACACAAAGTGGACATTTGGACAGATGACTAGGGAGGAATATAAAAATATTGCTAAACCATGTAGGGGTTTAATCAGGAAGGCCAAAACACAACTGGAGTTGCATTTATTCTAACACAAAGGGAAATAGCCCATTCCCCCACCTCCCCTTCCCTTAGCCGTCGGGAGAGATCACCTTGATTCAAACTCCTTGAATCAAACAAAGAGGGATTCCCTTTCCTCCCTCCTCTTCCCCTGAGATTCCAAACAAGGGAAGAAATAAATCAGATTCTAAAAAGAGAAGATTTTATTAAAGAAAGAAAGAAAGTAATACTATCGCTGTAACACCAGGATGAAAAATATTACAGGGTCTAACTTTAAACCTAGAGGGACTCCCCCCCCCTTCTCAGAATAATCAAAAGTAACAGCAAACCGAAATAAAGATATTTCTCCAGCAACCACACATTTGCAAATACAGAAATTAATTATAAGACTAATCCGCCTTTCTAATACTCACTATACTGAATAGAAGAAAATACTTCAGGAAACTTGGAGAGCCTGGATATATGTCTGGCCCCTCTCAGATCCAAAGAGAGAACGAAACCCAAACAAAGAACACAGACAAAGACTTCCCTCCACAGAGATTTGAAATTATCTTGTCCCTCGATTGGTCCTCTGGTCAGGTGTCCGTCAGGTTACTGAGCTTGTTAACCCTTTACAGGTAAAAGAGACATTAACCCTTAACTATGTGTTTATGACAGGGGTCTAGAAACAAACACTTAGAAAGGTGTCAACTCAATGAGCTGTACACAGACTGATTCCCCAATTTGTCACACACTGGCACTGCACAAAAAGTTCAGGAAAGGGATTAATGTCTCTCTAACTGCCCAGTCAGGGAAGAGAGCCCAGCATCATGTCACCAGCCAGTCGGTTTGGAGCTGGGCCTGAAAGGCAGAGGACAAGGGAAAACTTTAGGTCCCTTTACAAGTAAAGAGCTGGAGCAGCCTGTCCCGAATACGTTTGGTCCCCACCCCGTAGATGATGGGGTTCAGCATGGGGGGCACCAGGAGGTAAATGTTGGCCATGAGAACATGGAAATGCAGGGGCACATTCTGGCCAAACCGGTGCGTGAGGATGGAGAAGAGAGCTGGGATTTGAAAGGCTAAGAAGACACAGAGGTGAGAGCCGCAGGTCCTAAAAGTCTTGAGCCGGGCGTCCTTTGTGGGGAGGCTGAAGATGGCCCTGAGGATCTGGGTGTAGGATAGAGTGATAAAAAACACATCCAGAGCAGTCACCAAGATTGCCACAGAGAGGCTGTAGTAACTATTGATGCGGATGTCGGCACAGGCCAGTTTCACCACGGCCATGCCATCACAGTATGTGTGGGGGATGATGTTAGTTCTGCAATATGGCCACCGCCTCGCCAGGAAGGGAGTTGGCAGTACAATTATGCAGCCACGCAGCACTACGGCCAGGCCAATCATGGCCACCACAGGGTTTGTCAGGATGGTGGAATGTCTCAGGGGATCACAGATGGCCACATAGCGATCAAAAGCCATGGCCACAAAGATCCCAGACTCCATCACTGAGAAGCAGTGAATGAAGTATAGTTGAATGAGGCAGGCACTGAATTCAATCTCCCTGGAGTTGAACCAGAAGATGCTCAGCATTTTGGGCAGGATGGATGTGCACAGGACCAGGTCGGTGATGGCCAGCATGCAGAGGAAATAGTACATGGGCTCATGGAGGCTCGGCTCCATCTTCACGATGAACAGGATGGTGAAGTTCCCCAAGATAGCTATAGCGTACATGATGCAGAAGGGGATGGAGATCCAGACATGGACTGTCTCCAGGCCGGGAATACCCAGCAGGATGAAGATGGAGGGGTTGGTGAAATCGGTTCCATTGAAATCAGACATGGAGTAGGGGAGAAGGTGTCCAACTTTGAGGCAGAATAGTGTCTCCTGCGTGTACCGTACGTTCCTCTGACTTCCTGTACGTGCCCAGGGTGATGGTCGCAGTACAAACGCCTGGATGGAGAGACAATGTGAATATGAGACATTACATGCACTACTGGAGGATGTTCTCATGGGAGAAGCAGATTGGTCGCTCTTCACACACTGAAAAATGACATTTTCATTATTCAGATAAATAAATTATTAACAACTGATCTTACTCCATGTGTCAATAATTCCTACACATCATGGGGTGGGAAAACATAATAGGCACCATCAGCAAGAAACACGAGTGTAGATACCGGTTATCCATCATTGTTCCTTAGTGCAATGAAAGCCAGGATAGAGAGTCCATGTTGTAGGCCTCTGGCTGGGTCCTTGGAGGCTGGGTAGCCTAGTGACTAGAATGCCAAGTAGGGGGGCAGAAACTGGGGGAGGCTGGCTGCCTTCACCCACTTCTTCCTGGCCCAGGAACTCCAAGCCACTTCCTATCCAAGTCCTTAAATTTGGGATATGGGCCCCAGGAGTCCAGATTCCCCTTACTGTGGGGTTTCTCAATAGGTTCCCCTCTATTTAACCAGAAGGGGAGGCTAACTGGCTCCTGTGGCTTGGTGTCATTGAAAAACACCTGCTCATTTGCAGAAGTGTCCAAAACAAAGATAATGTTCGGATGCCTAAGGAATGGGATAGTGAATAACCTGGTATGAACATGCACTCGGTTTTGATCACCCAATCCCTATAAAGGATATAGCAGATAGAAGGGGATTTCTGAGATAGGCTGTGAGAATGGCGGAGGCTGCCTGATGCAGACAGACTGAAAAGTTGGGAACTGTTAGTTTAGA
The DNA here is from genome assembly GCF_020497125.1 of Mauremys mutica. Taxonomy (NCBI): domain Eukaryota; kingdom Metazoa; phylum Chordata; order Testudines; family Geoemydidae; genus Mauremys; species Mauremys mutica. The sequence continues at coordinate 367,334,959 of NC_059072.1, read as the reverse complement.
GAAGAGACAAAGAATCATAGAGTCATAGAAGATGAGGTTTGGATAATGCCTCAGGATGTCATCCAGTGCAATCCCCTGCTGAAAGCAGGACCAACCCCAACTAAATCATCCCAGCCAGGGCTTTCTCATGTCAGGCCTTAATAACCTCTAAGGAAGGAGATTCCATCACCTCCCTAGGGAACTCATTCCAGTGCTTCTCCACCCTCCTAGTGAAAGAGTGTTTCCTAATATCCAACCTAGACCTCCCCCGCTGCAACTTGAGACCATTGCTTCTTGTTCTGTCATCTGCCATCAATGAGAACGGTCTAGATCCATCCTCTTTGGAACCCCCCCTTTCAGGTAGTTGAAAGCAGCTATAAAATCCCCCCTCATTCTTCTCTTCTGCAGACGAAACAATCCCAGTTCCCTCAGCCTCTCCTCGTAAATCATGTGCTCCAGCCCCCTAATCATTTTTTGTTGCCCTCCGCTGGACTCTTTCCAATTTTTCCACATCCTTCTTGTAGTGTGGGGCCCAAAACTGGACACAGTACTCCAGATGAGGCCTCACCAGTGCAGAATAGAGGGGAATGATCACGTCCCTCGATCTGCTGGCAATGCTCCTACTAATGCAGCCCAAAATGCCTTTAGCCTTCTTGGCAACCAGGGCACACTGCTGACTCATATCTGGCTTCTCATTCACTGTAATCCCCAGGTCCTTTTCTGCAGAACTTCTGTTTAGCCATTTGGCCTGGGATTTTTGCCCTCCTAAGTGCAGGACTCTTTTGGCCCAATTCATCCCATCATCCAGATCATTAATGAAGAGGTTGAACAAAACCGGCCATTGGTTCGACCCCTGCGGCACTCTGATTGATATCGGTTGCCAACTAGACATTGAGCCATTCATCACAACCCATTGAGCCCGACAAGCTAGCCAGCTTTCTATCCCCCTTACAGACCACTTTAACTTGATGGGAAGAATACTGTGGGAGACTGTAACAAAAGCTTTGCTAAAGTCAAAATATATCACGTCCTCTGCTTTCCTCATATCCACAGAGGAGGTAATCAGGTTAGTCAGGCATGACTTTCCCTTGGTGAATCCATGTTGACTGTTCCTGATCACCTTTCTTTCCTCCAAGTTCTTCAAAATGGATTCCTTGCAGACTTTCTCCATCATTTTGACGGGGACTAAAGAGAAGCTGACTGGCCTGTGGTTCCCCAAGTTCTCTTTCTTCCCTTTTTTAAAGACGGGCACTATATTTGCCTTTTTCCAAACATCAAAACACCTATTGCCACAATATTTCAAAGATCATGGTTAATGACTCTGTGATCACATCAGCCAATGCCCTCAGCACCCTCGGATGCATTAGCTCTGGAACCATGGACTTGTGTTTGTCCAGCTTTTCTAAATAGTCTCTGTTGTGCATTTGGTTGTCATGGTTTTTGTTCCTATGGCAACTGAGTTAGATTATTAGGGGATAGCCCAGCCAGCTGCGGCCGGTTAGGTGAGCTCCGTGTCTGTAAATAAATGGTAGCTTTGTTAGCTGTCTGCTCTCTGGCCTCAAGTGACTTCTTCCTAAACCGGCTGCCCCCAAGGATATAACAGTCCCGAACCACTTCTTTCTCCACAGAGGGCTGGTCACCTCCTCCCCATGCTGTGCAGCCCAGGGCAGCAGTCTGGGAGCTGACTTTGTCTCTGAAGACAGAGGAAAAAAAGCACTGAGTACTTCAGCTTTTTCCACATCATCTGTCACTATGTTGCCTCATGCATTCAGGTGGGATCCCATACTTCCCCTGTTCTTTTTCTTGTTGCTAACATACCTGAAGAAACCCTTCTTGTTATCCTATACATCCCTTGCTAGCTGCAAATCCATTAGATTTTTGGCCTTCCTGATTGCACTCCTGCATGCTTGAGCAATATTTTTATACTCCTCCCTAGTCATCTGTCCCAGTTTCCACTTTTTGTAAGCTTCCTTTTTGTGTTTAAGCTCACTGAAGATTTCACTGTTAAGTTAAGCTGGTCACCTGCCATATTTGCTATTCTTTCTGCATATTGGGATGGTTTGTTCCTGCGCCCTCAGTAAGGCTTTTTAAAAATACAGCCATCTCTCCTGGCCTCCTTTCCCCCTCATATTAGCCTGTCATAGGTTTCACTCCTACTCTGAACTTTAGGGTACAGATGTGGGGACCTGCATGAGAACCCCTAAGCTGAATTCCAGCTTAGATCAGTCTGCTGCCACCACTCAAATCGTTTAAACAACCGTTTATGAGTCATTTGAGAACTCTGTCTTCCCCCCAAAATAGCTCCCTCCCAAGTACTGTAACCCTTCCCTGGGTAGCCTTGAGGGACTCCTCCACCAATTTCCTGGTGAACACTGATCCAAACCCCTTGGATCTTAAAACAAGGAAAAATCAATCAAGTTTTAAAGAAAATACTTTTAATTAAAGAAAAAGGGTAAAAGAAATACCTCTGTGAGATTAGCATGCCAGCTATTCTCACAGACAACAGATTCAAAAACACAGAGGATTTTCCTCTGGGCAAAAACCTTAGTTACACAAAAGAAAAACCCAATTTAATTCCCCCTCTTATGCAAAACGAAGTCACAAAAGGAAATAAACATAAGCTAATTTATTCCTTCTTTAATACTCACTACCCTGGTTGATTCCTGGATCTTTTCACTCCGGCACAGAACTTAATGAAGAGAACAAAGGAGAAACTTCCCTCCTTCCTCTTGAAACATCCTGTCCCCACATTGGTTCCTCTGGTCAGGTGTCAGCTAGCCAAGGTGAACTTCTTAACCCTTTACTGTCTGTTTACGACAGCCGCCCAGATGATTTCCGAACATCATAAGGGAATCAAAGTCTGCTTCTCTGAAGTACAGATTCTGTATTCTGCTGCTCTCCTTTCTTCCTTTTGTCAGGATCCTGAACTCGACCATCTCATGGTCACTGCTGCCCAGGTTGCCACCCACTTCTGCTTCCCCTGCCAATTCTTCCCTGTTTGTGAGCAGCAGGTCAAGAGGAGCACGGCCCCTAGTTGGTTCCTCCAGCACTTGCACCAGGCAGTTGTCCCCAGCACTCTTCAAAAACTTCCTGGGTTGTCTGTGCACTGCTGTATTGCTCTCCCAGCAGATGTCAGGGTGATTGAAGTCCCCCATGAGAACCAGGGCCTGTGATCTGGAAACTTCTGCTAGTTGCCGGAGGAAAGCCTTATCCACCTCATCCCCTGGTCTGGTGGTCTCTGGCACACGCCCACCACAACATCACCCTTGTTGCTCTCACCTCTAAACTTAACCCAAAGACTCTCAACAGGCTTTTCTCCAGTTTTTTACCGGAGCTCTGGGCAGTCAAACCACTCTCTTACATACAATGCAACTCCTCCACCTTTTCTCCCCTGCCTGTCCTTCCTGAACAGTTTGTACCCATCCATGGCAGTGCTCCAGTCATGTGAGTTATCCCACCAAGTCTCTGTTATTCCAGTTGCATCATAGTTCCTTGACTGTGCCAGGACTTCAATTCTTCCTGCTTGTTTTCCAGGCTTCTTGCATTCATGTACAGGCACCTAAGATAACTCGCTGATTGTCCCAGTATGAATCAAGAGACCTCCCCCATTGCACCCTCCTCCTCGTGTTTCCTCCCGGTATCCCACTTCCCCACTTACCTCTGGGCTTAGGTCACCATCCCCCGGCGAACCTAGTTTAAAGCCCTCCTCACTAGCTTAGCCAGCCTGCCTGAGAAGATGCTCTTCTCTCTCTTCATTAGGGGGAGCCCGTCTCTGCCTAGCACTCCTTTTTCCTGGAACACCATCCCATGGTCGAAGAATCCAAAGCCCCCTCCCCGACATCAACTACGTAACCACGCATTCACCTCCACAAATTGACGGTCCCTACCTGGGCCTTTTCCTTCAACGGGGAGGATGGATGAGAACATGACTTGCGCCTCAAAGTCCTTTATCCTTCCTGCCTCAAGGCCCAAGCCAGACAAATTCCAGATGGAAACAACTGCCAAAATTTTAGCTTTGATGGTGATTAACCACTGGAACAAACTGTGAAGGGAAGTGGTGGGTTCTCCAACTTCCCATGTCTGCAGATCCAGACTGGATGCATCTCTGGAAGATCTGCTTGAAGGCTTCTCTATACTTTAAATGCTACAGTGGTGCTGCTGTAGCACTTCTGTGGCGACACTACCTACACTGATGGCAGGGGTTCTCCCATCAGTGTGGGAAATCCACCTCCCAGAAAGGTGGTAGCTAGGTCGATAGAACAATTCCTCACTTGACCTCATGCTGCCTACACTGGAGTTAAGTTGATATAGCTTCATCTCACAGGGGTGTGGATTTTTTACTATTGGAGAAACAGAAAATGCAGTTTGGGTTACATTACGAGACATGGGAGATGATATATGCCTCTAGACCTCAGCTGGAGTATTGTGTCTAGTTTGGGTCACCAATGTATAGGAAGGATGAAGATAAACTGGAAATTATCCAGAGTCAAAACATAAAGATGAGCAAAGGGATTTAATACAAACCATACAAGAAGAGGCTGAAGGAACTGGTATGTTTAGTTTAGCAAGAGGAGACTGGAGGGGGAAACATAACAGCCGTCTTCAGATAGGTGACAGGCTGCCATAGAAAAGGTGGAGAAAAGTTGTTCTGTTTTACAAACCCTGGTTCTAATGGGGGTCTTCAATCACCCTGACATCTGCTGAGAGAGCAATACAGCAGTGCACAGACAATCCAGGAAGTTTCTGAAGTGTGTTAGGGATAGCTTCCTGGTGCAAGTGCTGGAGGAACCGACTAGGGGCTGTGCTCCTCTTGACCTTCTGCTCACAAACAGGGAGGAATTGGTAGGGGAAGTAGAAGTGGGTGGCAACCTGGGCAGCAGTGACCACGAGATGTTGGGTTCAGGATCCTGACAAAAGGAAGAAAGGAGAGTAGCAAAATATGGACCCTGGACTTCAGAAAAGCAGACTCTGACTCCCTTACGATGTGCAGAAAGAATAGCAAATATGGCAAGCAACCAACTTTGCTTAACATTGAAATATTAGGTGAGCTTAAACACAAAAAGGAAGCTTACAAGAAGTGGAAATTTAGAGAGAACTAAGGAGGAGTATACAAATATTATTTGAGCATGCATTGGGTGCAATCAGCAAGGCCAAAACAAATGGAGTTGCAGCTAGCAAGGGATGTGAAGGGTAACAAGAAGGGTTTCTACAGGTATGTTAGCAACAAGAAGAAGGTCAGGGAAAGTGTGGGACCCTTACTGAATGGGGGAAGCAACCTAGTGACAGAGGATGTGGAAAAAGCTGAAGTGCTCAATGCTTTTCTTGCCTTGTCTTCACAGACAAGGTCAGCTCCCCGACTGCTGCCCTCAGTGGTGAAAGAAGTGGTTCAGGATTATTTAGAAAAACTGGACGAGCACAAGTCCATGGGGCCAGATGCACTGCATCCGAGGGTGCTGAGGGAGTTGGCTGATGTGATTGCAGAGCCATTGGCCATTATCTTTGAAAATTTGTAGCTATCGGGGGAGATCTGGGATGATTAGAAAAAAAATAGTGTTCATCTTTGAAAAAGGTTAAAAAGGGAACCGAGGGAACTACAGACCAGTCAGCCTCAACTCTGTCCTTGGAAAAATCATGGAGTAGGTCCTCAAGGAATCCATTTTGAAGCACTAAGAGAAGAGGAAGGTGATCAGGAACAGTCAGCATGGATTCGTCAAGGGCAAGTCATGCCTGACCAACCTGATTGCCTTCTATGATGAGATAACTGGCTCTGTGGATATGGGGAAAACATTGGACATGATATATCTTGACTTTAGCAAACCTTTGGATATGGTCTCTAACAGTATTCTTGTCAGCAATTTAAAACAGTATGCATTGGATTAATGGACTATAAGGTTGATAGAAAGCTGACTAGATTCTCATGCCCAACAGATAGTGATCAATGGGTTGATGTTTAGTTGGCCGCTGGTATCAAGCAGAGTGCCCCAGGGGTCGGTACTGGGGCCAGTTTTGTTCAACATTTTCATTAATGATCTGGAGGATGGCGTGGACTGCACCCTCAGCAAGTTTGCAGATGACACTAAGCTGGGGGGAGAGGTAGATACACTGGAGGGTAGGGATAGGGTCCAGAGTGACCTAGACAAATTGGGGGATTGAGCCAAAAGAAATCTCATTAGGTTTAACAAGGACAAATTCAGAGTCTTGCGCTTAGGATGGAAGAATCCCAGTCACTGCTACAGGCTGGAGACCGACAGGGCTAAGCAGCAGTTCTGCAGAAAAGGACCTGGGGATTACAGTGGATGAGAAGCTGGAAATGAGTCAGCAGTGTGCCCCTGGTAGCAATGCCGGCAGATCAAGGGAAGTGATCAGTCCCCTCTGTTCAGCACAGATGAAGTTATATTTGGAGTATTGTGTCCAGTTTTGGGACAAATTGAAAAAAGCGTGGACAAACTGGAAGGAGTCCAGCAGAGAGCAACAAAAATTATTAGGAGGCTGGGACACATGACTTATTAGGAGAGGCTGATGGAATTGGGTTTATTTAGTCTTCAGAATAGAAGAATGAGGGGGGATTTGATAGCTGCTTTCAATTACCTCCAAGGAGGATGGATCTAGACTGTTCTCAGTGGTAGCAGATTACAGAACAAGGAGTGATGGTCTCAAGTTGCAGTGGGGGAGGTTTAGGTTGGATATTAGGAAAAATGTTTTCACTAGGAGGGTGGTGAAGCACTGGAATGGGTTCCCTAGGGAGGTGGTGGAATCTCCTTCCTTAGAGGTTTTTAAGGTCAGGCTTGACAAAGCCCTGGCTGGGATGATTTAGTTGGGGTTGGTCCTGCTTTGAGCAGGGGGTTGGAATAGACACCTCCTGAGGTCACTTCCAACCCTGATATTCTATGATTCTATAATTCTACCACAGATGGCGGGAAAAGAGTCAATGGCTTCAAACGCCAGCACAGCAGATTTAGATGAAATTTCAGGAAAACCTTTCTAACTGCCCGTTCAGGAGGAGAATGGAGCAAAAGCAGAAGCAGAAGATTATTTAGTTATGGATTGGTCCTGCTCTGAGCAGGGGGTTGGACTAGATACCTCCTGAGGTCCCTTCCAACCCTGAGAGTCTATGATTCTATGAAGCCATGGGAGGTTGTGGAAGCTCCTTTGTTGGAAGTTTTACAAAGGAGGCTGGATAGTCGTCTGTCTTGGATGGTTTAGATGCAAGAAATCCTGCATCTCAGCAGGGGGTTAAATTTGTGGTCCCTTCTCAGCCTGTGCCTCTATGATTCAATGGTGTAAAATCCTAGTCTACTGCAGGTCTTAGTCTAACACAAATCATTGGGCTCAATACTGGGGTAACTAGGTGACATTTAATGGCCTGTGTTACACAGGATGTCAGATTGGATGATCTAATAATCCCCTCTGGGCTTGAACCCTATACATTATCAATAAAGAACGTAGATCAGGCATTTATGTTCCGGTGAGGAGCCCTAGCACCTCCTTGCTTTCCAGCAGATAAAAGTCAGGTAAGAGGAAGCGACAGTCTCTGTGCATAACCTGCAGGTGGCTCCTGAGGTCTTTACTCAGCTCTTTCTCCAAGGGGAATTTTGCCTCGGTGCAGCCTTAGTAAAGAACAGGCCATGGCCTCAGAATTTACTACTGACACATTTCGTTATGAAGGATCCCCCGTGCCACTGAAATGCAGCCACCTTGGGGCTGGAGGCCTCAGCCAGGGCAGCTGGGGATGCACAGCGAGGAGGGACATTTTGGCCAGTGACACTGGACTGAACTCATTCCCTGTGGCAAGGGCCCTGGGATGCTTAATGGCTGTGCAATGAGGAAAGAACAACAGACCTATTCTCTCTTCCATCATGCCCCCGTTGTACTCGGTGTGTCTAGCAGCAAGAGGTGGGTACCTGTGAATCCTGAGACGGAAGTGTCTTCCCTGGGAATCCCCCTCAGGTAGCCGGGTCCCACACCTCTCTCAGCCCAGCATCTGCAGCAGCATCCCACACCAAGAGCCGACACAGGGGTGTGCATCATTTATAATATAGCTCTGTGCGATCCCAGTGGGGTTCGCTCAGCCTCTAGGGGAGAAGCTGCATCTGGAAGTAAACAACTTGAGACTCTATGTCTGCACTTCTGTGCTATTAAACCAGCTTGAGGAGTGAACAGTAATTAAGGGACCTTCCCACAGGGAGATGAGAATTCCTGGGTTCTGTGCTGAGTCAGAGAGGAACTGGCTGCTCTGTGTATTTGTGTATATTTTTAAATTATGTTTTATTAGTAATAAAACTAGGGATAGTGCCTAGGTCTCTGATACCCTGTAAATCCACGGGTAGATAGTGGACAGACAAATCTGGAGGCACATGAGAGTGAGGAGACACAAACACTTTCTCCTAACACACAGGATTATTGCTAAGTTACCAGAGACCAGTAATTCTCATCAGTAACTATCATCAAACTAGCAAAGAGTCCTGTGGCACCTTATAGACTAACATACGTATTGGAACATGAGCTTTTGTGGGTGAATACCCACTTCGTCGGATGCATATCATCATACTGTGCAGCACCTTTCACTGAAGGATCTTCAAAACACCTAGCAAAGGAAAGTCACTATGAACAAATTCCCATTATAGAGATAAGTAAACTGAGGCACAGCCTTCACCAAGGACAGATAGCGAATGAGTGACACAATGACAGACAGAACCCAGGAGTCCTGACTTCCCTGCCATAACCCCAGTCTCTCCATCATGCCAAGAGGGAAATGGACTCCCACTGTGGCAGTGGCTGGTTTTTGGCAGGATGTAGGAGAAAAGCTAGTACAGGGAGCCTGAGCTTTCGCCATCCTCTGAAGGTGAATCTGAGGTTTTCAGAACTAGTTGGAGGTTGTGAGCTCCCCACTCCTGTGACGTGTGAACTCCGGGACTCCACTTCCGCTGCCCCTCAGAAACCCGCCAACGCATCACAGTCACTGGGGTCACTTCAGGGGAACAGACGCAGTGGAACCAACACCAACAGAATGTTCCCATGGACAGAGGGCAGCTGGGACCCTGTCCTGGGCACAGAGGCCTCCTCCTTCCCCCCCACCCCAAAGCTGCCCTGGAACAAGGGGGGCCCTATGGGCGGGACAGAGACTGGGTCAGTGTTTGCACTGGGTTTGTTCTCTCCCTCTCGGTTCCTTTCCTCCCAGTCTCTCCCAGGGGGAATTGAAATCGAATGTTCCAGGCTGAGTCAGACTTTCCAGCACTGCCCCGGCTGGAGGGCGCTTGGATTCCCACAGCTGAACTCGCTGCCTGCTCCTCTGGCCAATCCCGGTACACAGCACCTGGGCTTTTTAGCACTGGAATGGGACTGAATAAATTCTCCTGTCCGAGCGCAACAGGGTCCCCGTGTCCACCTGTTCTCGGGTTACTGACACTCTGTGGCTGGCCAGCCTGGTTTGACCTTCGTCTGCAGCTAAAGGCAAAGGGGGGAGGGGCTAGGGCCTGATTTGGCTGGATCACTGTGTGGATCATTTATTATTATTGTCTGAATTGTGAAAGCCTGCAAAGGCCCCGCTCCAGTTCAGGGCCCCTCGTGCTGGGCCCTTCACAAACCCAGAAGCAGAAACAGCCCCTGCCCCAGGGAGCTTAGAAATCAAATTCAGACAAGACCCAGCTACTGTGTGTAACACACCCGAGAGGGGGCAGGCGGGAGATGGGGGAGGAGCAGCACTCAGAACGGGTGGTTCCATAGGCTGCTGGGTGGGCGTGAGACAGCGGAAATGCACAGCCCGGCCCTGGCTGTTGGAAGTGTGTCCTGGGCCGTTAAGAGCAGATCACGTGTTCGGGGAACTAGACTGGGGCGAGTGAGAACCGGCCATTGAGTGGCGGCTGCAGCAGACACAGCTGGGAGCGCGTGACTCTCCGTTAGCTTTTGTAACCTGCTTTAGTTCCAATCACACCTCCCTCCATCCAGTGCGGACTGAGCCTCCTTCTCATGAATTCCCAGGACAAGCCCCGGTACCGGAGGGGAGACCAGACAGGAGGGAAGAGGTAACAGGGCTGTGGGGAAGGAACGAAGAAGCCACCCTGGAGATGGAACAATTGGAAGTCCCCAAGGAGATGAAACATTCAAGTAATGCAGCAGACTCTGGGGAGATATTCAGACAGTTTTGAGATCTATCTATGTGTAAGGGGACTGTTGTCCCCTTACTAACGTTCAGTGGGGGTGTTTCGGTATGGGAGCTGGCCATCCAAAAATCCTCACTAAGTTTTACTAAGCGGCCAACAGTCCCCTCACACAGAGCTGAATCTAATGAGCCCAACCTGCAACTGGGAGCCAATCACAGAAGCCTTCAGAGCTCAGGCCAGTGGGGTTGGAGCAGGAGACTGCGCCCATTCTTCAGTCATACACCAGACTGCAGAGTATATGTTCTTATGTAGCTCGAATGCAGTGCACCTGGAATGACAGATACAAAGCACCAGACACACAAAGGTTTGATTTGTGCACTGAAGGATGCTGGGAGTGTTATAGAGAGAGAAGAAGGGGTAGCAAGCATTCAGTAGCAAGCATCAGTGAGCTTTGTCAATTTTCTATATTCCTTTCAACTTGTCCAGACCCAGAATATGGCCCCTAAGGTGCGACAAGGCCCGCGACTGAGGCCTACAGAATATTATCCATGCACTGGACACTAAATAGATGTGTAGATTATATGGATAGGAAGGACCCTACTCTGACCTGCATTGCACAGGCCATAAGAGAGCCCTGAATTAATTCCTGTTTGAACTAGAGCAGAGCTTTGAGAAAAACATCCCATCTCGACTGAAACGTTGTCAGTGACGGAGACACATCACGATCCTCGTTAAACTCTTTGAATGGTCAATTACCCTACGTTAAACATTTCTATTTTGTCTCTTTTCTCAATTTGTCCATCACCAATGCCCAGCCACTGACTCTGTTATCAAATGTCTGTTCCCCATGATAAGAGCTGGTAGAATGCAATCACGTAACTCCATAACCTTCTCCTTGGTAAGAGATTGAGCTAATTGAGTTCCTGGGGCAGCCTTGCACTAGCCCCATGAAAAAGTTCTGTCTCCTGCACAGATGATCTTTACCCTGCTGTCGAGAGCCCCATGGTGCCAGAGAAGAGCCGTTGCTGGAACCTTAGGGTCTCTGAATCCCCAGGCTGTTGAGAACCTTGAAGATAAGGACCAAGACATTGAACATGATGTGATATTCTTTGGGAAGCTAGTGTACAGTGCAGAGAATCAGAAAAGATTAGGGTTGGAAGGGACCTCAGGAGGTATCTAGTACAACCCCCTGCTCAAAGCAGGACCAATCCCCAACTAAATCATCCCAGCCAGGGCTTTGCATAACAAATGGAAGTGTGGGAATGGTCCAGCTCCTGGGAGAACTTTCCTGGATTATACACCACCCTAGTGGAATTGGCTATCAAAAGGATCAGAGTTCTCACTCCCAATCCCTTTACCCAGAGGCCTCCCTGACCTTGAGGACTTCCTCTGTCCTGTGTGGCATTGGGCCCAGGATTCCCGAGGGACTCGATGCCCAAACCTTTTGAGGTCGCTTAGGACAGGAGGTAGAGTATCCGGACTCTGGGGTGCTCTCCCCTCTCTGCACATTTCTCTGACACACTGATCATTGCATATAGTTCAAGCAAATACAATTTATTAAACAGCAACCAATTCAAAAATAAGAAAAAGATGGGAAAGGTTAATGGAAAACCTGTAATTCTGCCCTGTGGGCATGGGGGAACTCCAAACAGCCATCTTTGGAAGATAAGGGAAGTTCACAGTCTGTTCTTCACGTTTTCCAGGTCCCTGCCCACACCTTGGCTGTGCTGCAGGGATGCCGTGGGTCGGACACTCGCTCTGGCAGTGCCACACGCCCTCAGGCTCTGGGTGCCAGGACCCTCCTTCCCAGTGTTGCCCCCTCTTGGCTAGCAGTGTCTCCCTGTGCTGGACCATCTGCCAAGGGTCCCTCTCACTCTTCCTAGCTGCTCAGGAGATCAGGCACTGGACTGCTCCACCACCAGTCCTAACCCCATCCCCAGCTCCAGTCCCACTTAGGAAGGAACAATCAGATGCACACATACAGAATAGGAAATGACTGCCTAGGAAGGAGCACTGAGGGAAGGGATCTAGGGGTCATAGTGACACGAGCAAGACACAAGAAGTAATTCTTCCACTCTACTCCGTGCTAATTAGGTCTCATCTGGAGTATGGTGTCGAGGTCTGGGCATCACATTTCAAGAAAGATGTGGACAAATTGGAGAGAGTCCAGAGAAGAGCAAGGGGTCTAGAAAAAATTACCTATGAGGGAAGATTGAAATAATTGGGTTTGTTTAGTCTAAAAAAGAGAAGACCGAGAGGGGACATGATAGCAGTTTTCAAATACCTAAAAGGTTGTTACAAGGAGGAGGGAGAAAAATTGTTCTCCTTAACCTCTGAGGATAGAACAAGAAGCAATGGACTTAAATTGCAGCAAGGGAGGTTTAGTTTGGACATTAGGAAAAAATTCCTAACTGTCAGGGTGGTTAAACGCTGGAATAAATTGTCCAGGGAGGTTGTGGAATCTCCATCATTGTAGACTTTTAAGAGCAGGTTCAGGGGTGAAAGTAACTTACAGGACTTACGGTACTGCTGGAGTCCTGAGGGGGCGTGGCCTCATCCGGAAGAGGCGGGGGCTCTCAAGATTTAAAGGCCTTGGGGCACTGGCTGTGGCTGGGAGCCCCAGGGCCTTTAAATCAACCAGGGGCTCCCAGCTGAAGAGGTGAGCCCCGGGGCTCAGGGGCAAATTAAAGGGCCCGGGGCTCCAGCCGCCATGGGGAACCCCGAGCTTTGGGGGGCTGGGGCCGGGATTTAAAGGGCCCAGAGCTCCTGCCCCTGAGGGGAGTCCAGAGCCCTTTAAATCCCGGCCTCAGCCCGGCTGCCAGAGCCGCGGCTGGGATTTAAAGGGCTCTGGGATGCCCGCAGCCACGGGCAGCCCAGAGCCCTTTAAATCCCTGCTGCGGAAGCCGATGCAGTCCAGCACGGCATACTGGCTCTTGCTGGTACGCCGTACCGGACCGGACCGGCTTCCTTTCACCTCTGAGAAGGTTAGACAAACACCTGTCAGGGATGGTCTAGATAATACTTAGTGCTGCCATGAGTGCAGGGGACTGGACTCGATGACCTGTCAAGTTCCCTTCCAGTTCTATGATGCTATGACCTCCTGACTCCCGCATTGGCCTCTCCCCATTGCCCCTGAGAGCTGGTTTTCCATTGACTCTTCCCCTTCATTCTGATACTAGGGGCTGGTCAAACAAAAATCCTCACCAAGTTTTAGTGAGGGGTCAAAAGTCCTTTTACATTCCCCCCTTGCTAAAATTCTGCCACAGCCACAACAATATTCACACCAGTACATATGGGCCCCATATTATCCACATATATTCACATCATGTTATAAAGAATATAAAAAATTAACAATTAATATAAGAACATTTAACATACTTGACGTCCCATGTCCTCTCCTTTACACTATACATGATAACATTAATTAAAGACTATAGAGAATCAATCACATAATCATCTTTAAGTTTAACGGGCAGTACACCCTTAGTAGTCTCTGTCCCAGAGACCCAACCAGAACCAGTCCCAGAACCAGAACGCCCCATAATTGAGGTTCCATTTCAGCGAGTAGCTGTGGATATTCTGGGTCCTTTCCCAAAGAAGACCCCCCAGAGGAAAGCAGTACATACTGACTTTCATGGATTTTGGCACCCGATGGCCGGAAGCAGTAGCTCTAAGCACCACCAAGGCTAAAAGCATATGCCAGGCATTAACAGACCTTTTTGCCAGGGTAGGCTGACCCTCAGACATCCTTATGGATTTGGGAACTAATTTCCTGGCAGGGACCATGAAAAGTCTCTGGGAAGCTCATGGAGTGAACCACGTGGTTGCCACCCCTTACCACCATCAAACCAATGGCCTGGTGGAGAAATTTAATGGAACTTTGGGGGCCATGATACGTAAATTCATGAATGAACACTCCAATGATTGGGACCTAGTGTTGCAGCAGTCGCTCTTTGCCTACAGGGCTGTACCACATCCCAGTCTGGGCTTTTCATCATTTGAACTTGTGTATGGCCGTGAGGTTAAGGGGCCATTACAGTTGGTGAAGCAGCAATGGGAGGACTTTGAAACCAATCTACAAAATACCCTCCGACACTCTTTAGCCCTTGCTAGAAAGAACCTACAAGATGCTCAGAAAGAGCAAAAGGCCTGGTATGATAAACATGCCAGAGAGCGTTCCTTCAAAGTAGGGGATCAGGTTATGGTCTTAAAGGCACTCCAGGCCCATAAGATGGAAACATCACGGGAAGGGCCATTTACAATCCAAGAGCGCCTGGGAGCTGTTAACTATCTCATAGCATCCCCCACCTCAAACCTCAAGCCTAAAGTGTAACTCATTGGGTTGCCACCTTTCTAACTGCTGGTAACTGGACCCTGTGACTCCCCCTTGCCCCCTCATTCCCTTAAGGCCCTGACCTCTGCCCCACATATTTCCCCTAGGCCCCTTCCCATGCCCCACCTAGGCCATCGAGACCCATCCCTTTCTTGGCTGGACTTTCTAGTTCAAAACCAGGCACCTGAAAACCCTGCATGGCACCTAGACACAGAAGCCAAAAAACGGAGCATCCGGATAAATCCTAGATGGTCTGTATCCCCTATGTCTTTGGGCTTTTCCTGTACTCTTCTCTCACCCACCTTGTATGAAGGGGCAGAAGGCTGAGGCAGAGACATCTCTCTATAATAGGTTGGTCATTGACTCTCAGCCCCAACGAGAGCTCGCCCAGTAGAAGGAGGGAGTAACTGAATTCTAGATAAAAGCAGTTTTCTCCAGCTTCTCTGCAGAGGGGTGGGCGTGGAAGAAATGGAACCTCCCCAGAAGCGGGAACAGAGAGAGGAAGTGTTGTTCCAGCCCTTCAAAAACACAGAGACTGGATGAGACAGAGGAAGTTGGGGCAGGAGAGAGGGGGCAGGAGAGAGGCACCAGGGCAGCAGAGGAGACTCTTTGGTTGCAGGGCTCTGGCTGCAGCAGAGACTGGTTTCAGCTGGAGGAGAAGCCAGGAGTTCCAGGTCCCTGAACGCCCTGGAGAGCTCCGACCAATCCCAAAGATGCTCCAGGATGATGTGGACAGAGTAATACACATTGGAAAACATCATCCCAACCAGACATATAAAACGATGGGGTCTAAATTGTAGCCAATAATTTTAGATCATTAGTAATTTATTTTGTGGTGTTATGATTAATCAATATGTTATAGTATATTTTCACTGTGTGTTAATTAGGGTTAAGTTGTGGAATTATAGACATGTGAGGCTGATCAGTATTTAGAGGAACCAAGTACTAGACATGAGTAAGACAGGCTGAAATGCAAGAACCTGTAGGCTGAGGCCTGGGAGACTTTAGTTTAGCTATTAATATAATATAATAATAATAATAGGAGATATGCCTATCTCCTAGAGTTGGAAGGGACCCTGAAAGGTTATGGAGTCCAGTTCCCTGCCTTCACTAGCAGGACCAAGTACTGATTTTTGCCCCAGATCCCTAAGTGGCCCTCTCAAGGACTGAGCTCACAATACTGGGTTTAGCAGGCCAAGGCTCAAACCACTGAGCTATCCCTCCCCGCTCCCCCCAGGGAAGCTTTGGAGATGAGAAATGATGGCATAAGTGACTGGAAAATAACCCGATGCCCTAAGATTATGGGAAAAGAGGCACTAAGTGATAATATTGCACAAAATTACCCAGAAGTTTAATATTAGATCATAACAACACCGTAAAAGCATGCCTGTCTCAGACATGTGTCTTAATCACAGGATACAGGTTGTGCTTCAATTGTAATGAGAATAATGGGAACTTACCCAACCTATAGAAGATTGGGGTCCCTTAAGTTTCCAGGGGACACAGACCAATAAGAGAAAAGAGGGTGGACACTTTTAGGGACATGCCCAGAATGTAGGTACAGACAGAATCCCAGTATAAAAAGGGGATGCCCAGAGTGGGAAATTCAGCCCCTATGGAAGACTCCAGCAGGAACCACCCGGCTACTGATGATCGAGCTCTGAGAGACCCATCAGACCCTAACACTATTGTTAAGGATGGGAATATAGCTAGATTTGTAACTGGTGCAGAGGTGTGTATAGAATTGCTATAGGCTTGGGTAATTGTAACGTTAATAAAACTTATCATGTAGCTGATGAATGTATGTGTGGTCACTACCTTTGGTCTTTACATGTTCCTAGAGACTCTAAATTTGAAGCAAGCAGCAGAGGTGACTTTCACTCTAAGATTGAAACTGTAGCCACCAGAGCCGAAGCCACAGTACAAAAATTTACTTTAAATAAAATAAAAGGCTATGTCATAAACAGATAGTTAAGGGTTAATGCCTCTTTTACCTGTAACAGGTTAAGAAGTTCACCTAGCCCAGCTGACACCTGACCAGAGGAACCAATGGGGGAACAAGATGTTTCAAAAGGAAGGAGGGAAGTTTCCTTTGTTTAGAGTCAGTTTCGGTTTCAGCCGGAGTGAAAAAGATCAAGGAACCAGCCTCTTATCAGAGTAGTAAGTTTAGAAAAGAATAAATGCATTTTCACCCCCATTGGCCAAACATTCTCCACTGTCTCCATGATCACTCTGAGGAGACTTCCTTATACTGAGTTCCTGTGTTAATGGGAAGTCCCGCCACTGACTGATCTGCACTCATTGTCATGGGCATACATGTCTTACTATCCTCATAGAGTCTGCCAGATGCTATTACTTTGCTTCACTGACAATAAACCTGGTCTGGTGCCTCCATCCCTTATTGGATCTTGTGGTCATTGGGTGGTTCACTCAAGGTCTGCCAAGCTAGCTGTCCGTGCATGTCTGGGGTGGCACACAGAGGGAACACACATGCAGCCAAACATCTGTTAACATTTCACCACACCCAGGAGTTCTGACTTCCCTGCCATATCCATAGTATGTCTGTCACACCAAGGGGGAAATGGCTTCCTGCTCTGGCAGACGCTTTCCGTTGGATGGGATTCAGAGGAAAGACTGGAAGAGGGATCTTGAGCCTTCACCATCCTCTCAAGGTGAATCTGAGGTTTTCAGAACTAGCTAGAGTTTGTGAGCTCCCTGCTCCTGGGAAGTATGAACACTGGGACTCCATTTCTGCTCCCTCTCAGAAAGCTACCACAGTCACTGCGGTTGATTTGGGGGAACAGACTCAGTAAAAGCAACACCAAGAGAATGTTCCTATGGATAGAGGGCAGCTGGGGGCCTGTCCTGGGGACAGAGGCCTTCCTCCCCCCAAAGCTGCCATAAAACAAGTGATGGCCTATAGGGAGGGTAAAGACTGGATTAGTGTTTGCATAGGATTTGACTTCTCCCTCTCGGTTCATTTCCTCCCAGTGTCTCCTAGGTGGGATTGAAATCTAAGTTTCCAGACTGAATCGGAGTTTTCAGGACTTCCCCAGCTGGAGGGCGCTTGGATTCCCAGAGCTGAAGTCTCTGCCTGCTCATCGGTTGATTATGGTTATTTCTCTGGTGCAGGGTACCTGGGCTTTTAAGTACTGGCATGAGACTGAATGAATTCTCCTATCCAGGGTGAACAGGGGCACCATGTCCACTTGTATTCAAGTTACTAACACTCTGTAGCTGGCCAGCCTGGCTTAACCATCATTTGTAGCTAAAGGCAAAGGGATGGGGGCAGGCCCTGATTCGGCTGGATCACTGTGTTTATTATTTATTATCATTATTTTCATTTTGGCCCCACTGCAGAGGCCCCTGTCCAGTTCAGGGCCCCTTGTGCTGGGCTTTTTGCAGAAGGAGAAACCACCACTGTCCCAAGGAGCTTATAAATCAACTTAAGATAAGACACAGCTCCTGTGTGTAACAAACCTGAAAGGGGGAGACAGGAGAGGTGGAGGAGTAACAGCACTAAGAAAGGGGGTTACAGACTGCTGGGTGTGTCTGAAGTGTCCAGCCCTGACCTGGCTGTTAGAAGTGTGTCCTGGGCCTTTAAAAACAGGGCACATATAAAGGGGAAATGGATCGGGTCTAAAGAGAATGGGCCATTGAGTGTCGGCTGCAGCAGTCACATAGCTGGGAGCGCGTGGCTCTCCATTAGCTTTTGTAACTCTTCTTTAATTATAATCATGCCTCCCTTCTTAAAGTGGAGACCGGGCCTCCTTCTTATGAATTCCCAACCCCGGGTACCAGAGGGGTGACCAGAGGAGAGGGCAGAGATAACAGGGTTGTGGTGAAGGAACAAAGGAGCCATCAAAGAGATGGAACAACTGGAAACACCCAAGAAGTTGAAACTCTCAGGTAGTGCACTGGACTCCGGGAAGAGATTCAGACAGAGTTTTGAGATAGCTCTATTAAAGATCTGGATTTGTTGAGAAAGAAGACCAGCAGAAATTGAAATCTTCTTAAACATGTCAGGACTTGAGGTAGTTGGCATCTTTACTAGCATGCAACTCAGGCTTTGTCTACACTAGCATGTTTTTCAATAAAATATTTGTCGGTCACGAGTGTGAAAAATTACCAAAAGCGCTGATGTGGTCAGTGCTACCTGAGTGGGAAACACTCATTGGGGGTGGTTTGGTGATGTCGGAAGGAGAGCTCTCTCCCATAGGCATAGAACGGCCATTCAGGAGACCTTATAGTGGTGCATCTTCAGTGGTACAGCTGTGGCACTGTAAGGTCTGTGGTGTAGACATAGCCACAGTCAGGCAGAGGGAGCAGGTTATTACACACTTGTTCAGAATTTTGAAGAGCTTTGCGTACTGCAAAAGAGGAAAACATTCAAAGGCTAAAATTTTCTCCTTAAAAGAGAAAAGTAAGGTGAGTCCTTTCAAGAATTCCTAACAGATGTAAGCAGATCAATGGTCCCGCTCGTTCGTGGAACTTTCCTGGCTTATGCACCACCCTGGTGGAATTGGCTAGCAAAAGAATATGAGTCTTTGCTCAGAGTCCCTTCACCCAGAGGCCTGCCTCATCTCGAGGAATCTAGTTCTTTTTTTGAGCCCTGTTATTGTCTTGGCCTTCACAACATCCTCTGGCAAGGAGTTCCACAGGTTGACTGTGTGGCGTGTGAAGAAATACTTCCTTTTATTCGTTGTAAACTTCCTGATAACACACACACACACAAATATCAGAACATGCAAAGAGTCTAAACAGAAAAGAAACACAAATAAGGTGAAGTAAAGAATAGCAACAACTGTACATAATAGAGAGATTTACCAGCATTATATTATATAAAAAACCCTTAACAATTAACAAAAGAATATTTAACATATTTAACATCCCATGTTCCCTTCCTTATACTAAACATGATAATATTCATTAAAACACAACTTAGAACCAGTAACAGAATCATCTCAAGTTTACCAGTTGTAGCGAATAATTTTAGTATTCTTTTATTGTGTAGTGTTATGCTTAATCAGTATGTTATACTCGGTTCTCACTATATGTTAATCAAATGTGGTTTATGGCTGATGGAATTACCAAAGTATAAAAAATGAGTAAGATATAAGGATGAGCAATATTTAGAAGAACTTGTTAGGTAATCAAGACAAACTGTTGCCCTAAGACTCCAGTAACATTGTGACATAAATTTGCAGCCCCACGAAAGTGAACAGCATGTAGCTTAATCACAAAATGGAGGTGAGACATCAATTTGTTTAGCCTATAGGATTTGGGGTCCCTCTGTCTCCAAGGGAAGAAAACCAATAAGAAAGAGAGAAACAATGACAGCATGGACATGCACAGATTCTAGGTGTAGACAAAACCATTGTATAAAAAGCAATGTCCATGAATAGGCAAATTGAGCTCCCTCTGGGAGACTGCAGTAGGAACCATCCCTCTACTGCTAATCAAGCCATGAGAGATCCATCAGCCTCTAACACTATTGTCAAGGATGAGAGTATAACTATCTTTGTAACTTGTGCATAGGTCTGTATTGAATTGCTATTTACTTGGGTAATCATGACTTTAATTGTAACTGTAATAAAACTACTACAAGACAGATGACTTTGTGATTGTATGTGTTATCTGCCTGCGATTTCTTGTGTTCCTATGGGCTCCAGATCTAGAAACAACAGAAATAACCCTGCTCAACTTGTAATTAATCTCAAATTGAATAAAAGGCTACACAGTACACACCTAGTATTTCTCTGGGACCTTCTTAAGAGTGGTGGTTCGTTGCCCATATTTTGTATCACAGTCCTTCTTGTTACCGCTGGCCGAATGGCTGTGCAGACTCAGGAAGTGGCCTCAAAAAACGAAGGAGGGCCTTCTGCATGAAGTTATGCAGCAGTCCCTTGCTAAAAATAAAAAAAATGCACAAGTGACGGGACAGTGAAAGGAGGGTATGCACCAGGAGAGTGCGGACTGCTGGCAAGAAACCTCTGAGCGGCTCCTAAATATTAGGGAGCACCAAGCAGACTTGATGCAGGTGCTCCTAGTACTGCCCAGCCCCCCACAGCAGTCCTTGTCCCAAATCTCTTTCCCTTGCACCCCATGTCACCCCCAACACAGTTTGCCCGCCATCCTGCTTCATATCACCTGCAGCTGCCTCCAACACCTACACCTTCACCGTCCAGCCCTGCAGACTCCAACCGTTACCCAGATCACTCAAATCCCATCCACAGTCAGTTCAGCTCAGATGAGCTGCAGCACCCGTTACACCGCACTCCAGACAGCAAGGCTGCATATGACACCTGTAGATACACAAATCTGTAATGATTCTGGACCCCCAAACACCACCTCCCTCCACCCTTCCCACACACTGCACAGATGTGTCACGACACGTGTGTCTCTCCACCTTTTTTAATATTAATAAATGCATTTTTTTTGTTTGAAACATTCTTTATTGCATTAAGTGAAAGGAAGCATAGCCCTGAAAAGTAATAGGCACTGCTAGTCAGTGCATCATATGGAGTAATCAGAGATGACTACGAGCATTGGGACCACTGCACTCCCATGCATGGCACCAAACATGACTGCCTTTCAGCAAGGAATTGCTGCCTCAAGGCATCTCTGATCCTCACGGCCCTACGCTTTGCCCTTCTAACAGACATGGTCTCTGGCTGTTCAAACTCACCCTCCAGATGCTGAGACCCCGCGGTCCATGCCTGAGTGAAGCTTTCACCCTTCCTTTCACAAATATTATGCAGGGTACAGCACACGGCTATAAATGCAGGGATGTTGTCATCGGCCAGGTCCAGCTTCCCATACAGATTTCGCAAGCGGGTCTTTAAAACAGCCAAAAGTACATGCAACAGTCATTCTGCACTGGCTCAAGCTGTTGTTGAACTGCTCCTGGCTGCTGTCAAGGCTCCCCGTGTATGGCTTCATGAGCCATGGCATTAAGGGGTAGGCGGGGTCTCCCAGGATCACACTGGGCATTTCGACGATGGTGATCTTGTTGTCCGGAAAGAAAGTCCCGGCTTGCAGCTTCCTGAACAGGCCTGTGTCCCGAAAGATGCGTGTGTCGTCCACCTTTCTGGACCAGTCTGTATTAATGTCCGTGAAACGTGCACAGTGATCCACAAGTGCCTGGAGAACCATGGAGAAATATCCCTTCCTATTAATGTACTCAGAGGCTAGGTGGGCTGGTGTCAGAATTGGCATCTATCACCACTCTGTAGTTAGAGAACCCATCTGTGCAAAGCTATCCACAATGTCACATACATCGCCCAGAGTCACGTTTTTTCTGACCAGGATGTGATTAATGGTCTGCAAACTTGCATCAACATGAGTCCAACAGTCAACTTGCCCTCTCTGAATTTGTTAGTGACCGATTGGCAGCTGTCTTGGGTAGCCAGCTTCCTCAGTGCACTCGCCATGAGCTTCTCCATCATCAGGGCAGCTCCCATTCTCATGTCCTTGTGCCACAGTGTGGGGGTGAGCTCATCACACAGTTCTATGCAAGTACCTTTTCTCACACAAAAGTTCAGCAGCCACTTCTCATCATCCCAGACTTACATGATGATATGATTTCACCACTCAGTGCTTTTTTCAGAGCCCCAAAATTGGCGTTCCACTGTGGTCATCATGTCCGTGAATGTCACAAGCAATCTCGTTTTGTCTCTATTACATGTGTCAACATCTTCATCGGACTCCTCAGTCACACTTCCCATTTCAGGAATAGCTGGACTGCCATTTGTGATGTGCTAATGAGACCCATCAGCATATTCATCAACAGTTCGGGATCTGTTACTGCAGACGGAAAAGTTGGACAGAGCATGTGGCACAAAAACTGTTGAAAGATGGCATCAAATGCAGATGGAAAGGAAAAGACTGCTGGGATGCAAACCGATGCATGACGGGGTATTGGAGCAGGACCCAGGTTGCCCCAAGAGCCCCTGTCCCCTTCCCACAAACCTTGGTGCCTGAAGGGGAAGAGGTGCCCTGTGGGTTAGCTGCCTTGTGGCAGGGTGGTCACCCGCTCCTGCCCTGAGGGGTTTAAAGACAGCCCTGGGAGAGGGCTGTGGCAGGGGAAAAGCTACTAGGCTGATTGGGGAAGCAGCCACAGCTGGGCCACGCCCCAGTCAGGCCTCAGCTGGCCCTATAGAAGAGGCTGGGAGCCAGGAACTCAACAATCCCTCTCTCTCTCTCTCGGGAGAACAGCTTGGCTGCAGGGAGCTAGAGACAGGGTACCTGAGTGGAGCAGCGCTGGGGAAAGGCAGAGGAGCTGGGCAGCTCCAGCCTGGAAAGCCCCAGGCTGCGGCCTAACACAAGGCCAGTAGGTACTGGGGGTTGCAGAGGGCAGCCCAGGGGTAGGCCAAGGCAGCAGGTCCAAACCGCCCTTGCCAGTGCTGAGTGGCTGATACTGCAGCCTGCCCCAAGGCGCGGGGCTAGACAATGACTGGCAGTAGCCTGATACGGAGGTGAGGTGGGAATAGTGGTTGGGGGCTCCCTGGGGCGGGTAGACTCTGAGAGAAAGAGGTTACTGCCAGGGGGCAGCACCCCAGATAATGGGGCACTGGGTCTGGGAGAGACACGGGAGCCAAGTGGCAGCGGGACACCGGCCTGCAGAGGGCGCTCTGGAGCCTGGACAAACTAATTCCCAGAAGCGACCAAGAGGAGGCGCCTCAGGGGTGAGTCGCCCACGCACTTACATACCCAGAGTGCACCACTCCGACTGCCGCTGCAAGTGCTGCAAGTGCCGCCAGTGTGGCAGTGCCATTGCGCTGGCAGCTGACAGTGTGAACGCACAGCAGCACGATCCCAGCAGCGCTCTCTGAGGGGGGTCACTCCCGGATCGTTACATCTGCCAGTGTGGATGTAGCCTAAGTCTGTTCCCCTGAAGCGCCTCCAATGACTGTGATGTGTTGGCAGGTTTCTGAGGGGCAGCGGAAGTGGAGTCCCGGAGTTCACACCTCACAGGAATGGGGAGCTCACACAGTCCAGCTAGTTCTGAAAACCTCAGATTCACTTTGAAAGGATGGCAATGGCTAAGCCAGCCTTTCCTGTGCATCTCACTCAATGAACAGTCCTGGGAGTCCATTTCCCTCTTGGTGTGACAGAGAGACTGTGGTTACAGCAGGGAATTAGGACTCCTGGGTTCTGTCTGTCATTGTGTCTCCCATTCTGTGTGTGACCTTCACCAGCTCAGATCTCCTCATGCCTCAGTTTACCTATGTGTATACTGGGTATATTTTCATAATGACTTTTCTTTGCTGACTGTTTTGAAGATCCTCCAATGAAGGATTCTGCAGAGTATGATGATAGTGAGAAGATATATTGATCTCTGATCCCATATGGACATGCCCCATATGTCTGTAGAAAGTTCTCATGTCTCCGCGCAGTCATCTTTCTCCAGATCTGTCTGTCTCCTATCTACCCATACATCCTGGGCATTTTCAGGGTACCAGAGCCTATAGACATCTAGACATTAACCCTTATTTTCTTTCTAATCAACTATATTTTATAAATATATACAAATACCCAAACAGCCAATTCCTCTCTGACTCAGCACAGAGCCCAGAGGTTCTCATCTCCCTTTGGGAAGGTTCCTTAATTACTGTTTACTCCTAAAGCTGGATAATTAGCACAGAAGCGGAGACAGGCTTGTCTACAGCCTCTTTGCATTCAGATGTTCCCATGTCCTCTAGAGGCTGAGCGAATTCCACTGGGAATACACAGAGCTATATTAGAAGCTGTGCACACCGCTGTGTCGGCTCTTGCCATGGGATGTTGCTGAAGATGCTCGGTTGAGAGAGGTGCGGGTCACGGATACTTGAGGGCGATTCCTAGCGAGGACACTTCTATCTCAGAATTCACAGGTACCCATCTCTTGCTGAGGAGCTCACCTGATTGACAAACCCTGTGCAACATGGGTATGGAGGGATAAAGAGTAAGTCTGTGTTTCTTTCCGCTCTGCACAACCATGACACACCCCAGGGCCTTTGCCATAAGTGATGAGTTTGCTAAAGAATCACTGGATAAAATGTCACTCTTTTCTGTGCAACCCTGCTCATCCCGCCTGATGGACTCCAGCACCACGGAGGTGCATTTCAGTGGCACAGTGTAACTTTCAGGATGAAAGGTGTTAGTAGATGTGCAATACAAGGCCAAATTCTGAGAAATGGCCCATACCTTGCTCAGGCCCCAGTGAGGCAAAATTCCCTTGGAGCATGAACTAGTACAGATGTCAGGAGCCAGCTGTGTGTTAGTGCACAGACACTGTCACCCCCTCCTCTTGCATTTCAGGGCTCTGCCTGTTAAAGGGGCAGGGGCTGTTACCTGACTTTTATCTGCTGGAAAGCTTGGAGGTACTACTGTTCTTCACTACAACAATAATGAGATTGTTTCAGCATGGGTAACACATATTTTCTCAAAACTTCATTCAAGAAGCCTGATGAACTTTTATGCCTGAAACTTTCAAAAAACAATTCTGCTGGAAGCAATCACCCAGCATGGGAAATCTCAGTCCAAACACCTAAAATTTGGCAAACTTATAAGCAGCTGAAAATGCAGTCTTCTAATGAAGGTGTCAGACAGCCTTAACTACAGGTGATGCCACCAGCACAACATACAGTGGCCAATCCATTTGTGAATCCCATTCTTCTGTGCGGTTCCCTCCAATAATGTTGGTAGCAAGGAGTTGTACAGGCCAAATATGAATTATGGTAGCAATTTTCTTTTCTCACTGTTATATGTTCAGACTTTCAATTAAACTAAATATTCCCTTGTTCATGTTATGAGGCACATTTAATATAAATGCCTGATCTACTTTCTTTATCAATAAATCCATAGGTTTTAAGATCAGAAGGGACCATTTGATCATCCAGTCTGACCTCCTGTAAAACACAGGCCCATTAAATTTCACTCAGTTACCTCTGTATGGATCTGAAAGACGTGTGTGTGACTTGTGTTTCAGTAAGAACTGGTCTACACCTGGATTTTACATCATAGAATGATAGCACCATGGAGTTGTAAGGGAACACAAAGGGCAGCTAGTCTGTCCCCTGACAAGATGGAGGATTTGTTTTGTCTTAGCCATCTAAGACTGGTGGCTATTCACACAGCTTTGTAAAACCTCCACAGAAGGAGCTTCTATGACTTCCCTGGGAGTCTGTTCCATTGGCCTCCTGTCCTTAAAGTTAGGAAGATTTTCTTGAAATGTAATTTAAACTGCTATGACTGGAGTTTTAACCCATTGTCTCTTGTCCTGCTCTTCTGTGGTAAGAGAATAACTTTCCTCCACCTTTCTATGGCAGCCTTTTAAGTAGTTGAAGAGCACTATCATGTCCCCTGTTAATCTTCTTTTTCCAAATAAATATACTGATGCCTTCAGCTTGCTCATACAGCTTGCATTCCATCCCTTGCATAACACTGGCCACTTGCTTATGGATCCTTTCCAGTTTCTCTGCATCCTTTCTATATATTGGTGAGCAAAATTGGACACATTACTCCAATTTAGACTGCACCGAGGAGAGGAATACTATCATGCCCCATGATTTCCATTTTATATTTCTGCTAATATAACCTAAGATTGCATTTGCTTATATTTAAACAGACAAAAAAATCCACACCCCAGAGACATGTAGCTATATCATAGAATCATAGAACTGGCAGGGTCAGCACCATCTATAACATCCCTGGCAGGTGTTTGTCTAACCTGCTCTTAAAAATCTCCAGTGATGGAGATTCCACAATCTGCCTAGGAAACTTATTCCAGCGCTTAAAGACTCTGACAGTTAGGAAGTTTTTCTTAATGTCAAACCTAAATGGCCCTTGCTGCAATTTAACTCCATTGCTTCTTGTCCTATCATCAGAGGTTAAGAGGAATAAATTTTCTCCCTCCTTGTAACAACCTTTTAGATATTTGAAAATTGTTATCATGTCCCCCCTCAGCCCTCTCTTTTTTCAGAGTAAACAAGCATAGTTCTTTCAGTCTTCCCTCATAGATCATGTTTTCAAGACCCCTAATCATTCTTTTCTCCAGTTTTTCCAGATCATTTTGAATTTTTATCATATACTCCAAAGGACTTGCAACCCCTCCTGTCATAAACAGATAGTTAAGGGTTAATGCCTCTTTTACCTGTAAAGGGTTAAGAAGTTCACCTAGCCTAGCTGACACCTGACAAGAGGAACCAATGGGGGAACAAGATGTTTCAAAAGGAAGGAGGGAAGTTTTCCTTTGTTTAGAGTTTCAGTTTCAGCTGGAGTGAAAAAGATCAAGGAACCAGCCTCTTATCAGAGTAGTAAGTTTTAGAAAGGAATAAATATGTTTATGTTTATTTTCTTTTGTAACTTGTCTTGCTGCAAATTAAGGGAATTTTCAGATTTGGATATTCTTGCGTGTATTAAGATTTTTACCCAGGGGAACATCCTGTGTTTTCAAGTTATTGTCTGTGAGATTAGCTGATATGCTGTCCCCCAGAGTTTGTTTTTCTTTTCTTTCTTTTGTCTTTCTTTTCTTTAATTAAAAGCCTTCTTTTTAAGAACCTGATTGATTTTTCCTTGTTTTAAAATCCAAGGAATTGGATCTGGGCTCACCAGGGAATTGGTGAAGAAGTCTCTCAAGGCTACCCAGGGAGGGGAAGGTTTTTGGGGGAAAGGGAGTGATCCAGATTCTGAAAATTCTGGATGGTGGCAGCGATACCAGATCTAAGCTGGTAATTAAGCTTAGAAGTGTCCATTCAGGTCCGCACATCTGTACCCTAAAGTTCAGAGTGGGGGTGAGACCTATGACACCTCCTAACTTGGTATTGTCTGCAAACTTAATAAGTGTACTCTCTATGCAATGATCTAAATAATTCATGAAGATATTGACTTACAAGTCTAACGGTCCAGCTTTTTGTCTATCCACCAACCATTTTTGTGGCTCTTTTCTGCACCCTGTCCAACTTTTCAACATCTATTTTCAAATGTAGACCCCAGAACTGGATGCAGTTTGTTTCACCAATCCCATGTGCAAAAGTAAAATCCTTCCCCGTCTCACTGGGAGCTCAAAATGAGTTGGGTATCCACAATGACCCATAAATCCTTTTCAGGCTCTGCGCTTTTGTGTGAGTAACAGGCCTGCATTCCCTGTTCCGAGAGGATAATTTTGCATTTGATTGTATTAAAACATTTTGTTTGCGTTAGTCCCTCTTAACAAATGCTCCATATCAATTGGAATTTTATCTGCAAGGATTTTCTATTTCCTTCCAGATCATTGATTAAAATATTGAATAGCATCGGGCCTACAACTGATCCCTGCAGAACCCCACTACAAACAGCCCCATTTACTGATGAAGGACTATTGACTACAGCTTTTTGAGATCCGCCACTTAGCCGGTTTCCAGTCCATTTTACCCGTTTGCTACTGATATATTAGGGTATTATTTTTTTAACTCAGTATTTTCTCCTACTAAATCAATTGCCTCTGAGAAATCAATGTTTGTTGGATCTGTGTGGTTCCCTTGATCCACCAAATGTGTACCCTTGATTAACCAATGTGTACTCTCATAAAAGTATGAAATCAGGTTTACTTGATAAGACCTGATTTGCATAAACCCTGTTGGTGACTGGCATTATTTTCATTTCTAGACTTTTTCTTGAACTAATCCCATAAAAGTTTTCCCATTCTTTCTTTACTCTTTACCAATTCTTTTATTAAAAACAAACAAAGAAACAAAAAAACAACCCAAAAACCTTTCCCTTTAAGAATTTACACAAAACTTTCCTCGGGGTTTTCTTTTTGTTAATATACCTAATAACCTCCCTTTTGTGATCAAAAGCCCTGCTAAACATGGAGTTTTCCCTGATGACTTAAAGTCCCTAATCAATTTTCCTAACTTCCGATTTCTATTTTTAGCTATTTTCCATTTTTCCTCTTTGTTACATATTGCTTCCCCCCTCCCTTCAATTGCTGCCTTCACTTTATCACTGAACTGCATTTTTACCCAAAGTTGTTCACTGTGAGTGTGGAATCATGATTTTTCTGCTATCTAATAAATTGTTATCAAAGAACTAACCATTTTCATTCATATTTTTCTATCTACATTTTTCTTCCCAGTCAGTTTTGCTGACAATTTTCCTCAGCTTTGTGGAATTAGTCCCCTTGGGGCACTAAGTGTCTACAGATAGTACTGGTTGGAAACTGTCCATTTGCATATAAATCCATTTCATTTTTAATTTTCCTCTCCCATATCATATGCTCTCTTCTTTGTTTCTTGTGTAAACTAAGGAGTTCCAGGGTTTTCTATGCAGTTGCATATGGCAGCCTCCGCCATTCTCTAAGCCTGTTTTGAAAATCCCATTTATATATGTTATATCCTTAATAGAGTCTGAGTGACCAAAACTGAACAAATATCCTGAACCTGTTTTCTCCATCCCATATCTGAGGGATCGGAACACCGCTATTGTTTTGTCTACTGCTGCGATTGAGCAGGTGTTTCTTTTGAGCTGCTATCAATGGGGCCCAGGTCTTTTCCCTGAGGTATGTTCTAGTTGGGATGTTTCTCCCAGCATATGTCTTGGCAAAACTTTGTTTTTTTCCACTCTCAGTTTTCGAGCAACTGGATGAATGGGGAATTGCCTATCCTGGCTTTCATTGCATAACGGAACAATGATGGATAACCAGTATCCACCCTTGTATTTCCTGCTGGTGCTTCTTAAGGTTCTCCCACCACAAAGCGTAGGCATTATTAATTCAGAGAGGACCACAAAATATGGAATTGGATTTAGTGGAGTTCATCGTTATTTTCTTTGAATAATGAAAATGTCTGTCATTATTTCAGTGTGTGAAGAGTGATCAATCTGCTTCTTCCAGGAGAATAGCCTTCACTAGTGCATATAGTGTCTCATATTAACGTTGTCTCTCCGTTCAGGAATTTCTACTACAACCATCACCCAAGAGGCTGAGAACCCACAGAAGGTCAGGGGAACTTATGGTACATGCAGGAGACACTGTTCTGCCTCAAAGTTAGAGTTGGACACCCTCTCCGCTAATCCATGTCAGATTCCAACACAACTTACTTCACCAACCCCTCCACCTTCATCCTACTTGGCATTCCTGGCCTGGAGGCAGCCCATATCTGGATCTCCATCCCCTTGTGTGCTATGTACGCCATAGCCGTGTTGGGGAACTTCACCATCCTGCTCATCGTGAAGAGGGAGCCGAGCCTCCATGAGCCAATGTACTACTTCCTCTGCATGCTGGCTGTCACCGACCTGCTCATTTCCACATCCACCCTGCCCAAAATGCTGAGCATCTTCTGGTTCAATTCCAGGGAGATCAGTTTCAGTGCCTGCCTCACCCAGATGTACTTTGTTCACTCCTTCTCAGCGATGGAGTCTGGAATCCTTGTTTCCCTGGCTTTCGATCGCTACGTGGCCATCTGCCGTCCGCTGAGACATTCCACCATCCTGACAAACTCTGTTGTAGCCAAGATAGGCCTGGTCTTGGTGCTGCGCTGTGGCATACTCACATTACCCTATCCCTTACTGGTGAGGCAGTGGCCATATTGCAGAACCAACATCATCCCACACTCCTACTGTCGATTTATAGCTGTGGTGAACCTGGCCTGCGCTGATATCCGCATCAGTAGTTACTACGGCCTGTTTTACCTTTTCTCTGTGATTGGAATGGATGGGGTTTTTATCGCTGTGTCCTATATTCTGATCCTCCGGGCCATCTTCCGTCTGCCCACAAAGGATGCCCGGCTCAAAACTTTTGGGACCTGCATCTCTCATCTTTGTGCCATCTCAGCGTTGTATATCCCAGATTTCATCTCCGCTTTCATGCAGAGATTTGGCCACAATGTGCCACTGCATTTCCTCGTTCTCATTGCCAATGTTTACCTCCTGGTGCCTCCTGTGTTACACCCCATCATTTATGGGGTGAGGACCAAACAGATCCGGGGCAGGCTGCTCCACCTCTTTACACATAAAGAGACCTAAAAGTTTCCTCCTTGTGCTCTGGCTCTCAGATTGAGCTCTGTGCAGTTGGCTGGTGCATGGTGCTGTGGCCTCTTCCCTGAATCACTTACTGTACAGATAGAGAGATATTAAACCCTTCCCTGTCCTTACTGTGCTGTGTCAATGTGATGAACTGGGGAATCAGTCTATGTACACTTTCTAATTGCTGGTACTTGAATCCCTGAAATTACAATCTTGTCCCATCTCATCTGTCAACCCTCAACCTTGCTGTGTGTCTTCTCCCCAAGGTGCTGCCCCGACACTTGTGGTAGACACCTGTGGTTTTGAGGGTAAGGTGAAGCTCCCTCTCCAGTGTTGGGGAGACTTCCATCTTATCCTCTTGGCCATGAGGGCTGTTTTGGAGGAGTGGAGCGGTATGAGAAGGTAGGACATCCTGGTCTCCCGGTGGGCCCACAACTTCTGTGACAAGCCTTTCAAGTTGGTCAGCAATTTTTGTAAGGCCGGCTGGGGATCCTCCTGCCTGCAAGGATCCTCAGTCCTCAGAATGAAATCAACCATCGATCCAACATTGAACACCAGAGGCTCTAGGGTGGGTCTCCACAGCTGTCAGTTGCTCTCCTTCCTTTGTGACATAGGAAACCCACATGGATCCAGCCGCCGAGACTACTTGGTGGCTGGAATGGGGGGACTGGGTATATTTTAGACACCTCAGTGCTCATTTGGCTTAGGTGGCCATCCTGTTCTCCCCTGACCTACAGCCTGATATGCTGTGAGTTGATGAGGTCATCTCAGGTTGCCTACTACACCTCAGGCCTGTATGGAGGTGCTGACAGTGACTCTGTCCAATGTCTACCCTCTGAATGCAGACCGGAGTGTGTGTGTTTCTATTAACAGGTGTCTGCCTTCTTCGGCACCACTGCATGCATGTATTCTATTTCCATCTTGCCCGGACCCATTCTTCCAGCATTTGGCCGGTCCAGTCCTCGAACCACCATTTAGTAGACATGATGGCGTCTTTCATTTCGGAGGTCACCTGGGGCTCTTCAAACTTCAGACCCCCCTGAGCATACTCCAGGAGGTGGGGGCCACCTTATTGCCTACCACTGGGATTTTCCTTGAATGGGTCATACAAGAGGGTGCTCCCCATTCATCCCTCATCCCAGGACCCCAAACCTCCTCCCTTTCATAACCCATGTGGGCTGCACGCCCTGCAGCTTGGTCATTTCTGAAATCCTCAAAAGGAACAACTTTACATGCTCATGCTCCATTTGCTTCACTTCCACAGTTGCCTTGATACCATGGGGTGGGACCTAGTCTCACCTTCGAAGGGTGAGGAACCCCGGTTGGGTCAGAAAGTACTCCACCCCAGTCCCACGGCCCACCGGGGATATCGGTTGGTGGCTCCTTCATGGGGCACAGTTCACCCCCATTCCAGATGCCTGGCCATTTTGCAGCATGAGCCAGACGCTGGCAGATGCCTGTCTACAATGCACAAGGTTGCAGCCCCTATTCCAACTCCTCCCCAACTTCAACAGGAGGTTCTGGCTGCACTTTTCCCCAAACCTTTTCATATCTGCTCACTGCTTTAGCTCAACATACAGGATGTGTCCTGCAGGTCCCTTGTGTTACAGGTGAAATATACTCCAATATAAATCTGTAAACTTATTAATAAAACAAATAATCAAACCCTAAGAAAATAAGAAACTTACAAGAAAAGATACATAGGCAAGCAAGTAGGCTAGACTATAGGGTACCACAGCTGCAGCCTGCTAGTTGGTAATGGCCAGGGACTTAGAAGTGACAGAGAGAGGGAGGTACGTACGTGTGTAGAGGTGAATTAAAAAGGAAAGACAGAGCAGGACCTAAATGCACCAGGAGATATGGGGGGGAAGGAGGGTCCACTCCCCTTCCACATCTGTGTAGCAGCTCCAGGTTTGCTGTCGCGGGCCCGCTGAAACTCGTGCAGCTGGACACTCCCTGGCCGAGTGTGTTTGGGGCCCACAAACAAGACCGTTGTGGTTTTGAGTCACAGCACTGTTCAGGCCCTGCCTCTGGCTCTGGGTTTCCAGGCCCACTCTTGCAGTGCAGCTTCCGTTCTAGTGCCTCCCTCTGGGAGCAGAAACCTGCCCGCCAAGCACCGAGGCCCTGACACTAGTTTTCTCTCGGCTCCCCCAGACTCTCCAATTGCTTCAGCCCACCCTTCCCAGGGCTCCCCTTGGCGCACGCTGGTTCCAGTTTCTCCTTTTTGGGTCACATGATCACTAAACCAAACAGCCCCAGGCCTTGCAAAAGGGGTTGTGTGACACATGGCCAGAAAGAGTTAAGCAGCTCGCAGGCTGTTGACCCAGATTCACCCTTTAGAGACAGGTTAGAAAAATATGTAAATGGTAATTTAGGCCATTCCACCTTAAGTAGGCTGGAGCTTTGAAATTTAGATTTGAATGATTAAAGAACTGGAAGAAGTTCATGACTCTAGTTGTCTACGTTTACCGCCAGCTTGTTAGAGGTGAACAGTGTAACCAAATGATTCCTGTCTAGAGCTGTATTCGGTTAATTCAGAGATGACAAGGACATATTATTAGATGGAACTTGGGTGCAATAATATCATTTTCAATATGCCTCTTTAAAGTTTCTGGATAGACTTCTCTTTAACTGCTTAATATATAGTAACCTTATGTTAATCCAGGTAGTTAATTGCCAGTGAGGTTTAAGAAATAGAACAGGGGTGGGCAAACTTTTTGGCCCGAGGGCCACATTAGATTTTGGAAATTGTATGGAGGGCTGGTTATGGGAGACTGTGCTTTTCCAAACAGCCAGGCGTGACCCAGCACCTGCCCTGTCTCCACGCACCACCTGCTTCTTGCCCTCTGACACCTGGGAGTCCTGCCCCAGGATCTCGCAGCCCCGCCACCCAGAGCATTGTGCCATCGGCGGCTGAGCGAGAGAGCTGAGGCTGGAGGGGAGGGGGAATAGCAGGGGAGGAGCCGGGGGCTAGCCAGCCAGGCCAGGAGCTCAGGGTATAGGGAAAAAGGTATAGAGCAATGAGAGGAAGAAAGGAAATTTGTTAATGTTGCAGAAAAGGTAGATGTGTTCAAGACATTGTTTTGTTGTGCATTTGGAAAGAAGCAGCATGAGCTACTCATATAGGGTGAGCGGATGCCCCAATAAAAACATCAGTCAGGACGCAATTTGTCCCAATATTTCACACTCCTAGGTTTTTTTTCGCTCTGCCGGCAACCCCCCTATGTGTCCCGATATTTTCTTCCTCTCATCTGGTCACCCTGTATTTGTATCACCTGAGTTGAGGAAATACGTTCCAGTCCATTAGCAGTTAAGAAGGGTGTTAGACAGTATCTACAGTAGAAGCTTAGAGTTATGAACAAAGGCAAAGTGACCAACAGAGCTGATTAATCGCCCACACATCTCATTCAGAACTGGTAGTATGCAATCAGGCAGCAGCAAACCAAAGAATAAAAATTAAAAAAAAGCCCAAAACGGGACAGTTCTGTGTTGAATGTAAAGTATTGGAGTTGGAGAAAATGCCTGAGAGAGGGAGAGAGACTTAAAGAGTTTCATCTATTTATCTTGTAAAAAAGACAGTTAAGTGGGGACTTTCATGGGGAGAAAACTGTGCCTAATAACAAGCTCTGCAACCTAGTTTAGAAGGGCAGAGCAAGGCCCAGGGGCTGGAAGCTGATGCCAGACAAATTCCAGTTGCAAAGAAGGGTCAAATGTTTAGCTCTGAGGATGATTAACTATTTGGACAAACTGCAAAGGGAAGTGATGGATTGTCCAACTCCCCATGGCTGCAGATCCAGACTGGAATCTTTAATGGCAGATCTGTTTAAGGGCTTGTCTTCCCTTAAAGTGCTGCTCTAGCACTTCAGTGTAGACACTCTTTACACCGACGGTCGGGGTTCTCCCATCAGTGTAGGTAACCCACCTCCCCGAGGGGTGGGAGCTAGGTAGATGGAAGAATTCTTCCATTGACCCCATGCTGTCTACACCAGCATTAGGTTGATATAGCAACATCTCTCAGAGGTGTGAATTAATTTGCTATTGCAAAAGAAGCAGATGCAGTTTTAGGCTCTATTAATAGAGACATAGCTTGGTAGTTATGGGAGATGAAACCGCCCTAGCTGGTTAGACCTCAGCTGAAGTATTGTGACCAGTTTGGGTCACCAATGTGTACGAAGGATGTAGAGAAACTGAAAAGGATTTAGAGGTGAGACACAAAAATGATCAAAGGAATGGAATAGAAGTCATATGAGGAAGTTGAAGGAACTGAATATGTTTAGTTTGAAAAGAGGAAACTTAGAGTGGACATGACAGTGGTCATCAAATACTTGAAAGGCTGTAATAAACATATGGAGAAAAGTTGTTTTCTCCTGCCACAAAGGGAAGGACTAGAGACAAGGGGTTTAAAAACTGCACTGCAGATTTAGGTGAAATCTCAGGAGAAACTCCGTAACTGAAAGAACAGGAGGACAGTGGAACAGATGCCTCAGTAGGTCAAGGAAGTTCCTTCAATGTGAGTTTTCCAAAGGAGGCTGGATAGTCATCTGCCTGGAATGGTTTAGATGCAACAAATCCTGAATCTTTACAGGGATTTGGCTAACTGTCCTTCTCATCCTGTGGGTCTATGATTGTATGATATAATATCATTGTGCACACCAGGCTGTAGTCAAAAACAAATTATGGAGCTCAATACAGGGGTAACTGTATGAAATGTAATGACCTGCTTTATCCAGGAATTCAGATTGGACGTTCTAATGCTCTTTTCTAGCCTGAAACTCTATGAATATCAGGGTTAGAAGGGACCTGAGAGAATCATTTAGTCCAACCCCCTGCTCATAGCAGGACCAATCCCTGATTAAATCATCCAACAGATTTTTGCCCCATATCCCTAAATGGCCCCCTCAAGGGATTGAATTCACAACCCTGGGTTGAGTAGGCCAATGCTCAAACCACTGAGCTACCCCAGAGGAGCTCACTATGTGTTACAGAGTCCCCTGGTGATGATTTGTTACTGCTCCCCACAAAACCAGTCAGGACTTTGGGGAGCCTCCTCTCCCTTGGAGCAGACTGTCTCCAGGGCAAGAAGCTCACACGGCTTCACCTCCTGGGTCTGACCTTGGATCATTCAGCATCTCCTGCCCCACCGTGCTGTAGCCCTGAGGATTAATCTGTTGGTCTGTATAAAATGTCTTTTTGATAAAAGTGTGTAGGCTGCATAGATTAATAGAGTATCAGAGGGGTAGCCGTGTTAGTCTGGATCTGTAAAAGCAACAAAGAATCCTGTGGCACCTTATAGACTAACAGACGTTTTGCAGCATGAGCTTTCGTGGGTGAATACCCACTTCTTCAGATGCAAGAAGTGGGTATTCACCCACGAAAGCTCATGCTGCAAAACGTCTGTTAGTCTATAAGGTGCCACAGGATTCTAGATTAATAGAATTTGCAATAAGCTGTAATGATACCTAGAAACTTCTAGACCAGACATCCTGGCCTATTTCCTCTGTGATGCTGAAAGCAACCTTTAAGACCCTTACTCAGAAAAGTGATAATAGGAAACAAACCTACGCAAATTGTCTAGGGACTTTTCGAATATCTGCTAACCTTTCACCTAGTTAGGTGCAAAAGGACCTAACAAGTACACCACAAGATACGTAGATAGTTGTCATTTAATACGTATACAAAGGTCAGCCTATGAAAACAGGTACCCTCACCTTTCCATGGGGAAAGACAAATTTGGGCATAAGAGGAAGGATTTCTCCCTATAAAAGGTGTGATAATCCACCATTAGGGCAGGCGATACACCCATCCTTCTATTCTCCATCGCCTCACCCTGCCTACACCTACGAAAGCTGTCAACTAATGATAAGTCGTAGTGTTCTGTCCTTTCACAGCTGTAAGTATGAAATAATTCTTAATTTCTACTTCACCTCTAAAGCATCTATGCTAAGAAGGGTTTAATTCATAACCAGTTTCTTTATAACTATACTTCCTCTAGCAGAGGTGTGAAATTCACTCTAGTACTATTTGCTGCAAAGTGCATTAGATATCATATCATATCATATCATATCTCTTAAAGAACTGTGATATTTTGTAACTTTGTAATCAAACTGCTTTTAACATTTTACATTTACTTCTTGTTTTATTGGTTTTAAATAAAAGGTCTTGTTTGACTAATTCTGTCTCAGTGTAGTTTTTCTGTCACATAACCCAATCTCCTTGTATTAAATTCTGTGAAGCCTGATTCAAGACGAACTTTTATCTTCTGATCACACATATTGGCGAGCCATACCTATATTATTAATATCTATCAATTATTACTAACATTACTAATTAATTAGAAAATTAATTATTAAATACAACTAAATTAAGTGGATAAATTCCACTGTCCCTACTAACCCTCCCCAAATCAGGCAACAGTGCACTTCCCACAGCGAGTCTGCTCAGGTGGGGTCCTGGGAAAGCTGGAGGGTCCTGCACGCCCACTTCGCAGTCAGACGTGACTCTCAGCCAGCCAGTAACACAGAGGTTTATTAAATGACAGGAATACAATCTAAAACAGCGCTTGTAGGTACAGAGAACGGGACTCCTCAGCCGGGTCCATTCTGGGGCCCAGCGAGCCAGACACCCCCGTCTGCCCTCACTTCCCATCCCCATCCAGCCCCAAACTGAACCCCCCCCCAGCCCCTCCTCTGCTGAGTTCCTTTCCCGGGCCAGGAGGTCACCTGACCTCTTTGTCCTCCCACACCTTTAGCATCCCCTTGCAGGGGGGAAGGGCCCGAGCCATTAGTTGCCAGGAGACAGAGTGTCAGCCAGAAACTGAGGCACTCACACAGTATCCAGAGGAAACATTAAGAACAGTCCCACTTCATCACACTCTGAGATTGCTCAGTTAGAGAAAACTACAAAGAAAGGAGCTTACAATCCCCCAAATGGGTGGTTATTCTAATACTTGGATTTACAAAGGCAGCAACAAACCAGTTTTCACAATGCTTTACACAGTTCCCTTAAAGCGGGGAGCTCAAACTCAAATCTCTGCCACTGGCCCCGTCCCCACTCCACCCCTTCCATGAGGCCCTGCCCATTCCCCGCCTCTTACCTAGGTCTGGGGCAGGGATTTCGGGAAGGGGTTGGAATAGGGGAAGGGAGGGTGGGCAGTTGCAAGGCAGCAGGGGCGGGGGGTGAGGAGAGCTTGGCTGCCGGTGGAGTTGGTGCCCATGGCAGGCTGCAGGAAATAACTCATGTTTGAGACCCCTACCTTAAAGCCACCCAGCCTTGGGCTTCCACCCAGACAGCCCAGTCAAGTATAATGATGATTATTGAAAATATTGTTCATCATATAATGAAGTTCTACCAATACCAAGGATTGTACACAGCACCTCCCAGGGGAATGAATATTTCAGATATTACCCAAATATTCACTCAGAGCCAATTCTTATTAACTAAACTAAGATTTATTTTAAAAGAGAGAGTATTGGTTAAAAGATAATTATACACAGAGACATGATTAGAGTTTTTAACTCAGTTTCATAGTAGAGATGGCTGGCTTCAGAGTTCCACAAAGTTCTCTCACAATTAGTCAAGAAATTATAGTCCAATGTTGAAATATCCATTATCAGGTTGGTCCAGGATGTAACTGCACACCAGAACATGTGACTCAGGCTTCTACTGATGACGCTTACAGTTCCTGGGCAGAACAGCAGTTCTTGAGTAAACAATAGGGTTTTGAAGTAACCTTCTATTTCCTAGTATCAGAGGGGTAGCCGTGTTAGTCTGGATCTGTAAAACCAGCAAAGAATCCTGTGGCACCTTATAGACTAACAGACATTTTGCAGCAAGTCTTGCATCCGACGAAGTGGGTATTCACCCACGAAAGCTCATGCTGCAAAACATCTGTTAGTCTATAAGGTGCCACAGGATTCTTTGCTGCTTCTATTTCCTAAACATCACTGCTAATTAACTACCTGGATTAACATAAGGTTATTGTCCATTAAGCAGTTTATAGAGAAATCACCAGAAACTTGAAAGAGGCGTATAGAAAATGATTTTATTGCACTCATGTTCCATCTAAAAATATTTCCTTTTCATGTATGAATTAACTGAATCCAGCTCTAGACAGGAAACCTTTGGTTACACTGTTAACCTCTAACAAGCTCTCAGTACATTTAGACTACTAGAGTCACTAACTTCTTCCAGTTCTTTAATAATACAAGTCTACGTTTCAAACCTCTAGCCTATCTACAATGGAATGGTTCTAATGACCATTTACATACTTTTCTAACCTGACGCTAAAGGGTGAATCTGGGTCAATAGCCTGAAAATTGCTTAACTCTTTCTGGCCATGTGTCACACAAGCCCATGTCCCCGAAAAGGAGAAACTGGAACCAGCGTGCGCCCAAGATGGAGCTCTGGGAAGGGTGGGCTGAAGCAATTGGAGAGTCTGGGGGAGCCGAGCCAAAGCTAGTGTCAGGGCCTTGGTGCTTGGCGGGCAGGTTTCGGCTCCCAGAGGGAGGCACTAGAACGGAAGCTGCACTGAGAGGCTGGGCCTGGAAACCCAGAGCCAGAGGCAGGGCCTGAACAGTGCTGTGACTCAGAATCACAGGGGTCTTGTTTGTGGATCCCAAACACGCTCGGCTGGTGAGTGTCCAGCTGCACGAGCTTGAGTGGGGCTGTGACAGCAAAAATGGAGCTGCTACACAGATGTGGAAGGGGAGTGGGCCTGGCCAGGGAGGTGCCACAAGATATTTTCTTCACCCAAATGTGGCTTCTCTGCCGTCTATGTTTCCCCAAGTGCTCTTGTTCCAGTATTAATTCATCTGGTCTTCCCTGAGGGAAATGTTCCTGGAACACAGTGTCTGTTTGGGGTCAGGGAGAGAGTTTGTGTCTCCCTTGGAAAGTGCTCCCCAGACCGGCAGAGACAGGGAGTCCCTGTTCCAGTGGGTTTTCTCCCATCTCGCTCTCTCTCTCCCCCACCCCCCTACTCTCTATCTCTCCTGGTGCATTCAGGTCCAGCTCTCTCTTTCCTTTTTAACTCACCCACACACAAACGTGTCTCCCTCCATCTATCACTTCTAAGTCCCTGGCCATTACCATCTAGCAGCCTGCAGCTGTGGTACCCTATAGGCTAGCCTGCTTGCTTGCCTATATATCTTTTCTTCTATGTTTCTTATTTTCTAATGGGTTTGGTTATTTGTTTTATTAATAAGTTTACAAATTTATATTAGAGTATATTTCACCTGTAACACAAGGGACCTGCAGGACACATCCTGTATGTTGAGCTAAAGCAGGCTGTGAGCAGATATGAAAAGGTTTGGGGAAAAGTGCAGCCAGAACCTCCTGATGAAGTTGTGGAGGAGTTGGAATAGGGGCTGCAACCTTGCATGTTCTAGATAGGTGTGCACCAGGGTCTGCCTCATGCCGCAAAATGGGCAGGGATCTGGACTGGGGGTGAACTGGGCCACGTACATGCCTCTGCTCATGGCTCCATGAAGGGGGGCAATGGGACTGGGGTGGAGTACTTTCTGGCCCACCGGGGTTCCTTGCACTCTGAAAGTGGTATGGTATCAGGGCATCTGAGGAAGTGAAGTGTGTGGAGCACAAGCATGTAATGTTGTTCCCTTGGATGAATTCAGAAATGAACTGGCTTCAGGTCATTCAGCCCGCTTGGGTCATGAAAAGGGAGGGGGTCGGGGCACTCATGGGACAGGAGCCCAATCAAAAATTCCAGAGGTCCTGGGGTGAGGTTTGGATGGGGAGCATCCCTGTGGCCCACGGAGATGGGCAAAGAGGGAGAAGACCACTGGTGCTGCGTCTGTACTGATGGTGATGCACAGCCTGTCTCTATCTCCGGAAAGGGTAAGGGAGCTGTAGGGTAGAGAGCAGCTCCTAAAGCATCACAGAGCGGAGACTAGAACAACACCCACTGAGGTTCATCCAAAGACAGGGGAAATGAGACAACCTCTAGGCGGCAGTGGTATGGAATATGGAGAGGACAAATATGAGTAGGGCTTCTCTCATCCCTCCCCTCCTGCCTCCGCTCTGTGCCTGTGGCCAAGGCTCAGGTCAACCTGAACTAAGGTTTTCTGCTGCTGCTCCAGCCAGGGTGGCCTGGGCTCTTTCCCTCCATCTGTGATTCCTACAGTGGCTGGAGGCTTGAACTTCTGCCAGCTGAAGAGGAGGCAGCCTGGGCTCGGGGCTTCTGACCCCTTCTGCCAAACTGTTCACATGAATCAGATGAAGATTGGCATGTTCTGTTCATTCCCGCTGAAGCATCTGGCACTGGGCATTGTCAGAAAACAGGCTACTGGGCTATATGGACCATTGGGTTTACCCATTATGGCCATTCTAATCTTCTTATTTAGACTCCAGCTTCCTGCTGGAACCCACGATACCCCACTCCCCTCCCAGAGCTGAGATAGATCCCAGGAGTCTCTCTCCAAAGATCAGAGGGGTAGCCATGTTAGTCTGGATCTGTAAAAGCAGCAAAGGGTCCTGTGGCACCTTATAGACTAACAGACGTATTGGAGCATGAGCTTTCGTGGGTGAGTAGCCACTGCAT
The DNA here is from genome assembly GCF_020497125.1 of Mauremys mutica. Taxonomy (NCBI): domain Eukaryota; kingdom Metazoa; phylum Chordata; order Testudines; family Geoemydidae; genus Mauremys; species Mauremys mutica. The sequence continues at coordinate 367,294,011 of NC_059072.1, read as the reverse complement.
CGGATGCATCCGACGAACTGGATATTCACCCACGAAAGCTCATGCTCCAATACGTCTGTCTCTCCAAAACGTTAGTAACAAAGTAAGAATAAACATTAAAATTTTAACACTAACCAGTGACCTTAAGTGACTTGCCATAAGACCTGAGAACATACTGGTTTTAGAGATAACTGGGTCACAGCTGATAAGGGGAGGGGGAGAAAGGAGCAAGTGATGGGGGGAAGAGGCCCCATCACCATGCACCAGCCAGCTCTGCACGGATCTCAGTCTGAGAGCCAGAGCACAAGGAGAAAACATTTAGGTCTTTTTATGAGTAAAGAGCTGGAGCAGCCTGCCCCGGATCTGTTTGGTCCTCACCCCGTAGATGATGGGGTGCAGCATCGGGGGCACCACAAGGTACATACTGGTAATGAGAACACGTAAATGCAGTGGCACATTGTGGCCAAACCGCTGTGTGAGGGAGGAGAATAAATCTGGGATGTACAAAGCTAAGATGGCACAAAGATGAGAGATGCAGGTCCCAAAAGTTTTGAACTGGGCATCCTTTGTGGGGAGACGGAAGATGGCCCGGAGGATCAGAGTATAGGACACGGCGATAAAAAATAAATCCATTCCTATCTCAGAGAAAAGATTAAACAGGCCGTAGTAACTACTGATGCGGATGTCGGCGCAGGCCAGCTTCACCACGGCTATATGCCCACAATAGAAGTGGGGGATGATGTTGGTTCTGCAATATGGCCACCGCCTCGCCAGGAAGGGATAGGGTAATGTAAGTATGCCACTGCGCAGCACCACAGCCAGGCCTATCTTGGCCACAACAGATTTTGTCAGGATGGTGGAATGTCTCAGAGGATTGCAAATGGCCACATAGCGATCAAAAGCCATGGCCACGAGGATTCCAGACTCCATAGTTGAGAAGCAGTGAATAAAGTACATCTGGGTGAGGCAGGCACTGAAACTGATCTCCCTGGAATTGAACCAGAAGATGCTCAACATTTTGGGTATGGTGGATGTGGACATGACCAGGTCAGTGATGGACAGCATGCAGAGGAAATAGAACATGGGCCCATGGAGGCTTGGCTCCATCTTCACAATGAACAGGATAGTGAAGTTCCCCAAGATGGCTATGATGTACATGGTGCAGAAGGGGATGGAGATCCAGACATGGGCTGCCTCTAGGCCAGGAATGCCCAGCAGGATGAAGGTGGAGTAGTTGGTGAAGTTGATTGTGTTGGAATCTGACATGGAGTAGGGGAGAAGGTGCCCAAGTCTGAGGCATAAGGGTGTCTCCTGCATGTACCGTATTTTCTCCTGACTTCTAGTGTGTTCCCAGTGTCTTGGGTGATGGTCACAGTAGAAATGTCTGAATGGAGAGACAACATTAATATGAGACACTACATGCACTAGTGGAGGCTGTTCTCATGGAAGAATCAGATTGATCACCCTTCACACACTCAAAAATCACATTTACATTATGCAGAGAAAATAACTATGCACAATGACCCTACTAAATCCAAAACCATATTTTGTGATGCTCCCTGGATTAATAATTCCTACACTTTGTACTGGGGGAATCTTAAGAGGCACCAGCAGGAAACACAAGTGTGGATAGTGGTTATCCATCGTTGTTCCTTAATGGAATGAAAGTAAATCTGAGTGGAAAAAAAAAAAAACTTTTGGGAATACATGTGCTGGGAGAAACATCCTAACTAGAATATAGCTCAGGGAAAAGACCTGGGACTCATGGATAGCAGCTCAAGAGAAACACCTGCTCATTCGCAGTAGTGGACAAATCAAAACAATGTTCAGATGACTAAGATATGGGATGGAGAATAACATGTTTGGGATATGTGTTCAGCTTTGGTCATCTATTAAGGATATAGCACATATAAAAGGGATCTCCAAGACAGGCTCGGAGAATGGGAGAGGCAATGCAAACATATAGAAAAGCCTTGGACTCTTTAGGTTACACAAGAGACAAAGAAGAAAGCATATTATATAGGAGAGGAAAATAAAAAATGAAACTCATTTACATGCAAATGGGCAGCTCCCAACCAGTACTATCTATAGACACTTAGTGCTCCAAGACAACAAATTCCCCAAAGCTGAGGAAAATTGTCACAAATCTGATTGAGAGGAAAAATTCAGACAGAACAATATGAATGAAAATTGGTATATTTTTTTAGAACAGTTTCTTAGCAGAAAAATCATGATTCCACCATCAACAAAGTGAACAGCTTTGGGTAAAAACCCAATTCAGTGGTAAAGTGAGGGCAGCAATTGTGGGTGTGGGAGGGGGCAGTGAGTAACAACGAGGAAAAAGGGAAAAGAGCCAAGAATAAAAATGTTAAGTTAAAAAAATTGATAAGGGATGTTAAGACATCAGGGAAAACTCCATGTCTGGCAGGGCTTATGTCAATTCCTGTGTTAAATTATTAAAAATAAAGGGAAAGGTTCTGTTTTGTTTTGTTTTTTTAATAAAATAATTGGCAAGGTTAAAAACAATGGAAAAGCTCGTATGCGATTAGTTCAAAAAGAAATATAGAAATGTAAGTAATGCCAGTCACCAACAGGGTTTATGCAAAACAGGTCTTGTCAAATAACCCTGATTTCATCCTTTTATGAGAGTACCTATTGGTTGATCAAGGGCATACATTTTGTTAATCAAGGAAACCACACAGAACATATAGCACCGAGAAATGATAATTGCTATCGTAATTTATATTTGGCCTGTAGAACTCCTTGCTACAAAACGTTATTGGAGTGAAGAGCATAGAAGAATGGGAATCAAAAAGGATTGTCCATTGTAGATGGTGCTGGTGGCATCCCCTGTAGTTAAGGCTGGCTGACACCTTCCATTAGAAGAACTCATTTTCATTTGCTAATAAGTTTGCCAAATTGTAGGTGTTTGGACTGAAATTTCCCATGCTGGGTGTCTCTTTCGAGCAGAATTGTTTTTTGAAAGTTTCAGGCATAACAGTTCAGCCGACTTCTGGAATGAAGGTAGGAGAAAGTATGTGTTGCCCATGTTGGAAAATTCTCATTGTTTTTCTACTGAGGATCCCTAACACCGCCGAGCTTTCCAGCAGTTAAAAGTCAGGTAGAAGCCCCTGTTGCCCTGCCCCTTTAACAGCCAGAGCTCTGAAATGCAAGGGTGGGGAGGGGTGACAGCATCTGTGCATTAGCACACAGCTGGCTCCTAAAGTCTGTCCTCAGTTCTTGCTCCTGTGGGAGTTTTGCCTCATTGGGGCCGGAGGAAAGCATGGGCCGTAGTCTCAGAATTTGGCCTTGTATTGCACATCTACTAACATCTTTCATCCTGAAGGATTCACTGTGCCGCTGAAATGCACCACCGTGGGGCTGGAGTCCATCAGGCAGGATGCACAGGGGTGCACAGAAAAGAGTGACATTTTGGCCAGTGATTCTTTAGCAAACTCATCGCTTATGGCATGAGCCCTGGGATGTGTCGTTGTTGTGCAGAAAGAAAAGGACCATAGACTTACTCTACAGGGTTTCTCCATCAGGTTTGCTCCTCAACAAGAGATGGGTACCTTTGAATTCTGAGACGGAAGTGTCCTCCCTGGGAATCTTTCTCAGGTATCCGTGACCGACACCTCTCTCCACCCAGGATTTTCAGCATCATCCCATGCCAAGAGCTGACACAGAGGTGAGCACAGTTTATAATGTAGCTCTGTGTAATCCCCGCGAGGTTCGCTCAGCCTCTACAGGAGACGAGAGCATCTGAATGTAAACAGGATGCAGAAAAGCATCTCTCCACTTCTGTGCTAATTATCAAGCTTTAGGAGTAAACAGTAATTAAGGAACCTTCCCAAAGGGAGATGAGAACTCCTGGGCTCTGTGTTAAGTCAGAGAGGAATTGGCTGCTCTGTGTATTTGTGTATATTTATAAATTAGAGCTAATTAGAAAAAAAAATCAGTAATGCCTAGATTTCCACAGGCTCTGGTACCCTGTGAATGCCCAGGATTAATAGGTAGATAGGAGACAAAGAGAACTGGAGAAAGATGACTAAGGGGAGACATGAGCACTAAATCTTCTCACTATCATCATACTGTGCAGCACCCTTTAGTGAAGGACCTTCAAAATGGCTAGCAAAGGAAAGTCATTATGAAAATGTCCCCAGTATACAAATAGGTAAACTGAGGCACGGGGAGATATGGGCTGGCCAAGGTCACACACAGAATGAGAGACACGATGACAGACAGAAGCCAGGAGTCCTTATCTCCCTGCTGTAATCACAGTCTCTCCCTCACACCACGAGGGAAATGAACTCCCGCTCTTTCAGGGGCTGTTCATTGGGTGGGATGCAGAGGAAAGGCTGGAAGAGGGAGTCTTTAGCCATTGCCATCCTGTCAAAGTGAATCTGAGGTTTTCACAACTAGCTGCTGTTTATGAGGTCCCTGCTCCTGTGAGGTGTGAACTCCCTGACTCCACTTCCGCTGCCCCTCAGAAACCTGCCAAGGCATCACAGTCACTGGGGTCGCTTCAGGGGAACAGACTTGGGCTATGTCCACACTTGCAGATGTAACAATCTGGGAGTGAACTCCCCCCAGAGAGCGCTGCAGGGATCGTGCTTCTGTGCGTTCACACTATCAGCTGCCAGCGCAATGGCACGGCCACACTGGCGGCACTTGGAGCAGCATTCGGAGTGGTGCACTCTGGGCAGGTATCCCACAGAGCACCACCTCCCCTTCAGCCACCGAGGTTTGTGGGAAGGGGACGGGGTGTCATGGGGCAACCTGGGTCCTGTCCCAATGCCCCGTCGTGCATCGGTTCACTCCCCAGGACTCCTTACCCTTCCATCCACATTTGGTGCCATCTTTCAACAGTTTTTGTACGGCACGCTCTGTCCACCTTTTTGGTCTGCGGGAATGGATCCCAAACTGTTGGTGAACATGCTGATGGGTCTCACTAACACGTCATGAATGGCAGTCCAGCTACTCCTTAAACGGCAAAGTGAGGATGAGGAGTCCGAGGAAGATGCTGACATGCGTAATAGAGACAACATGTGATTGCTTGTGGCATTCACGGATGTGCTGGCCACAGTGGAAAGCTGTTTTAGGGCTCAGGAAACAAGCACTGAGTGGTGGGATCATGTCATCATGCAAGACTGGGATGATGAGAATTGTCTGCAGAACTTTTGTATGAGAAAAGGCACTTGCATGGGAATGTGTGATGAGCTCGCCCTCACCCTGTGGCAGAAGGACATGAGAATAAGAGCTGCCGTGATGATGGAGAAGCACATGGTGATTGCACTGTGCAAGCTGGCTTCTCCAGGCAGCTACCGATCGGTCACTAACCAATTCATAGTGTGCAAGTCGACCGTTGGAGTTTTCAGGGCCATTAATCACATCCTGCTAAGAAAAAAAAGGTGACTCTGGGCAACGTGTGCGACACTCTGGATGGCTTTGCACAGATGGGTTCCCTAACTGTGGAGAGGCGATAGATGGCACGTATATTCCAATTCTGACACCACACTACCTAGCCTCTGAGTACAGTAATAGGAAAGGTTATTTCTCAATGGTTCTCCAGGAGCTTGTGGATCACCATGGGTGTTTCACAGACATTAACAGAGGCTGGTCCAGAAAGGTGCATGACACACAAATCTTTAGGAACACAGGCTTGCTCAGGAAGCTGCAGGCCGAGCCTTTTTTCCCAGACAAGAAGATCACCATAGGGGAAGACAAAATGCCCATTGTGATCCTGGGAAAACCCACCTCCTCTTGATACCGTGCCGCATGAAGCCATACATGGGAAGCCTTGACAGCAGCAAGGAGCAGCTCAAAAACCATTTGACCTGGTGCAAAATGACTGTTCCGTATGCTTTTGGCTGTTTTAAAGGCCCGCTGTCGAAGTCTGTATGGGAAGCTGGATCAGGCCGATGACACCATCCCTATGTTTATAGCCGCATGCTGTACCCTGCATAATATTTGTGAAGGGAAGGGTGGAAGCTTCATTCAGGCATAGACCACTGAGACTCAGTGCCTGGAGGCTAAATTTGAACAGCCAGAGACCACAGCTATTAGAGGGGGCAGTGCTGGGCCGTGAGTATCAGAGATGCCTTGAGGCAGCAATTTGCTGCTGAAAGCAAGTAATGTTTGGTGCTGTGCGTGGGAGTGCAGTCGTCTCAGTGCTATTAGGTGTCTGTGATTACTCCATATGATACACTGACTAGCAGTGCCTATTGCTTTTCTGGGATATACTTGCTTTTAATTAATGCAATAAAAATGCTTTCAAACAAAAAATGTGTTTGTTAATATTAAAAAAGGTGGAGAGACACACATGGGGTGCCACATCTACCCAGTGTGGGGGAAGGGTGGAGGGAGGTGGTGGTGGTGGGGGCTGGAATTACAGATTTGTGTATCTACAGGTGTCATATGCAGCCTTGCTGTCTGGAGTGCGGTGTAATGGGTGCTGCAGCTCATCTGAGCAGAACTGCCTGTGGATGGGGTTTGAGTGACCTGGGTAATGGTTGGAGTCTGCAGGGCTGGACGGTGAAGGTGTAGGTGTTGGAGGCTGCTGTGGGTGATATCAAAGAGGATGGTGTGTGACATAGGGGCACAAGGGAAAGACTTTTGGAACAAGAATGGAAGGGTGGGTCGGCTGAGGAGCTGCTCCGTATACAGCGTTAGGAGTGCCTCAATTGAGTCGGCTTGGTGCTCCCTAATGATTAGTGGCTGCTCCACAGTTTCTTGCCAGGAATCTGGGCTCTCCTGGCTTGTACCTTTGTTTTGCTGTCCTGTGATTCATGCATTTTTTGATTTTCACCTGCATAAGTTCATGCAGAAGGTCCTGCTTTCTTTTAAGTGGTCACTTCCATTAGGCCAGGGAAAATGAGGAGGACTGTGATCCTGAGGCTGCATTTGTGAAGCCAAAACATTTTACAGAGGCACCATTGTTAACACTAGACAGAGCAATGATATGGCTGATCGCAAAGACAAGCACAATTCACAAAACTAGCAAAAACACAAACAGCCTGTCCCAAGGCGAGACCCACTAAAACACTGGACTTTTAGTTTGATCAGGGCTCATGGAGGCATAGAGCAATATATCCTGTGGAGACTGAAATCAATGGGATAAACTCAAACCCTGACAAATAGCCAGATCCCTCAAACTAACCTAGTATTACCGAGGAACAGGGGAATAGAAAATATGGGTAACGAATCACCACTCTTAAGAAGAACATAAGAACATAAGAACGGCCATACTGGGTCAGACCAAAGGTCCATCTAGCCCAGTATCCTGTCTACCGACATTGGCCAATGTCAGATGCCCCAGAGGAAGTGAATCTAACAGGCAATGATCAAGTGATCTCTCTCCTGCCATCCATCTCCATCCTCTGACAAACAGAGGCTAGGGATCCCATTCCTTACCCATCCTGGCTAATAGCCATTTATGGACTTAGCCACCATGAATTTATCCAGTTCTTTTTAAATGCTGTTATAGTCCTAGCCTTCACAACCTCCTCAGGTAAGGAGTTCCACAGGTTGACTGTGTGCTGCGTGAAGAACTTCCTTTTATTTGTTTTAAACCTGCTGCCTATTAATTATATTTGGTGACCCCAAGTTCTTGTATTATGGGAATAAATAAATAACTTTTCCTTATCCGCTTTCTCAACATCACTCATTATTTTATATACCTCTATCATATCCCCCCATAGTCTCCTCTTTTCCAAGCTGAAGAGTCCTAGCCTCTTTAATCTCTCTTCATATGGGACCCTCTCCAAACTCCTAATCATTTTAGTTGCCCTTTTCTGAACCTTTTCTAGTGCCAGTATATCTTTTTTGAGGTGAGGAGACCATAACTGTAAACAGTATTCGAGATGTGGGCGTACCATGGATTTATATAAGGGCAATAATATAATCTCAGTCTTATTCTCTATCCGCTTTTAAATGATTCCTAACATCCTGTTTGCTTTTTTGACCGCCTCTGCACACTGCGTGGACATCTTCAGAAAACTATCCACGATGACTCCAAGATCTTTTTCCTGACTCGTTGTAGCTAAATTAGCCCCCATCATATTGTATGTATAGTTGGGCTTATTTTTTCCAATGTGCATTACTTTACATTTATCCACATTAAATTTCATTTGCCATTTTGTTGCCCAATCACTTAGTTTTGTGAGATCTTTTTGAAGTTCTTCACAATCTGCTTTTGTCTTAACTATCTTGAGCAGTTTAGTATCATCTGCAAACTTTGCCACCTCACTGTTTACCCCTTTCTCCAGATCATTTATGAATAAATTGAATAGGATTGGTCTAGGACTGACCCTTGTGTAACACCACTGGTTACCCCTCTCCAGTCTGAGAATTTACCATTAATTCCTATCTTTTGTTCCCTGTCTTTTAACAAGATCTAAATCCATGAAAGGACCTTCTCTTTTATCCCATGACAGCTTAATTTATGTAAGAGCCTTTGGTGAGGGACCTTGTCAAAGACTTTCTGGAAATCTAAGTACACTAAGTGCACCAGATCCCCCTTGTCCACATGTTTGTTGACCCCTTCAAAGAACTGTAATAGATTAATAAGACACAATTTCCCTTTACAGAAACCATGTTGACTATTGCTCAACAGTTTATGTTTTTCTATGTGTCTGACAATTTTATTCTTTACATTTGTTTCAACTAATTTGCCCGGTACCGACGTTAGACTTACCGGTCTGTAATTGTCGGGATCACCTCTAGAGCCCTTTTTAAATATTGGCGTTACATTAGCTAACTTCCAGTCATTTGGTACCGAAGCCGATTTAAAGGACAGTTTATAAACCTTAGTTAATAGTTCCGCAACTTCACATTTGAATTCTTTCAGAACTCTTGGGTGAATGCCATCTGGTCCTGGTGACTTGTTAATGTTGAGTTTATAAATTAATTCCAAAACCTCCTCTAGTGACACTTCAATCTGTGACAGTTCCTCAGATTTGTCACCTACAAAAGCCAGCTCAGGTTTGGGAATCTCCCTAACATCCTCAGCCGAGAAGACTGAAGCAAAGAATCCATTTAGTTTCTTTGCAATTACTTTATCGTCTTTAAGCGCTCCTTTTGTATTTTGGTCATCAAGGGGCCCCACTGGTTGTTTAGCAGGCTTCCTGCTTCTGATGTACTTAAAAAACATTTTGTTATTACCTTTGGCGTTTTTGGCTAGCCGTCCTTCAAACTCCTCTTTGGCTTTTCTTATTATATGCTTGCACTTAAGTTGGCAGTGTTTATGCTCCTTTCCATTTGCCTCACTAGGATTTGACTTCCACTTTTTAAAGGAAGTCTTTTTATCTCTCACTGCTTCTTTTACATGGTTGTTAAGCCACAGTGGCTCTTTTTTAGTTCTTTTACTGTGTTCCTTAATTTGGGGTATACAATGAAGTTGGTCCTCTATTACGGTGTCTTTAAAAAGGGCCCATGCAACTTGCAGGGATTTCACTTTAGTCACTGTACCTTTTAACTTCTGTTTAACTAACACCCCTCATTTTTGCATAGTTCCCCCTTTGAAATTAAAGGCCACAGTGTTGGGCTGTTGAGATGTTCTTCCCACCACAGGGATGTTGAATGCTATTGTATTATGGTCACTATTTCCAAGCGGTCCTGCTATAGTTACCTCTTGGACCAGCTCCTGCGCCCCACTCAGGATTAAATCTAGAGTTGCCTCTCCCCTTGTGGGTTCCCGTACCAGCTGCACCATGAAGCAGTCATTTAAAGTATTGAGAAATTTTATCTCTGCATTTCGTCCTGAAGTGAAATGTTCCCTGTCAATATGGCGATAATTGAAATCCCCCACTATTATTGGGTTCTTAATTTTGATAGCCTCTCTAATTTCCCTTAGCATTTCATCATCATTATTATTGTCCTGGTCAGGTGGTCGATTGTAGATCCCTAATGTTAAATTTTCATTAGAGCATGAAATTTCTATCCATAGAGATTCTATGGAACATGTGGATTCGCTTAAGATTTTTACTTCATTTGAATCTACATTTTCTTTCACATATAGTGCCACTCCCCCCCGCGCACGACCTGTTCTGTCCTTCCGATATGTTTTGTACCCCGGAATGATTGTGTCCCATTGATTGCTCTCAGTCCACCAGGTTTCTGTGATGCCTATTATATCAATATCCTCCTTTATCACTCTAGTTCACCCATCTTATTATTTAGACTTCTAGCATTTGTGTAAAAGCACTTTAAAACTACTAGGACTACTAGGGGTGTACTGTTTAACTTGAGATGAATCTGTTATTGATTCTAAGTGGTGTTTTAATGAATATTATCATGTTTAGTATAAATAATTGGTCATGGAATGTTAAGATCTGTTAATGTTTTTATATAATATAATGCTGGTAAATCTCTCTATTATGCACAGTTCTCTCTTTTCTTTACTGAACCTAAAGAGAATAGAAACACAAATAAGGCTCTTTGCATGTTCTGATCTTTTTTCGTCTCACAACACACAGTCAACCTGTGGAACTCCTTCCCAGAGCATGTTTTGAATACTATACTATAAAAGATTCAAAAAAGTATTAGATTTCTCAAGGTGAGGCAGACCTCTGGGTAAAGAGAGTGGGAGCTAGGACTCTGATCCTTTTGCTACCAATTCCACCAGAGTGGTGCATTAGCCAGGAAAGTTCCACACAAGAGTGATGTGACAGATTTCTGTTATCAGTCTGCGTGGGGCATCAGGTGATCAGGCTGAGGCTGCAGGATCTTTAGGGGTGAAGATGAAGGCGCACACCACGTGACTAAATTTTAAAGCTTTATTAATAAAATAAAATAACATAACAGCAGTGAGTGCAGGGTGCTCCCCACGTAACTCAAAGGAAGGAAATAAGCATTAATACCCAGGCCCTAACCCACTTTCATACTCAGACATGCACAACCCAGGACTGGCCAAGCCCAGGGGTGACGTAAGAAGAAAGGGAGAAGGGTGGATGAGAGTTCTGTCCGGTGCACAGGCCATCCAGGGTCAGCTGTTGATCTCCAATTTGCTTTAGTTCTCAAGTTTGTTTTAAGTCCTGGGGTCTTTTGTCAGCGTTTCATTCAGGGACCTTGTCTCCCGTGCTCTTTTTACCAGTCCAAACCGGCTTTCATAGAATCATAGAATTCAAGATCAGAAGGGACCATTATGATCATCTAGTCTGACCTCCTGCAAGATGCAGGCCACATAAGCCGATCCACCCACTCCTGAACTAATTCTCTCCCTTGACTCTGCTGTTGAATTCTCCAAATCGTGATTTAGAGACTTCAAGTAGCAGATAATCCACCAGCAAGCGACCCCTGCCCCATGCTTCGGAGGAAGGCGAAAAACCTCCAGGGCCACTGCCAATCTACCCTGGAGGAAAATTCCTTCCCGACCCCAAATATGGCGATCAGCTAAACCCCGAGCATGCGGGCAAGACTCTCCAGCCAGATCCTCTGGAAAAGGATAACAATATCCCAACATTGACCCTTTGTACTAATTACCAGTGTGGCACGTTATTGACCTATTGACTAAACCCGTTATCCTATCATACCATCCCCTCCATAAACTTATCCAGCTTAATCTTAAAGTCATGGAGGTCCTTCGCCCCCACTGTTTCCCTCGGTAGGCTGTTCCAGAATCGCACTCCTCTGATGGTTAGAAACCTTCGTCTAATTTCAAGCCTAAATTTCCTAACTGATAATTTATATCCGTTTGTCCTCGTGTCCACATTAGCACTGAGCTGAAATAATTCCTCTCCTTCCCTGGTATTTATCCCTCTGATATATTTAAAGAGTGCAATCATATCTCCTCTTGTCCTTCTTTTGGTTAAGGAAAACAAACCGAGCTCCTCAAGTCTCCTTTCATACGACAGGCCTTCCATTCCTCGGATCATTCTAGTGGCCCTTCTTTGTACCCGTTCCAGTTTGAATTCATCCTTCTTAAACATGAGAGACCAAAACTGCACATAATACTCCAAATGAGGTCTCACCAACGCCTTATATAACGGGACTAGCACCTCCTTATCTCTACTAGAAATTCCTCACCTAATGCATCCCAAGACCGCATTAGCTTTTTTAACGGCCACATCACTTTCTGTAGCCTCCTCAGCTTTCCCCAGAACGCATTGGCTTTAGGGACACCATACTTGTTTCCCCCCCTCACTGGCCTTCACTGTCTCACTAGTTTTTGCAGTTCCCAGCAGTTTTGTTCAGTTTACTGCATACAATGCTGATCTGCCTCCCCAGGGGACTGCCTGAGGGAGGGGGGCATTGGGTTGTTACCGTGGGACCACTGACCTTCTTACATCTTGAAAGGACTCACCTTACTTTTCTCTTCTAAGGTGAAACTTTTACCCTTTGAATGTTTTGCTCTTTTGTAGTATGCAAGGCTCTTCAAATTTCTGCAAAAGTGTGTAAAAACCTGCTCCCTCTGCCTGCCTGCCTGCGGCTTTGTCTACACCACAGACCTTACAGCAGCACTGCTGTACCGCTGAAGATGCACCACTGTAAGGTCTCCCGCATGGCCGCTCTAGGCCTATTGAAGAGAGCTCTCCTACCAACAACACAAAACCACTCCCAACGAGTGTTTCCCACTCACATAGCACTTTTGTGGTTTTTTCACACCCTGACTGACAAAAGTTTTATTGACAAAAGTGGTAGTAGCATGGACAAAGGCTGAGTTGCAGTGTTTAAGAAGATTTCAATTTCTGCGCATCTTCTTTCTCACCATGCCCAGCTTCTTGAATAGATCTATCTCAAAACTCTGTCTGAATCCTTTATCTAATAATATATGGAGATATACCTAGCTAATAGAAGAGGAAGGGACCCTGAAAGGTCATTGAGTCCAGCCCCCTGCCTTCACTAGCTGGACCAAGTACTGATTTTGCCCCAGATCCCTAAGCAGTCCCCTCAAGGATTGAACTCACAGCCTGAATTTAGTAGGCTAATACCCAAGCCACTTCACTATGCCTCCCCACTGGACTCCAGTGCACTACCTGAGAGTTTCAACTCCTTGGGAGTTTCCAGTAGTTCCATCTCTCTGATGGCTCCTTTGTTCCTTCACCACAGCCCTGTTTTCTCTGCCATCTCCTCCCATCTCTCCTCTGGGCTGGGAATTCATAAGAAGGAGGCACAGTCTCCACACTAAGAAGGGAGACATGATTAGAACTAAAGCAGAGTTACAAAAAATAATGGAGAGCCACATGATACCAGCTGTGTGTCTGGTTCAGCCATCACTCAGTGGCCTGTTCTCTTTAGCCCCAGTTTAGTTCCCCTGAATATGTGCTCTGCTCTTAAAGGCTGTGATACAGCATGGCCAGAGGGCAGCAGGAGAGTGTTAGCAGGGAGCCTTATTCCCTGCAAGGGGAGGAAGGTTTGCTATAGATTAACTAGAGCACCTGAAGCCAATTAGAGCACCAGCAGTGAGTCACATGATATAACCCCCCTGCTTCAGTCAGACAGTGTGGGGGTTGGAGCAGGAAGGTTTGGTTGGAGCAGAGAGTGGTTTGAAGGAGTCGAAGTAGAGAACAGTTTTGAGGAGAGACAAAAGGAAAGTTTGGAGGAGTGCTGCGGTGGGCTGAGAAGTCCAAAAACCCTAGGTAAGAGGCACCTGGCTTGTGTAGAAGGAAGGCAAGAAGCCCCTCCACAAGCTGAAGGGCAGGAGAGGGAAGTAGCCCAGGGGAAGGAACCACCAGTTCAAGTGGATCACCACTAACCTCAGGGCCCCTGGGTTGGGACCTGGAGAAGAGGGCGGGCCCAGGTCCCTCCCTCTTCACTCCACTCCTCAAGGACACTAGTGGGGTAATTAAAAATACCGGTTCAGAGGCAAGCAATGGCGCCCTGAACCTTCCCCAAAGAAGAGAAAGCGCGAGACCCAGCATAACAGTACTGGCAATTTGCCACATGGCCCAGGACATATTTCTACCAGCCAGGGCAGGGCTGTGCATTTCAGATCCACCCAGCAATCTATGTATCACCCATTCTTAGAGCTGTTACTCCCCCCGTCTCCCCACCTGCCCCCTTTCTGTTTTGTTGCACACAGTAGCTGTATCTTGTCTTGCTGCACATGCTTCACATCCTCATCCTCATGTCCTGGCCCAATATGAAGTGGCAGGACCTCTTACCACCTCTGCAGGATGAGGAACCCCGGTGCGTAAGCCTATATTCCACCCTGGTCCTGAAGCCCGCCTGGGATGTCAGTTGGTGGCCCCTTCATGGAGCAATGAGCACAGGCATGTTCTTCAAAAGGTTTACCCCTGTTCTGGACATCTGCCCCTTTTGCGGCGTTAGGGAGACCCTGGTGAACATGTATCTGGAGGCCACCAGGTTGCAGCCCCTTTTCCGGCTACTCTTAGATAACCTCTTGTATTTTTTGCTGAACTTTTCTCCTTAATTTCTTATCTATGCACTCCCTATCAGTGGCCCCACAAAGTCATGAGACTGCCTTATCAATGTCCTCCTGGAACTAGCAAAAATGGCCATCTATAAGACCAGAGAAAGGAGTCTGGCTGAGGGGGGTTTCCTGTGACTATGGAGCATATTTCCGATACTCCATCTGCTCACACATCTGGGTAGAATTCCTCTGGGCAGCGTCCACAGGCTCCCTTAACACCTTCGAGGAGCAGTGGGTGCTGTCCGGGGTTCTCTTCTCGGTGTCCCCAACAGGTTCCTTTCGTTAACTCCTCAGACCTCACACTTGTTCCTGTAATATCTTTAGTTGTCCCCCGACTTAATTGAGATCCCAGACCTTGTGGATCCTCCCCTTAGGCTGGGAGAGGTCCTTTAGTAGTGGGTGTGCCTGTGCCCGGCCACTTCCTGGATCTCAACAGGACCAGACTCCTGCACCCAACTGGTCTGAGTCTGTCACAATAAGGACATGAAAAGAGTTCTTAAGTCAGGTTACTGGTAGAGATGGTGAGCTTTCTGCAATCTGGAGGCATACACTTCCCCTGATGACGCTTAAGCACACTTGAGATGACATGATCAGGGCCCAATCATTCTTTAAAGACCACTGGCAGGCTATGGTAGTGAAGCAGAATTACCTGTTTCCCATCTATACACAGGGAACTAGTTCAATTCCTCAGCAGTATTCATTGAGTGGCTCATAGGCAGTTTACTACAAGCTTCAAAAACAAATAGATACAATGAGATTATTACACCCAAGTTTCATTTAAATGTTAATATTTCATTTTGATCTTTGAATCAAAAGATATAGCAACAGACAGGATCCATCTGTTTACGTAGTTAAGATCTAACAAGAAAAAAGTAAACACATACAAAAATAGTACTTCCAATTCTCTAACAATACAAGTTTCTATTTCAAAACTCTAGTCCATTTAGCGTGGCTATGTCAGATATTTATAAGGAATAGCCCCAATTACCATTTATGTACTTCTCTAATATGTTTTTAAAGGTTGAATTTGGGTAAATAACCCTGCTAGTTGCATAACCGTCTAACCCTGTGTCACACCTATGGTGACTAACAGGACGAATGGCTCCCCAGATACTGAGGAAAAAGGTCTGTTGACCCATAATGTGTGTGCGCCTAAGGTTTGACAAACAGAAAGTGCAGGTGACATTTGCTGAACAAGGAAAGTGAAAGGGACATTTCAGGGGGTTATGATTTACATATGTGATGGGGAGCTGGGAAAACACTTTCTCATTTTCCTTTGCTCTCCCTCGACTTGTTTTTTTCCTGTGGTACAGAAGAGAATGTAGTCATTTGGGAATATGGATGTATATCTTATACAAAATTAGATCTCACGGAGCTCTATTTCTATAGATATATTACTGTGACATTCTTTACCACAAACCAATACCCTGAAACCCCCATATACAGTTATATACTGTCATAAACAGATAGTTAAGGGTTAATGCCTCTTTTACCTGTAAAGGGTTAAGAAGTTCACTTAGCCTAGCTGACACCTGACCAGAGGAATCAATGGGGGAACAAGATGTTTCAAAAGGAAAGAGAGAAGTTTTCCTTTGTTGAGAGTTTCAGTTTTCAGCCGGAGTGAAAAAGATCAAGGAACCAGCCTCTTACCTGAGTAGTAAGTTTTAGAAAGTGATAAATAGGTTTATGTTTATTTTCTTTGTAACTTGTCTTGGTATCATTAAGGAATTATCAAAATTGGGTATTTGGGTATTTTTGTGTAACTAAATTTGTGCCCAGGGGAACATGCTCTGTGTTTTGAATCTGTTGTCTGTGAGAGTAGCTGGTATGCTAATCTCTCCCGGAGGGTTTTCTTTTACCTTTCTTTTCTTTAATTAAAAGCCTTTTTCTTAATACCTGATTGATTTTTTCCTTGTTTTTAGATCCAAGGGGATTGGATCTGGACTCACCAGGAATTGGTGGGGGAAAGGAGGGGAGATGGTTAAATTCTCCTTGTGTTAAGATCCAAGGGGTTGGATCAGTGTTCACCAGGAACTTGGTGAAAAAGTCTCTCAAGGCTACCCTGAGGGGGGGAAGGTTTTGGGAGGAAAGGGGGAGTTCCAGATGGAGGGATCTGGATGGTGGCAGCGATACCAGATCTAAGCTGGTAATTAAGCTTAGAAGTGTCCATGCAGGTCCCCACCCCACATCTGTACCCTAAAGTTCAGAGTGGGGAAGGAACCTTGACATATACTTTCAACACATCTTGTACAAAGTAAGTAATGTGAGGTGCAAAGTAAAAGTTATGATTTGCTTCATAGAGTCATAGAATCTCAGGGTTGGAAGGGACCTCAGGAGGTCATCTAGTCCAACCCCCTGCTCAAACCAGGACCAATTCCCAACTAAATCATTCCAGCCAGGGCTTTGTCAAGCCTGACCTTAAAAACCTCTAAGGAAGGAGATTCCACCACCTCCCTAGGTAACCCATTCCAGGGCTTCACCACTCCCTCAGTGAAAAAAGTTTTTCCTAATATCCAACCTAAACCTCCCCCACTGCAACTTGAGACCATTGCTCCTTGTTCTGTCATATGATTATCCTATTTGTATGCATGTACAATTTTTATTATCTAAACCTATGAATATTGACTGTGTACCTATAGTTCAAACATGTTTGTTCCTGTGATAACTCCCACATGGTAGATTACATCTAATCAGGCCACTAAATTGTAAATGGACTATTCAAGTTGATGGCCCATCAATGCACACAATGGGTCATAGAAGAAGCTCATCCCCACTTGATGGACCTTCCTGTGGACTTTCTAGCCAGAATAGGGTAATGCTCCCACTATGATTCATTGATGCATGCAAGGACATGTGACCAGCTTATGTGCCCCTTGACTCCATGTTGTGCCTGAACTTTTTCACTAGCTGTGTTGTTCTCCGTATGAGGAGAGAGTAATAAGATTTGGACTTTTCAGCTTGGAAAAGAGACTCATAACACAAAAACTAGGGGTCACCAAATGAAATTAATAGGCAGTAGGTTTAAAACAAATAAAAGGAAGTATTTCTTCACACAATGGACAGTCCACCTGTGGAACTCTTTGTCAGAGGAAGTTGTGAAAGCCAAGACTATAACAGGGGTCAAAAAAGAACAAGCTAAATTTATGGAGGATAGGTCCATCAATGGCTATTAGCCAGGAAGGGCAGGGATGGCTTCTATTTGCCAGAAGCAGGGAATGAGTGACAGGGGATGGATCACTTGATTCCCTGTTCTGTTCATTCCCTGTGGGGGCACCAGGCACTGGCCACTTTCGGAAGACAGGATACTGGGCTAGATAGACCTCTGATCTGACCCAGTAGGGTCATTCTTGGGGGCTGGTACACCTTTTATGTCCATGGCAATTGCGGTTGTAGCACTGGGAATCACTTCATCTGAGAGCTGATCTGGCTGGACAGAAAGCAGTGCATGTTAGTCTGTTTATTCCAAATTAAATGAAGTCTCTGGCTTTTATCATCAAACAGTCTGTAGCTGTAATCTACCACCAGCTCAGTATTATCTTGTCTGGAAGGATTGCTGAACAGGTGGCAGTGTAGTAGACAGGACTGGAGGCATCTCAAAAGAAATGTGCAGTTGTAAAGCAGCTGCTGCTGCCCTGTTCTCTTCCATAGCCTTTATGGGGATGTCATGGCAGCAGGTTTGCTAGAAATCTGCACACTTGTAGAACAGTGGGTAACCCATCTCTAGTGGATAGATGCAAAATCTGGTGGCTGAGGAAGGCTTTGGAACTCAAGACTGACATCTTCAGTGTTCCTGGTCTCCAGCAGCAACTCCATATCAAGGGGCAGCACAAGATATGGAAGATATTCAAAGTTAGAACATAACATAACATAAAAAAGGCCGTACCGGGTCAGACCAAAGGTCCATCTAGCCCAGTATCTGTCTACCGACAGTGGCCAATGCCAGGTGCCCCAGAGGGAGTGAATCTAACAGGCAATGATCAAGTGATCTCTCTCCTGCCATCCATCTCCATCCTCTGACGAACAGAGGCTAGGGATCCCAGCAACCACCTCCATCCGGTGTGTCAGTTATGGCAGCTTTCATTCTGAGGACACTATACTTGAGTGAAAAAACACTAAATGGAATGCCATTACATGGCCAGCAATCACTGCACGAACATACAACCAGACCTTTTATGCACCTTCCCAGAGATAGATCCAGGCAGTGTTCAGTTTGTAAGGAGGATATCTTATTTTGGGATTTGCCATGAAGATGAAGATGGTTACTGACGGGAACAATAGCTCCCAAGATTCTGTTTCAAAAGGTCTGTTGATCCAATGATTTGCATGAGGCTAAGGTCTGACAAACAGAAAGCTCAGGCAATACTTGTTGAACAAGGAATATGAGATGAACATTTTTAAAAGGTCACTTATTGTACCTGTGATGGGTATCAGGGAAATCACCATTTAATTTTCCTTTTCTCTATACCTTGGATTCATACCCTATGGAGAGTTAGGTATTGTGTCTAGCTATCTTAAAAATTAACTATAATTTTAAAATATACACAAATGCACAGAGCAGCCAATTCCTCTCTGCCTCAGCACAGAGCCCAAGAATTCTCATCTCCCTTTGGGAAGGTGCCGTAATTACTGTTTAATCCTAAAGCAGGATAAATAGCACAGAAACACAGACAGGCTTGTCTCAGATGCTGCTTCTCCACCAGAGACTGAGCAAACCCCACTGGGATTGTACAGTGCTAGATTATATTCAGGGCACACCCCTGTGCTGGCTCTCAGCGTGGGATCCTGCCGCAGATACTGCAATGGGATAGGTGTCAGCCAGAGCTATGAGGGGGATTCCCAGGGAAGACACTTCCATCTCAGAATTTGCAAGTACACATCTCTTGCTGCGGAGCTCACCTGCTCAACAAACACCGTGCAACATGGACATCATAGGACCGGCTGTAAGTCTGTAGTCCTTTCTGCTCTGAACAGCCATTAAACATCCCAGGACCTTGACAAAAGGAACGAGTTTGCTCCTGTATCACTGGCCAAAATGTCATTCCTTCCTGTGCACCCCTGCCCGATCCAGCTGATGGCATCCAGCGCCAAGGTGGCTGCTATCAGTTGCACAGGGGATCCCCCAGGTTTAAAGGTGGTAGTAGATGTATAATACAATACCATATTCTGAGGCCATGGCCTGTAGTTTTACTCAAACCCCACTGAGATAAAACTGCACTTGGAGTAACAACTGAGTAAAGTTCTCAGGAGTCAGCTGTGTGTTAAGGCACAGAGATTGTCATCTCCTCTTCTTGTATCTCAGGGCTGTGTCTGTTAATCAGGTAGAGAGAGGGTGGTGGTGGGGAGTGTTACCTGATTTATACCTGCTCGAAAGCATGGAAGTACTAGGAATCCTAACTGAAACAATATAAGAATTATTCAACATGAGTAAGACACCTTCTCTCCCAGGTTTATTTGAGAAGTTGGATGAAGTGTTATGCCTGAAACTTTCAAAAAAATCTATACAGCTGGAAGTAGACACCCAGCATTGCAAATTTCAGTCCAAACCATCAAAGTCTGGCAACCTTATATGCAACCAAAAATCAGGTCTTCTATTTTAAGATGTCAGATAGGCTTAACCAACTGTGGTGCCACCACCACCACCTACAATATCCAATCCATTTGTGAATCCCATTCAGCTAAGCTCTTTGCGCCAATATTCATAGAATCATAGAAGATAAAGATTTGAAGGGACCTCAGGAGGTCATCTATTCCAAACTCCTGCTCAAAACAGGACCAACGCCAACAAATCATTGCAGCCGGGACTTTGTGAAGCCAGGCCTAAAAAACATGTGGCCTCAGCAGTGCCGAATAGAGGGGAATGATCACTTCCCTCGATCTGCTGGCAATGCCCCTACTTATACAGCCCAATATGCCGTTGGCCTTCTTGGCAACAAGGGCACACTGCTGTCTCATATCCAGTCTTGGCCTTCACAACATCCTCTGGTCCAGAGTTGCACAGGTTGACTGTGAAGAAATACTGTTTTTTGTTTCCAAATTGCTGCCTATTAATTTCATTGGGTGACCTCCCACTTCGTCTGTTATGTGAAGGAGTAAATAACATTTCCTTATTGATTTTTTCCACACCATGCATGATTTTACAGACCTCAGATCCCATTTTCATCATCATTTTTCAAAGCTGAAAAGTCCCAGAATTTTAATCTCTCCTCTTATAGAAGGTGTTCCATACCCTTAATCATTTCTGTTGCCTTTATCAATTCCAAGCTATCTTTTTTGAGATGGGGCGACCAGATCTGCACACATTAATCAACACTTGGATGTACCAGGAGTTTATATAGAGGCAATATGACATTTTCTATTTTATTAACTATCCTCCGTTTATGATTCCAAACATTCTCTTAGATTTTTGGTTTGCCATTGCACACTGATGAGATATTTTAACCCTATTTACGCACTTGTGATTGTATAACCTGTCTGTATCCTTAGACCTTTTGTTTTCTCCTGTACTCTTTGCTCACACACCTCGTGCTCAGAGGCAGAACTTTGGGGCAGAGGCATCTGTCTATAAATAGGTTGGTCTTCAAAGACTATCAGCCCTAACAAGTTCTCAGCCGGACAGAAGAAGGGAGTAACTGCTTCTAGATGAAACCAGTTTCTTCCAGCTTCTCTGCTGAGAAGTGAGCATGGAAGTAATGGAATCTCCCCAGAAGAGGGATCAGAGAGAGGAAGTGTTGTTCAGCTCTTCAAAACCAGATAGACTGGATGAGTCAGGAGAAGCTGGGACAGGACAGAGGCACACGAGGGGCAGAGGTGACTCTTGGGTTGCAGGGCTACAGCTTCAGCAGAAAGACAGATTCCAGGTGCAGCAGAAGCCATGAGTTGCAGGAGGAACAAAGTATGCTCCAGGGACGTGTGACAAAGCAATAAAATGATGGGTTCTAAATTAGCTCTTACCACTCATGAAAGAGAGCTCGGTGTCATTATGCATAGTTCTCTGAAAACATCCATTCAATGTGCAGCAGGGAATCCATGGCATGCCCACACCTAAACTGCTGCCTGCAGATCTGGTCGTCCCATCTCAAAAAGATACCTTGGAATTGAAAAAAAGTTATGGAAAAGGGCAACAAGAATGATTATGGGTATGAAACAGCTTCCACATGAGCAGAGATTAATAAGAATGGGTCATTTCAACTTGGGAAAGAGATGACTAAGGGGGGATATGAGCATAATGGTGTGGAGAACGTAAATAAGGGAGTGTTATTTATTTCTTCTCATAACACAAAAAATAGAGGTCACCTAATGAAATTAATTGTCATTGGTTTAAAACAAATGAAAGGAAGTATTTCTTCACATAATGCACAGTCAACCTGTGAAGCTCTTTGCCAGGGGATGTTGTGAAGGCCAAGACTATAACAGCTTTCAAACTAGATGAATTCATGGAGGATAGGTCCATCAATTACTATTAGCCAGGATGGGCATGGATGATGTCCCTAGCCTCTGTTTGCTGGAAGCTGGGACAGGGTGATGGGGAATGGATCACTTGATAATTATCTGTTCTGTTCATTCCCTCTGAAGCATCTGACATTGGCCACTGTTGCAAGACAGGATACTGGGCTAGACGGACCTTTGGTCTAACCCAGTATGGCTGTTCTTAAATTCACTGAGGAAGGAAATAGTGTGCAGATGTTGTGTTGTGTTGTGTTTACCTGGACCTAGGTATCTCTTATGCTGTCTAAAGTAGAGGAATTGTTTTAGCAACCTGTGAATGGGGTTCCAAGGTGGCCCACTCCACTCAGTTAGGGCAAACTGCAAAGAATGGGGCAGACAATTCCCCCAAACGGGTGGTTATTCTAACACAGGGATTTACCAAGTCAGCAACAAAACAGCTCTCACAATGCTTTACTGCTTACACAGAAGCCAAAACACAGGTCCCTTAAAGCCACCCAGCCATCATATAATAAAGTTTTACCAATACCAAAGGATTGTACACATCACCTCCCATGTGAATGAATGTTTCAGATAATACCCAAATATTCACTTACAGCCAATTCTTATTAATTAATCTAAGATTTATTTAAAAACAGAGCATATTGGTTAAAAGAGAATAATACACAGAGACACAATTAGAGTTTTTAAGTCAGGTTTATATTAGAGATGGCTGGCTTCAGAGTTACATAGAGATCTTTCAGAATTAGTCAAGAGATTAAAGTCTATCGTTGAAATTTTCATTATCAGAGCTGTCCACGGTATAACAGGAGACCAGAATCTTGTGTCTCAAGCTTCCCCGGATGATGCTTAAGCAGATCTGAGATAAAAAAGATCAGACTCCAACAGCCCTTTATACAGTCCCTGGGCAGCACAGCAGTCCTTGGGTCAACAATAGGCTTTTGAAGTAACCTTCTATTTCAGAGGTGGGCAAACAATGGCCTGCGGGCCACATCCTGCCCGTGGGACCCTCCTGTCTGGCCCCTGAGCTCCTGGCCTGGCAGGCTAGTCCCTAGTTCTTCCCTTCCTTTTCCCCCACCCCTCCAGCCTCAGCTCGCTCACTCCGCCGCCGGCACAATGCTCTGGGTGGTGGGGCTGCGAGATCCTGGGGCAGGGCAGCTGCTGAACCCGACCTGACCCAGTGCTGTGTGGCTGCACGGTGGCACAGCTGGCTCCAGCTGGGTAGTGCAGCTGTAGCACCGCCAGCCACCAGTGCTCCAGGCAGCGCGGTAAGGGCGCAGGGAGCAGGGCAGTTGTATAGAGGGAAGAGGAGTTGGGACGTGGTCGGGGACAGGGCGGTCAGAGGGTGGGGAACAGGGGGGTTGAATGGGGGCAGGTGTCCCAGGGGATCAGTCAGGAAGGAGAGGGGGTTGGATCGGACAGTGGGAGGCAGGCAGGGGCAGGGGACAGGGAGAAGGGATGGTTGGATGGGGCAGGAGTCCCAGGGCGGCAGTCAGAAAGGAGAGCAGGGGTTGGATGGAGCAGCGGGGGGTGGACACGGGAGAGGGAGCGGGGGTTGGATGAGGTAGGAGTCCCTGGGGGGCCGTCACGGAGCAGGGAGGGTTGGAGGGGCAGGAGTCCCATGACGGTGTCAGAGGGCAAGAAGCAGGTGCTGTGTGGATACAGGGCGGGGGCTGGGCCACGCCTGGCTGTTTGGGAAAGCACAGCCTCCCCTAACCAGCCCTCAGGCCAAAAGGTTTGCCCACCTCTGTTCTATTTCCTAAACAGCACTGGTAATTAACTACCTGGATTATCATACGGTTATTAGCTATTAAGCAGTTAAAGAGAGGTCACCAGAAACTTTAAAGAGACATATAGAAAATGAGATTATTGCTCCCGAGTTCTATCTAAGAATATTTCCTTTTCACTTCTGAATTAACCGAATACAGCCCTAGGCATGAATCATTTGGTTACACTGCTACCCTCCAACAAGCTGTCGGTAAACAGAGACTACTAGAGTCACTAACGTCTTCCAGTTCTTTCATAATACAAGTCCACATATCAAAGCTCCAGCCTATTTAAGGTGGAATGGCCCTAATTACCATTTACATACTTTTCTAACCTTACTCTAAAGGGTGAATCTGGGTCAATAGCCTGCAAGTTGCTTAACTCTTTCCTATATCACACAACCCCTTTTGCAAGGCCTGGGGCTGTTTGGTTTAGCGATCATGTCCCCGAAAAAGGAGAAACTGGAACCAGCGTGCGTCCAAGGGGGAGCTCTGGGAAGCGTGGGCTGAAGCAATTGGAGAGTCTGGGGGAGCCGAGCCGAAGCTCGTGTCAGGGCCTTGGTGCTTGGCGGGCAGGTTTCTGCTCCCAGAGGGAGGCACTAGAACGGAAGCTGCACTGTGAGGGTGGGCCTGGAAACCCAGAGCCAGAGGCAGGGCCTGAACAGTGCTGTGACTCAAAATCACAGGGGTCTTGTTTGTGGGCCCCAAACACGCTCGGCTGGGGAGTGTCCAGCTGCACGAGCTTGAGCAGAGCTGTGACAGCAAACCTGGAGCTGCTACGCAGATGTGGAAGGGGAGTGGGCCTGGCCAGGGAGGTGCCACAAGGTATTTTCTTCACCCAAATGTGGCTCCTCTGCCGTCTATGTTTCCCCAAGTGCTCTCGTTCCAGAACTGAACCAGCCGCGCTTCCCTGAGGGAAATGTTCCTGGAACACACGGTGTCTGTTTGGGGTCAGGGAGAGAGTTTGTGTCTCCCTTGGAAAGTGCTCCCCAGAACGGCACAGACAGGGAGTCCCTGTTCCAGTGGGTTTCATCCCATCTCTCTCTCTCATTCCTGCTGCGTTTAGGTCCATCTCTCTCTTTCCTTTGTAACTCACCGATAGACACAACAGCCTCCCTCTCTCTGTCACTTCTAAGTCCCTGGCCATTACCAACTAGCAGCCTGCAGCTGTGGTACCCTATAGTCTAGCCTACTTGCTCGCCTACATATCTTTTCTTATAACTTTTTTATTTTCTTATGGGTTTGATTATTTGTTTTATTAATAAGTTTACAGATTTATATTAGAGTATATTTCACCTGTAACACAAGGGACCTGCAGGCTATATCCTGTATGTTGAGCTAAATCAGGTAGCATATATGAAAAGGTTTGGGGAAAAGTGCAGCCAGAATCTCCTGTTGAAGTTGTGGAGGAGTAGGAATAGGGGCTGCAACCTTGCGCATTGTACATAGGCATCTGCCACGGTCTGCCTCATGCTGCAAAATGGGCAGGCATCTGTAATGGGGGTGAACTGGGCCACATACATGCCTGTGCTCGGTCCATGAAGGAGCCACTAATCGATAGCCGTGGTATGCAATGGGACCAGGGTGGAGTACTTTCTGGCCCACCAGGTTCCTCATCCTCCATAGGTGGTAGCATGTCCTGCCACATGGTATCAGGGCATCTTGGGAAGTGAAGCATGTGGAGCATGATCATGTAAAGTTGTTCCCTTGGTGGAATTCAGAAATGAACCAGATGCAGGGTGTGAAGCCCGCTTGGGTCATGAAAGGGAGGGGGTCAGGGGGACTCATGGGAAAGGAGCCTAATCAATAATTCCAGAGGTCCTGGGGTGAGGTTTGGATGGGGAGCAGGACCAGACTTCAAAGAGAAACTGCTGAGCTCCAGTTCATCTGCAAAACAGGTGGATCTAAAGGGTGAAGAGCCCCAGGTGAGCTCTGAGATGAGAGAGGCCATCATGGCCACTAAATGGTGGGCCGAGAACTGGGCCGGCCGAATTCTGGAGGAATAGGCCGAGGCAAGATGGAAACAAAATACATACATGCCGTCCAAACAGGAGTGGTGCAACTGATCGACCTCCACCTGGATATAGGTAAAGGAGGAATTGTCATCCGTGTCTTGGTTGCACCAGACGTCCACCAGGGAGTGATGACTGACAATCTCTCTGAGGATGCCTGCAGCAGCCTGGCTGAACCTCGATCCCTGTGTGATTCTGATCCTCAAGGATGATATTAAAATCCCCACCCAGGGCCAGGTACTAGTGAGGATCCAAAGTGCCAAGGACGGCAGACACCTGTTGATAGAAACACACCCACTCTGGGTCTGCATTCGGGGGGTAGACATTGGGCAGATTCAACGTCAGCCCCTCCAAACAGGTCTGGAGGTGCAGCAGGCAACCTGGTATGACCTCTTCAACTCCCAGCATCTCAGGCTGTAGATCGGGGGAGAACAGGATGGTCACCCCAGCCAAATGATACCCAATCCCCCCACTCCAGCTGCCAACTAGTGTTGGTGGCTGGATCCATGTGGGTTTTATGCAGGCAAACCACAAACTAAACTGGGTGACAAAGGAAGGAGAGCACCTGGCAACTGTGGAGATCCACCCTAGAGCGTCTGGTGTTCAATGTTGAAAAGATGGTTGGTTTCATTCTGAGGGCTGAGGAGGATCCTCATGGGCAGGAGGATCCCCAGCTGGCCTTGCAACAATTGCTGACTAACCTGAAAGGCTTGTCACAGAAGTTGTGTGCTCAGAGGTAGACCAAGATGCCCTACCTCCTGACACCCCTCCACTCCTCCAAAACAGCCCTCATGGCTACGAGAACAAGATGGAAGTCTCTCCAGCGCTGGTGAGGAAGCTTCATCTTACCCTTGAAACAACAGGTGTCCACCAGAAAATGGTGAAGCTCATCCCACAGCACAGTGGATATGGGGTAATGGACCCATGATGATGCTCTGACTGGGCCCCTTTTATGACCCTGTGGCCTATGGAGATGGGCAAAGAGAGAGAAGACCACCGTTGCCATGACTGTACCGATGGCATTGTGCAACCCATCTCTATCTCCAGAAAGCGAAAGGGAGGTGGAGGGAAGAGAGCAGCTCCTAAAGCGTCAGGAAGTGGAGACAAAAAACCACCCCCTGAGGTTCTCCCAAGGACAGGGGAAATGAGACAACCTCTGGGTGGCAGCGGTATGGAATATGGAGAGGACAAAAATGAGTAGGGCTTCACTCTCCCCTCCCCCCACAGATCCTGACTCTGCTCTGTGCCTGTGGCTAAGGCTCAGGACAGCCTGAGCTGAAGGCTTCTTCTGCTTCTCCAGACAGGGTGATCTAGGCTCTTCCCCTCCCCTGGCGACTCTTTCTGGGGATGGAGATTGAACTCCTGCCAGCTGAAGCGGAGGCAGCCTAGGCTCAGGGCTTCTGCCCCCTTCTGCCGAGCTGCTCCAGATTCCGTTCATTCCCTCTGAAGCACCTGGTACTGGGCACTCTCAGAAGACAGGCTACTGGGCTACATGGACCATTGGTTTTACCCAGTATGGCCATTCTGATCCTCTTAGTTAGACCCCAGATGTATCTGCCTCCTGCTATATCACATTATACCCCACTCCCCTCCCAAAGCTGAGATAGGTCCCAAGAGTCCTGATGGGGTCCCTCTCTCTGCACAGAGTTAGTAACAAAGTAAGAATAAACATTAAAATGTTAACACAAACCAGTGTCCCTTAAGTGACTTGCCACAAGATGTGAGAACACATTTAGAGATGACTGGGTCGCAGCTGACATGGGGTGAGGAAGACAGGAGCAAGTGACAGGGGCAGGGCCTTGGGGACAAGACACACAGCAGGGTCAAGGCTTGACAGAAGAGATGGGGCAAGATTGCAATTTCAGGGATCCAACTACCAGCAGTTAGAAAGGTGGCAACCCAGTGTATTGTACATAGACTGATTACCCAGTTCATCACATTGACACAGCACAGTCAGGACAGGGAAGGGTTCAGTGTCTCTCTGTCTGTCCAGTAAGTGATTCAGGGAAGAGGCCCCAACACCATGTCACCAGCCAGCTCTGCACAGAGCTCAATCTGAGAGCCAAAGCACAAGGAGAAAACATTTAGGTCTCTTTATGAGTAAGGAGCTGGAGCAGCCTGCCCCGGATCTGTTTGGTCCTCACCCCATAAATGATGGGGTGGAGCACGGGGGGCACCACCAGGTACAAAGTCGCAATGAGAACACGTAAATGCAGTGGCACATTGAGACCAAACCGCTGCGTGAGGGAGGAGAAGAAATCTGGGATGTACAAAGCTAAGGTGGCACAAAGATGAGAGATGCAAGTCCCAAAAGTTTTGAGCCGGGCATCCTTCGTGGGGAGGCGGAAGATGGCCCGAAGGATTAGAGTATAGGACACGGCGATAAAAAACACGTCAATTCCGATCACAGAGCATATATCAAAAAGGCCATAGTAACTACTGATGCTGATGTCAGCGCAGGCCAGCTTCACCACAGCCATATGTCGACAATAGCAGTGGGGGATGATATTGGTTCTACAATACGGCCATCGGCTTGCCAGGAAGGGGTAGGGTAATGCGAGTATGCCATTGCGTAACACCACAGCCAGGCCTATCTTGGCCACAACAGAGTTTGTCAGGATTGTGGAATATCTCAGAGGATTGCAGATGGCCACATAGCGATCAAAAGCCATGGCCACAAGGATTCCAGACTCCATCTCTGAGAAGCTGTGAAGGAAGTACATCTGGGTGAAGCAGGCACTGAAACTGATCTCCCTGGAATTGAACCAGAAGATGCTCAGCATTTTGGGCACGGTGGATGTGGACATGACCAGGTCGGTGACAGCCAGCATGCAGAGGAAATAGAACATCGGCCCATGGAGGCTTGGCTCCCTCTTCACGATGAACAGGATGGTGAAGTTCCCCAAGATGGCTATGGCGTACATAGCACAGAAAGGAATGGAGATCCAGACATGGGCTGCCTCAAGACCAGGAATGCCTAGCAGGATGAAGGTGGAGGGGTTGGTGAAGTCAGTTGTGTTGGAATCTGACATGGAGTAGGGGAGAAGTTGTCCAACTCTGATGCATAAGGGTTTCTCCTGCATGTACAGTATGTTCCCCTGACTTTCTGTGTGTTCTCAGGGTCTCGGGTGATGGTCGCAGTAGAAATGCCTGAATGGAGAGACAAGACTAATATGAGACATGACATGCATTAGTGGAGACTGTTCTCATGGGAGAAGGAGTTTAATCACTCTTCACACACTAAAAAATTACATTTTCATAATTCAGAGACAATAACTGTGGACAACAACCCTAGTAAATCCAATTCCGTATTTTGTGGTGCTCCCTGTGTTAATAATTCCTACATATAGTGGTGGGTGAATCTTAAGAGGCACCAGCAGGAGACACAAGTGTGGATATTGGTTATCCTTATTGCAATGAGATCCAAGATACGGAGTCAATTCTGTAGGAAGTTTTCCCATTCATCTGGTTGCTTGAAATCTGACAGTGGAAAAAAAAAAGTTTTGGGGAGATGTGCTGTGAAAAATATCCCAATTAGAACATACCTCATGGAAAAGACCCGTGCACCATTGATAGCAGCTCAAGAGAAACACCTGCACATTTGCAGCAGTGGAAAAAACAAAACAATGTTCAGATCACTAAGATATGGGATGGAGATATGCGCTCAGTTTTGGTCACCGAGTTTCTATTAAGGATATAGCACATATAAAAGGGATTTCTAAGACAGGGTCTGAGAATGGGGGAGGCTGCCATATGCAGACATGTAGAAAAGTCGGGGACTTTTTAGTTTACACAAGAGACAAAGGGAGCATATGATATAGGAGAGGAAAATAACTGAATTACATTCAAATGGCCAGTTTCCAACCTGTACTATCTGTAGACACTTAGAAATTCAAGAGGACTAGTTCCGCAAAGCTGAGGAAAATTGTCAGCAAAACTGATTGGGAGGAAAAAATTAGGCAGAAAAATATGAATGAATATTGGTAATTTTTGATAACATTTTCTTAGAGTGACCTCAGAAATTGTATGCAAAAAATAGGAAAAATGGAAAATAGATAGCTAAAAATGGAAATCAGAAGTTATGAAAGTTGATAAGGGACCTTAAGTCATCTGGGTAAACTCCATGTTTGGCAGGGCTCTGAATCACAAAAAGGAGGTTATTAAGTATATTAACAATAAGAGAAATCCTAGAAAAGTTTTATGTCAATTCCTGTGTTAAATGTAAAGTATTAAAAATAAAGGGAAAGGGTTTTTTTTATAAAAGAATTGACAAACTTAAGAAACAATGGAAAAGCTGGTATGGGATTAGTGCAAAAAAAGTCTAGAAAGATAAATTATCCAAGTAACCAACAAGGTTTATGCAAAGCAGGTCTTGTCAAATAAACCTGATTTCATCCTTTTATAAGTGTACATATTGGTTGATCAAGGGAAGCACGCAGATGCAGCTCACCTTGATTTCTCAGAGGAATTTGATTTTGTAGGGGAAAATATTGAGTTAAAAAAAATTAACACCCTAAAATATCAGTAGGGAGCATGTAAAATGGACTGGAAACTGGCTAACTCATGGATCTCAGAAAGCTAAAGTCAATAGGTCTTTATCACAGAATGGGGGTTTGAAGTGGGTTTCTGCAGGGATCAGTACTAAGCCCAATGTTATTCAACATTTTCATCTATGATCTGGAAGGAAATAGAAAATTACTAAAGATAACATTTGCGGATGACCAAAGGTTGGCAGAGTGGATGAGTGGATACAAGGAGGAGCCCAGGGCAGACATACCGAGTGATATGGAGCATTGGTAAGAGGGGTCCATGCAAATAAACTGTTTTAATACAGTGAAATGCAAAATTATCCTCTCAGAACAGGGAACGCAGGCAGGACCCACACACTTCAGCACTGTATTATGGAACGCAAGGACACTGCAAAGGATTTAGGGGGCATTTTAGAGAACCAGCTCTTTGTGAGCTCCCAGTGTGATGCTGTAGCATAAAGGGGTGATGTGATCCTCAGATGGATAAACAGGGGAGTGGTGAGCTGGAGCAGGAGAAGGATTTTACCTCTGCACATGCGATTGGTGAAACAAACTGAATCCAGTTCTGGGGCCCACATTTGAAAAAAGATGTTGAAAGAGGGGGCAGAAAAGGGCCACAAAAGAGCCACTTGGAGAGGGGGCAGAAAAGAGACATAAAAATGATTGGTGGATAGAGAAAAAGCTGGGCCTTTAGACTTGAAGGTGTGTATCTCTTTAACTTATCAAATGGTTGCTCAAGCGGAGACTTTCATGGGGAGAAAACCATGGGTAATAACAGGCTCTGTAATCTACCAGACAAAGGCTGAGCGAGACCGAAGGGCTGGAAGTTAAAGCCAGGCAAATTCCAGCTAGAAATTAGGGCCAAATATTTAGCTCTGAGGGTGATTAACCACTGGGACACACTGAGAAGGGACATGTTGGATTTTCCAATTAAGATCTGCTTGAAGGGTTGTTTACACTTAAAATGCTACAGCGTTACTGCCATAGCGCTTCAATATAGACACTACTTACACAGGTGGAAGGGTTCTCCCCTCAGCACAGGTAATCCCCGAGAGGTGGTAGCTAGATCAATGGAAGAATTCATCTCATGCTGTCTACACCAGGGCACAGATTATCCAACAAGTTCTTGGAATTTATTGGAAACAATTTTTTGTTCCAGAAGCTGGAGAAACCTACTAGGAGAGAGGCTGTTCTAGACTTGATTTTGACAAAGAAGGAGGAACTAGTTGAGAATTTGAAAGTGAAAGGCAGTTCGGGGGAAAGTGATCATGAAATGATAGAGTTCATGATTCTAAGGAATGGTAGGAGGGAGAACAGCAAAATAAAGACAATAGATTTCAAGAAGGCAGATTTTAGCAAATGCATGAAGTTGGTAGGCAAGATCTCATGTGTAGCAAGGCTAAGGGGAAAATAATAGAAGACAGCTGGCAGTTTTTCAGAGACATTATTAAGGGCACAAGAGCAAACTATCCCCCTGCGTAGAAAAGATAGGATGTATGGAAAGAGACCACAATGACTTAACCAGGAGATCTTGAATGATCTAAAAATAAAAAAAAGGACAGAGCTGAATTGTTTTCTGAAAGTTTCAGGCATAACAGTTCAGCCAACTTCTCGAATGAACTTAGGAGAATGTATGTGTTATCAATGTTGAAAAATTGTTCTAGTGAGGAGCCCTAGCACCTCTAATCTTTCCAGCAGATAAAAGTCAGGTAACAGCCCCTTTCCCTCTGCCCCACTAACAGACATAGATCTGAAATGGAAGAGGAGAGGCTGAGAGGGTCTGTGCATTAGCACACAGCTGGCTCCTGATGTCTCTACTCAGTTGTTGCTCCAAGAGGAGTTTTGCCTCACTGGGGCCTGAGCGAAGTACAGGCCATGGTCTCAGAATTTGCCCTTGTATTGCACATCTACTAACATCTTTCATCCTGAGGGATTCACTGTGTCACTGAAATGCACCACTTTGGGGGTGGAGTCCATCAGGCAGGATGAGCAGGGTGCACACAAAAGAATGACATTTTGACCAGTGATTCTTTGGCAAATTCGTCAATTATGGCAAGTGCCCTGGGATGCGTCATGGTTGTGCAGAGCAGAAAGGAGACTTACTCTCCGTCCCTCCACACCCACATTGCACTGGGTTTGTCGAGCTAGTGAGCTCATCAGAAAGAGATGGGTACCTGTGAGTTCTGAGATGGAAGTGTCTTCTCTGGGAATCCCCTTCAGGTATCGATGACTGACACCTCACTCAACTCAGCATCTTCAGCATCATCCCATGCCGAGAGCCAACACAGGGGTGTGCACAGTTTATAATATAGCTCTGTGTAATCCCCGTAGGGTTCGCTCAGCCTCTAAAGGAGAAGAGAGCATCTGAATGTAAACAGGCTGTAGACAAGCCTGTCTCCGCTTCTGTGCTAATTATCCAGCTTTAGGAGTAAACAGTAATTAAGGAGCCTTCCCAAAGGGAGATGAGAACTCCTGGGCTCTATGCTGAGTCACAGAGGAATTGGCTGTTTTGCGTATTTTTGTATATTTATAAAATACAGTTGATTAGAAAGAAAATAAGAGACAATGCCTGGATCTCCACAGGCTCTGGTACCCTGTAAATGCTCAGGATGGATGGATAGATAAGAGCAGACAGATATGGAGAAACATGGCTGAGGGGAGACATGAGCACTTTCTAAGGCCATATGGGGCTGTCACTATGGGATCAGAGATCAATACATCTCAGTATCATCATATTGTGGAGCACCCTTCATTGAAGGATTTTCAAAACAGAACAGACTTAGGCTATGTCCACACTCGCAGATGTAACAATCCAGGAGTGAACCCCGCCTCAGAGAGCGCTGCAGGGATCGCGCTGCTGTGCGTTCACACTGTCAGCTGCTGGTGCAATGGCATGGCCACACTTGCAGCACTTGCAGCGGCATTCGGAGTGGTGCACTCTGGGCAGGTATCCCACAGATCACCTCTTCCCCTTCAGCCGCCGAGGTTTGTGGGAAGTGGGCAGAGGGTGATGAGGCAACCTGGGTCCCGTCCCAATGCCCTGTCGTGCATCGGTTCACTCCACAGCACTCCTTTCCCTTCCATCTGCATTTGGCGCCATCTTTCAGCAGTTTTTGTACTGCACGCTCTGTCCACCTTTTCGGTCTGCAGGAGTGGATCCCAAACTGTTGATGAGCATGCTGATGGGTTTCACTAACACGTCACGAATGGCAGTCCAGCTACTCCTTAAACAGCAAAGTGAGGATGAGAAGTCATAGAATCATAGAATATCAGGGTTGGAAGGGACCTCAGGAGGTCATCTAGTCCAACCCCCTGCTCAAAGCAGAACCAATCCCCAACTAAATCATCCCAGCCAGGCCTTTGTCAAGCCTGAACTTAAATATCTCTAAGGAAGGAGATTCCACTACCTCTACCTCCCTAGGTAACCCTTTCCAGTGCTTTACCACCCTCCTAGTGAAAAAGTTTTTTCTTAATATCCAACATAAACCTCCCTCACTGCAACCTGAGACCATTACTCCTTGTTCTGTCATCTGGTACCACTGAGAACAGTCTAGAACCATCCTCTTTGGAACCCCCCTTCAGGTAGTTGAAAGCAACTAACAATTCCCCCCTCACTCTTCTTTTGTGCAGACTAAACGATCCCAGTTCCCTCAGCCTGTCCTCATAAGTCATGTGCTCCGGCCCCCTAATCATTTTTGTTGCCCTCTGCTGGACTCTTTCCTATTTTTTCCACATCCTTCTTGCAGTGTGGGGCCCAAAGCTGGACACTACTCCAGATGAGGCCTCCTCAATGCCGAATAGAGGGGAATGATCATGTCCCTCAGTCTGCTAGCAAAACCCCTACTTATAAAGTCTAAAATGCCGTTAGCCTTCTTAGCAACAAGGGCACACTATTGACTCATATCCAGCTTCTCATCCACTGTAACCCCTAGGTCCTTTTCTGCAAAACTGCTGCCTAGCCCTTTGGTCCTTAGTCTGTAGCAGTGCATGGGATTCTTACATCCTAAGTGCAGGAAGTGCACTTCCCTTTTTCAACTTCATCACATTACTTTTGGCCCAATCCTCTAATTTGTCTA
The DNA here is from genome assembly GCF_020497125.1 of Mauremys mutica. NCBI lineage: Eukaryota > Metazoa > Chordata > Testudines > Geoemydidae > Mauremys > Mauremys mutica. The sequence goes on along the minus strand of NC_059072.1, from coordinate 367,259,835 downwards.
GGTCCTTCTGTATCCTATCCCTACCCTCCAGCGTATCTACCTCTCCCCGCAGCTTAGTGCCATCTGCAAACTTGCTGAGAGTGCAGTCCACGCCATCCTCCAGATCATTAATGAAGATGAACAAAATTGGCCCCAGGACTGACCCTTGGGGCACTCAGCTTGAAACCGGCGGTCAACTAGACATGGAGCCATTGATCACTACCCGTTGAGCCCAACGATCTAGCCAGCTTTCTATCCACCTTATAGTCCATTCATCCAGCCCATACTTCTTTAACTTGCTGGCAAGAATACTGTGGGAGTCTGTATCAAAAGCTTTGCTAAAGTCAAGGAATAACACATCCACTGCTTTCCCCTCATCCACAGACCCAGTTATCTCCTCATAGAAGGCAATTAGGTTAGTCAGGCATGACTTGCCCTTGGTGAATCCATGCTGACTGTTCCTGATCACTTTCCTCTCCTCTAAGTGCTTCAGAATTGATTCCTTGAGGACCTGCTCCATGATTTTTCCAGGGACTGAGGTGAGTCTGACTGGCCTGTAGTTCCCTGGATCCTCCTTCTTCCCTTTTTTAAAGATGGGCCCTACATTAGCCTTTTTCCAGTCATCCGGGACCTCCCCCGTTTGCCATGAGTTTTCCAAGATAATGGCCACAGGCAGGCTCCTTGTCACGCTTCAGTAGCTCCCATCCCATCCCTGGAGCAGAGGGAGCCCAGCTCGTAGGGGGATGGAGATTCTGATGGGATGTAGCCCCAGAGTGAAGCCTGGAAGCTGTTGGAACCATTGTGCTGCCTAACTATTCATCTAGGCTGGCCTCTCCCCGGCTCTGCTGGTGACACACTTCCAGCCCCTCCAGGTCCTGTTATTACCCAATGTGGCAGCTGGGGAAACTACACCCCCAAGTTACCTGATTTCTTAACCTATGGCATTCATGGCCCAACAACAGAGGCCACAGAGAATTTCCCAACTCCCTAGGCTTGCACTTCTACTGAAGTATAAACCTAGAATTATACTGTCTTGCCTTGCATAAGGATCCTTTTGGTGAAAGCTCATTAAACAATCTGCTCCCCCCTCGATGTAGGGAAGATATTCACCAGCCTTTGTTCACAAAGCTAAGATTCCCTAACAGTTCACTCAAAAACACACTGGTTAAGATAAAGCATAAAACATGTTTATTAACTAGAGACGGATAGATATTAAGTGATTATAAGTGACAGCAAACAGATCAAATCAGGTTACCTATTAACTGAAACAAAATCTGAATCTAAGTCTTGCACAAACTAGATTGCATTTGAATCAGCAATATCTCATCTTGATGATACAAGCACGCTTACGGATTCCTGAGGCACAGGCTGCATCTGCTTTACAGAATAGATGTTCCTCCCCCATTCAAAGTTCTTTGTCATAAGAACATAAGAACATAAGAAAGGCCGTACCGGGTCAGACCAAAGGTCCATCTAGCCCAGTATCTGTCTACCGACAGTGGCCAATGCCAGGTGCCCCTGAGGGAGTGAACCTAACAGGCAATGATCAAGTGATCTCTCTCCTGCCATCCATCTCCATCCTCTGACGAACAGAGGCTAGGGACACCATTCTTACCCATCCTGGCTAATAGCCATTTATGGACTTAGCCACCATGAATTTATCCAGTCCCCTTTTAAACATTGTTATAGTCCTAGCCTTCACAACCTCCTCAGGTAAGGAGTTCCACAAGTTGACTGTGCGCTGCGTGAAGAAGAACTTCCTTTTATTTGTTTTAAACCTGCTGCCTATTAATTTCATTTGGTGACCCCTAGTTCTTGTATTATGGGAATAAGTAAATAACTTTTCCTTATCCACTTTCTCAACATCACTCATGATTTTATATACCTCTATCATGTCCCCCCTTAGTCTTCTCTTTTCCAAACTGAAGAGTCCTAGCCTCTTTAATCTTTCCTCATATGGGACCCTCTCTAAACCCCTAATCATTTTAGTTGCTCTTTTCTGAACCTTTTCTAGTGCTAGAATATCTTTTTTGAGGTGAGGAGACCACATCTGTACACAGTATTCGAGATGTGGGCGTACCATGGATTTATATAATGGCAATAATATATTCTCAGTCTTATTCTCTATACCCTTTTTAATGATTCCTAACATCCTGTTTGCTTTTTTGACCGCCTCTGCACACTGCGTGGACATCTTCAGAGAACTATCCACGATAACTCCAAGATCTTTTTCCTGACTCGTTGTAGCTAAATTAGCCCCCATCATGTTGTATGTATAGTTGGGGTTATTTTTTCCAATGTGCATTACTTTACATTTATCCACATTAAATTTCATTTGCCATTTTGTTGCCCAATCACTTAGTTTTGTGAGATCTTTTTGAAGTTCTTCACAATCTGCTTTGGTCTTAACTATCTTGAGTAGTTTAGTATCATCGGCAAACTTTGCCACCTCACTGTTTACCCCTTCCTCCAGATCATTTATGAATAAATTGAATAGGATTCGTCCTAGGACTGACCCTTGGGGAACACCACTAGTTACCCCTCTCCATTCTGAGAATTTACCATTAATTCCTACCCTTTGTTCCCTGTCCATTAACCAGTTCTCAATCCATGAAAGGACCTTCTCTTTTATCCCATGACAGCTTAATTTACATAAGAGCCTTTGGTGAGGGACCTTGTCAAAGGCTTTCTGGAAATCTAAGTACACTATGTCCACCGGATCCCCCTTGTCCACATGTTTGTTGACCCCTTCAAAGAACTCTAATAGATTAGTAAGACACGATTTCCCTTTACAGAAACCATGTTGACTATTGCTCAAGAGTTTATGTTTTTCTATGTGTCTGACAATTTTATTCTTTACTATTGTTTCAACTAATTTGCCCGGTACCGACGTTAGACTTACCGGTCTGTAATTGCCGGAATCACCCCTAGAGCCCTTTTTAAATATTGGCGTTACATTAGCTAACTTCCAGTCATTGGGTACCGAAGCCGATTTAAATCTCTTACAGAGATTCTTTCAAGTGTTGTGATGTGGCGTGTGTGTGTGTGAAGATGAGTGATGACATCACTCCCCATCTTTTATAGTTTCTTCCAGCTTGTGGTAAAGTCTATGTCTGTGATGTGGGGGATCCACCTCCATTGGCCAAACATTCTCCATTGTCTCTGTGCTCCCTCTGAGGTGGCTTGCTTATACAGATTTCTTCTGTTAGTGTATTCTTCCCTGGATGGGTGTTGATGACAGCAATTAACACTGTCCATTGTTGTACCTAAAAGGCTGGTTGTGGGTGTTTCCGGCCCCACACCATATTTTAGTAACTTATGCTTAACAAGAGTACATAATTTCACATACAAAGATAGCTCAGGCTCAGGGGAGGAGTGAGCTAAAGGGGCAGGACTGTGAGAAGAGGAGGCAGAGCAGAAGTGAGGGCTAGGGGGAAGAGGCATAGAATGGGGGTGGGACATGAGGGGTCCAGTTACCATCTATCAGAAGACTGTCAAAACTATGTGTTGCACAGAGATGAGTTCCCCAGTTTGTCATAATGACCCAGCACAATAGGGTAAGGAATGATTTAATCTTTTCTTGACTGTCCAGCAAGTGATTTAGTGAAGAGGGCCCAGCACCATGTCACCAGCCAGCTCTGCACGGAGCTCGGTCTAAGAGCCAGAGCACCAGGAGAAAACTTTAGGTTCCTTTTTGAGTAAAGAGCCCAAGCAGCCTGTCCTGGATCTATTTGGTCCTCAGTCCACAAACGACAGAGTTTTGCATGGCGAGGCACCAGGAGGTACGTGCTGGCAATTAGAACATGGGCATGGAGGGGCACATTATGGCAAAAATGGTGTGTGAGGAAGGAGAAGAGAGGTTGGATGTAAGAGGCTAAAATGACCCAGAGCTAGGAGCCTCAGGTCCCAAAAGTACTGAGCAGGGCATCCTTTGTGGGGAGGCTGAAGATGGCCCTCAGGATCTGAGTATAGGACACGTTGCCAGACTTGTGGGAAAGAATGCCACAAAGAGGCCATAGTGATTACTGATGCGGGCGCAGACCAGCTTCAGCATGACCATGTGCTCGCAGTACCAGTGGGAGAAGATGTTGGTTCTGCAATATGGCCACCGCCTTGCCAGGAAGAGATAGGGCTGCATGAGCATGCCACTGTGCAGTACCATAGCCAGGCTGATCTTCGCCACTAAAGGGGTTTGGCAGGGTGGTGCAATGTCTAAGGAGATTACAGGTGGCCATACAGAAAATCAAAGCCATGGCCATGAAGATCCCAGACTCCATCTCTGAGAAGCAGTGAATGAAGTACAGCTGGGTGAGGCAGGCACTGAAATCGATCTCCCTGGAATTGAACAAGAAGATGTTCAGCATTTTGGGCAGGGTGGATATGCACAGTGTAGGCTATAGGACTAGCCTGCTTGCTTGCCTATATATCTTTGCTTATAGTTTGTTTGTTTATTGTAATAGGTTTATAGGTTTATATTAAAATAGTTTGGCCATAAGACAAGGGATCTACAGGCCATATCCTGTATGTTGAGCTAAGGCAAAGTTTGCATATCTATGTATGGGACCTTCCACCCAGATAGAAAAGTTGGCTTACATATGTCTGGGACTTTCATTCAGATAATAAAGTCAACATACATATGTTCAGGAACCTTCACCTAAATAGGTGGTGATGAGCTAAAGCCTAAGGTCTATATATGGCTGCGACCTTTAACATAGATAGATAAAGGCTGCTTGATGCTGGGTGGCATAGGGGGCTTCCCAAGTCCATACCCTTTTCAACCTAACAGGTACACCACGAGGAAAGAACCCAAAACCACGGGAGGATGAAACTAACAAATTCAGAGATTTCCTAATGTCATTAAGATGTATGTATATGTCCTCAATACGTGCAAACATACCGGCCTATGGAGTAAGGGTACCCTAGCATTTGTGGGTGAGGAAATGAAGTTTGGGCATAGAAGGAGGACCTAGGCAGCCATTCCCTATAAGACAGGCAACTCACTTTGCTAAAGGGAGAGCCTGTACTTGTTCTTCTTAAAACTTTCTAAGTTCCAAGGGGACTAGGCAAAGCTTGGTTTCCCTAAGATTTTGTTCTTAGTTTTTATTTATTAGGTTTTAAGTTTAAGTTTGTTAAGTAAAACTGTAAGTTAGCTTCGATAGCTCTTAGCCCTAGCTTCTTCTAAGCTCTGCACCTCTCACTCAAGAATTGAGGAACCAGAACTCTCTTGGCATATCAGAGGCGAGGCTGGTCCTGTGTCTCTTAGCACCTGGTTATCAAGGAAGGGAGTGAGTATATTAACCTAAGATTTGTAGCATATAACACCATATGTATTTTTAAATAGCAGTAATACAATTGTAATTTTGTAACTCTAATTATTTTACCATTTAATTATTACTTCATGTATCTTAATAAAAGTCTTTAAGGATATATTTGCCTCAGTTTGAGCTTCTTGTCATACCCCAATGGTCCTTTGTAAATTCTGTGTAGCCTGATTTGGATTCAGACAAGAACCTTATTAACTTCTGATCAGATTAATTAGTGAACCTATAACCCACACTATCCAAATTAATATCATTAACCTCCTAAATCAAGAAACAATGGAACCATGTCAGTGATGGCCAGCATGCAGAGGAAATAGTACATGGGCTCATGGAGGCTCGGCTCCCTCTTCACGATGAACAGGATGGTGAAGTTCCCCAAGATGGCTATGACGTACATAGCACACAAGGGAATGAAGATCCAGATATGGGCTGCCTCCAGGCCAGGAATGCCCAGCAGGATGAAGGTGGAGGGGTTGGTGAAGTTGGTTGGTTGGAATCTGACATGGAGTAGGGGAGAAGGTGTCCAACTCTGAGGTAAAATGGTGTGTCTTACATATACTGGATGTTCCCCTGATTTCCTGTATGTGCCCCGAATGTAGAGTGATGGTCACAGTAAATATTCCTGGGCGGAGAGACAATGTTTATATGAGACTCTACATGCACTAATGGAGGCTGCTGTCATGGGTGAAGCAGATTGGTTGTTTTTCACACACTGAAAAATGAAATTTACGTGATTCAGAGAAGTAAATTATGAACAACTGACCCTACTAATGCCAATTCCATATTTAATGGTGCTCCATAGGTCAACAATTCCTACATCTCATGGTGTGGGAAACCTTCTTGGGCACCAGCAGGAAAAATGTGTATGCGTACAGTTTATCCCTCATTATTCCTTAACACAATGAAACCCAGGCGAGAGTGACCATGCTGTATGGAGTTCCCCATTTACCCAGCTGCTCAAAATGTGAGACTGTCTGAAAATGAAACCTTTGCAGGTCATGTGCTGGGGGAAACATCCCAACTAGGACACATGTCATGGAAAAGCCATCACTGATAGCAGCTCCACGGAAACACCTGCTCATTTACAGCACTAGCGAATGAGGGACAATGTTTGGATGCCTAAGGAATAGGCTGGAGAATAACCTGCTCTAAATATGTGCTTAGTTTTGGTCACCCGAGCTCTATAAATCATTTAGGAGATAAAGAAGGAATTTCTAAAACAGGCTATGGGAATGGGGGAGGCTGCCACATGTGGACAGACTGAAAAGTGGTTAGATTACAGAAGAGACAAAGAAGGGCGCATATGGCAGAGGCGAGAAAATAAACCATAGAACTGATTACATTCAAATGGACAAACAGAGAACAGTTCCCAGCCAGAAATATCTATAGACATGTTATGCTTCAGCTGAAGAAAATTTTCAACAAAACTGATGGGAGGAAATTTAGAAAGAAAAATGTGAATCAAAACTGGGAGTTATTTAAGAGGAGTTTATTAGATAGCTAAAAAGCCACAATTGCACAGTCAAGGAGGTGGACAGCTTTGATTAAAAACCCAGTTCAGTGCCGAAGGGAAGGTAGCAATGGGTGGGGGGAAAGTGATATATTACACATGGGAGGAAAGGGAAAATGGCCAGTAAGTAATACAAATTGGAATTTATTAAAACTGGTAAGGGAGTTAATGTTGCAGAAAAGGTAAATATGTTCAAGATTTTTTTTTCCTGCATTCGGAAAGAAACAGTATTAGATACTCATATCACATGAGATAATGAAATAAATGCAAAAAAATATGTTTTAATAGAGTCAAATGCAAAGTGATCCTTTTGGAACAGGGAATGCAGGCCCAACCCGCAGACTAGGGCACTGCATTCCGGACTGCAGAGACGAAACGTATTAAGGGATCACTGTGGACAACCAAGTCATCGTGAGCTCCCAGTGCAATGCTGTGGCCAAAAGGGCTGATGCGATCCTTGAATGGATAGACAGGGCAGTGCTGAGTTGGATCAGCGGAAGGAGTTTACCCCTGCACGTGAGATTTACTGATGTTTGATCCCATAGCAACAGCAGAAAGTGATAATTTCTCCCCTCAGTCATCTTTTCCCAGCTCCGTCTGCCTCCTATCTATTTATTCATCTAGGCAATTTTTCCTTATTTTCTTTCTAATCAACTATAATTTATAAATATACAGAAATACACAGAGCAGCCAATTCCTCTCTGACTCAGCACAGAGCCCAGGAGTTCTCATCTCCCTTTGGGAAGGTTCCTTAATTACCATTTACTCCTAAAGCTGTAAAAATAGCACAGAAGCAGAGACAGGCTTGTCTGCAGCCTGTTTACATTCAGATGCTCTCTTCTCCTCTTGAGTCTGAGTGAACCCCACTGGAATTACAGGAAGCTATATTATAAATGGAGCACACCCCTGTGTAGGCTATCAGTGTGGCATGTTGCTGCAGATGCTGGGGTGAGAGAGGTGTGGGACACGGCTACCTGAGGGGGATTCCCAGGGAAGACACTTCCATCTCAGAATTTACAGGTACCATCTCTTGCTGAGGAGCTCACCTGATTGATAAACCCTGTGCAACGTGGTTGTGGTGGGATAGAAAGTAAGTCTGTGGTCCTTTCCACTCTCCACAAGTGTCAGACATCCCAGAACCCTTGTCATAGGTGATGAGTTTGCTAAAGAATCACTGGCCAAAATGTCACTCTTTTCTATGCACCCCTGAGGATCCTGCCTGATGGACTATCACCTCAAGGAGGCTGCAATTCAGTGGCAGAGCAGAGGGGACCTTCAGGATGAAAGGTATTAGTAGATGTACAATAGAAGGTCAAATTCTGAATCAGTGGCCCCTACTTTGCTCAGGCCTCAGTGAGGCAAAACTCCCCTTGGAGTAAGAACTTGCATTTCAGGACTCTGTCTGTTAATGGGGCAGGAAGACAGGGCTGTTACCTGAGTTTTATCTGCTGGAAAGCATGGATGTGCTAGGGCTCCTTACTAGAACGAAAATAAGAATTTTTCAACATGGGTAACACATACTTTCTCCTAGCTTAATTCAAGCAGTCAGCTGAACTGTTATGCCTGAAATTTTCAAAAAACCCCAATTCTGCTCAAAGCAGATACCCAGCATGGGAAATTTCAGTCCAAACGCCTGAAATTTGACAAATTCATAGGTAACTGAAAATGGGATCTTTTATCGAAGTGTCAGACAGCCTAACCTACAGGTGATGCCACCAGCACCACTACAATGGCCAATCCATTTGTGAATCCCATTCACCTACGCTGTTTGCTCAAATAATGTCGGTAAGGAGTTCTACAGGCCAAATATGAATTATGTTAGCAATTTTATTTTCTCAATGTTTTATGTTCAGACTTTCAATTTAACTAAATGTTCCCTTCTTCATGTTATGAGACACATTAAATATAAATGCCTGATCTACTTTCTTTATCAATAGATCCATAGGGTTTAAGGTCAGAAGGGACCATTTGATCATCCAGTCTGACCTCCTGTAAAACACAGACCCATTAAATTTCACTGAATTACCTCTGGATTGAGCTGAAAGACGAGTGTGTGACTAAGGCCAGGTCTACACTAGGATTTTACATCATAGAGTGATAGAGCCATAGAGTTATAAGGGAATGCGAAGGACAGCTAGTCTATCCCCTGACAAGATACAGGATTTCTTTTGTTTTAGTCATCTAAGACTGGTGGCTATTCACACATCTTTGGAAAACCTCCACAGAAGGCGCTTCCATGACTTCTCTGGGAGTCTGTTCCATTGGCCTTTTGTACTTAAAGTTAGGAAGATTTTCCTGACATTTAATTTAAATCTGCTATGCTGGAGTTTCAAACCATTGCCTCTTGTCCTGCCCCTCCGTGGTAAGACAGAATAACTTTCCTCCACCTTTTTATGGCAGCCTTTCAAGTATTTTAAGATTACTATCGTGTCCCCTCTCAGGGTTCCCTCCCCACTCTGAACTCTGGGGTACAGATGTGGGGACCTACATAAAAGACCCCCTAAACTTATAACTACCGGCTTAGGTTAAAAACTTCCCCAAGGCACAAATCCTTTCCTTGTCCTTGGATGGTATTGCTAACACCAAAAGTGATTTGGACAAAAAATCAGTAAAAGGACAACTTGGAGTCCCTAGTTCCCTAAAATATCCCTCCAAGCTCCTTCACCCCCTTTCCTGGGGAGGCTTAAGAATAATTTACCAAACAATTGCTTTTGGACCAGAATCTTTATTACACTAAAATCAATGAGGTTCTTAAAAGAAGAACTTTATTATAAAGTAAAAAGTAAAAGAAGCACCTCTGTAAAATCAGGATGGAAGGTAACTTTACAGGATGATAAAAAGATTTAAAACACAGAAGATTCCCCTCTGGGTTTAGCTTAAAAGTTACAAAAAAACAGGAATAAAACTCTCTCTTAGCATAGGGAAAATTCACAAGCTAAAACAAAAGATAATCTAATACATTTCATTGCCTTTACTTACAATTTCTGTAATTTTAGATGTATCATTTCAGGTATCTTTTCAGGATATGGTTTTACCTGCTTGGTCTCTCTCTCTCTCTGTCCAGAGAGGGAACAAACAAAACCTCTCCCTGCCCCACCCCTGCAGATTTTAAAGTATCTTCTTTCCTTATTGGTCCTTTTGGTCAGATACCAACCCAGTTATTTGAGCTTCTTAACCCCTTACAGGTAAAGGGAGTCTGAACTTTTGGCCAAGAGGGATTTTATGTTACTGCATACATAAAGGTTGTTATCCTTCCCTTTATATGTATGACATCCCCCATTAATCTCCACTTTTCCAAATAAACATATCGGTTCCTTCAGCTCGCTCATTAGGCTTGAATTTCATGTACCGTGACTAGCATGTTATCTTCCAGAAAAAACATCCAGTCTCGATCTGCCAGCATGGGGAATTGGAGAATCCAACGCATCCCCTCTCAGTGTGTCCCAATAGTTAAACACCCTCAGAGCTAAATATTTGGCCCTAATTTCTTGCTGGAATTTTCTTGGCTTCATCTTCCAGCCCTTCAGTCCTGCTTAGCCTTCCTCCGGAAGATTACAGAGCCCACTATTACCCATGATATTCTCCCTGTGAAAATTTCCGTTTGATCATCTTTTTGATAAATTAAAGAGAAATACACCTTCAAGTTTAACGGTCTGGCTTTTTCTCCATCCTCCAGTCATTTTTGTGGCTCTTTTCTGCACCCTCTCCAAGTTTCCAATGTCCTTTTTCACATGTGGGCCCCAGAACTGAATGCAGTTTGTTTCACCAATCTCATGTGCAGAGGTGAAATCTTTCCCCTGCTCCAACTCACCACTCTTCTCTTTATGCATCTGCGGACCACATCACAGCGTCGCACTGGGAGCTCACGATGAGCTGGTTGTCCACAGTGTCCCCTAAATCCTTTTCAGGGTCCTTGTGTTCCATAATATAGTGCTGTAGTCTATGGGTCGGGCCTGCATTCCCTGTTCCAAGAGGATCATTTTGCATTTGACTGTATTAAAACATTTTGTTTGCATGAGCCCCACATTCCAAATGCTCCATATCAATCAACCTGCCCTGGCCTCCTCATTGTATCTACTCTGCCAATCTTTGGGTCATCTGCAAATTTTAGCTGCAGTGATTTTCTATTTCCTTCCAGATCATTGATGAAAATATTGAATAGCATCTGGCCTAGAACTGATCTCTGCAGAACCCCACTACAAACCCCCATTCACTGATGAAGACCTATTAACAACAGCTTTCTAAGATCCATCAGTTAGCCAGTTTTCAGTCCATTTTACATGTTCCCTACTGATACTGTAAAGTGTTCATGTTTTTAACTCAATATTTTCCCCTACTAAATCAAATGACTCTGAGAAATAAAGGTTCTTTGCATCTGCATGGTTCCCTTGATCAACCAATGTGTACTCTCATAAAAAGATGAAGTCAGGTTTATTTTACAAGATCTGTTTTGCATAAACCTTGTTGTTGATTGGCATTAATTACATTTCTAGACTTTTTTTAACTAATCCCATACCAGTATTTCCATTGTTTCTTAACCTTTTCAAATCTTTTAAAGAAAGCCCTTCCCCTTATTTTTAATACTTTACATTTAACACAGGAATTGCCATAACACTTTTCTGTGATTTCTCTTTTTGTTAATATACTTAATCACCTCCTTTTTTGTGATCCAGAGCCCTGACAAACATGGAGTTTTCCCTGATGCCTTTTACATCCCTTATCAATTTTCATAACTTCCAATTTGTATTCTTGGGTACCTATTTTCCCTTTTTCCCCTTTGTTAGATAGTACTCCCCCCGCCACAAATGCTGCCTTCACTTTGCCACTGACCTGGGTTTTTACCCAAAATTGTTCACTTTGTTGACTGTGGTATGATGACTTTTTCCGCAGAAGAACTACCAATTTCCATTCATATTTTTCTGTATAATTTTTTCGTCCCAATCAATTTGGCTGACAGTTTTCCTCAGCTTTGGGGAATTAGTCCTCTTGGAGCATTACGTGACTATAGATAGTACTCACTGGGAACTGTTCTCTGTTTGTCCATTTGCAGGTAAATCAGTATCATTCTTTATTTTCCGCTCCTATATCATATGTTCCGTTCTTTGTCTCTTCTGTAAACTAAAGTGTCCTGGATTTTTCTATCTATCTGCATATGGCAGCCTCCCTCATTCCCATAGCCTGTCCTGGAAATCCCTTTTATATATGCTACATCCTTTATAGAGACTGGGTGACCAAAGCTGAACACATATCCAGAACATGTTATTCTCCATCCCATATCATAGGGATCTGAACATTGTTTTTGTTTTGTCCACTGCTGTGAATGAGCAGATATTTCTTTGAGCTACTTATCAATGGCTCCCAGGTCTTTCCCCTGAACTATGTTCTAGCTGGAGTGTTTCTCTTGGCACATGTCTAAGGTTCCCCCACCACAAACTGTAGGACTTATTAACACAGGGAGCCACATAAAATATGGAATTTGCTTTAGTAGGGTAATTGCTCATAGTTGTTTTCTCTGAATAATTAAAATGTCATTTTTCAGTGTGTGAAGAGTGATCAATCTGGTTCACACGTGAGAACAGCCTCCAGTAGTGCATGTACTGTTTCATGTTAACATTGTCTCTCCATTCAGGCATCCTGGGCACACCCAGAAAGTCAGGAGAACATATGATACATGAAGGACACAGCCTTTTGCCTCAGAGTTGGACACCTTCTCCCCTACTCCATGTCAGATTCCAACACAACCGAGTTCACCAACCCCTCCACCTTCATCCTGCTGGGTGTTCCTGGCCTGGAGGCTGCCCACGTCTGGATCTCCATCCCCTTCTGCACCATGTACGCCATAGCCATCTTGGGGAACTTCACTATTCTGTTCATTGTAAAGATGGAACAAAGCCTCCATGAGCCCATGTACTATTTCCTCTGCATGCTGGCCGTCACCGACCTGGTCATGTCCACATCCACCCTGCCCAAAATGCTGAGCATCTTCTGGTTCAGTTCCAGGGAGATCAGTTTCAGTGCCTGCCTCACCCAGATGTACTTCCTTCACTGCTTCTCAGCGATGGAGTCTGGAATCCTTGTTGCCATGGCTTTTGATCGCTACGTAGCCATCTGCCATCCCCTGAGACATTCCACTACCTTGACAGACTCTGTTCTGGCCAAGATAGGCCTGGCTGTGGTGCTGCGTAGTGGCATACTCGCATTACCCTATCCCTTCCTGGCGAGGCGGTGGCCATATTGCAGAACCAACATCATCCCCCACTCCTACTGTGAGCACATAGCTGTGGTGAACCTGGCCTGCGCTGACATCCGCATCAGTAGTTACTACGGCCTGTTTGACCTTTTCTCTGTGATCGGAATGGACGTGTTTTTCATCACTGTGTCCTATACTCAGATCCTCCGGGCCATCTTCCGCCTCCCCACAAAGGATGCTCGGCTCAAAACTTTTGGAACCTGCATCTCTCACCTTTGTGCTATCTTAGCTTTGTACATCCCAGATTTCTTCTCCTCTCTCACACACCGGTTTGGCCATAATGTGCCATTGCATTTTCTCGTTCTCATTGCCAATGTGTACCTGGTGGTGCCCCCCGTGCTACACCCCATCATCTACGGGGTGAGGACTAAACAAATCCGGGGAAGGCTGCTACAGCTCTTTACTCATAAAGTCACCTAAATATTTTCTCCTTGTGCTCTGGCTCTGAGACTGAGGTCTGTTCAGAGATGGCTGGTGCATGGTGCTGAGCCCTCTTCCTGAATCACTTACTGGACAGTCAGAGAGACATTAAACCCTTTCCTGTCCTTACGGTGTTGTGTCAGCATGACAACCTGGGGAATCACTCTATGTACAATGCACTGGGTTGACACTTTTCTAATTGCTAGTCTCTGGACTCGTGAAACTGCGATTTTGCCCCACCTATTCTGTCAGGGCTCTGCCCCTGCTGTGTGCCTTCTCCCCAAGGCCCTGCCCCTGTCACTTGCTCCTCTCCCCCGCTTGTCAGTTGCTGGATCATTTCCACGTCCCATATGTATATGAAAAATATTAAATAAATATTGGACCCTGTCATCTCTAATACTATGTTCCCATATATTGTGGCAAGTCTCTTAAGGGACACTGTTTATTTTTAAAATTTTAACATTTATTCTTACTTTGTTACTAACTCTTTGGAGAGAAAGAGATGCCATCAGGACTCCTGGGATCTATCTCAGCTCTGGGAGGCGGGTGGGTTATAATGGGTTACAGCAGGAGGCAGATACATCTGGGGCCTAAATAAGAAGATCCAGAATGGCCATACTGGGTAAAACCAATGGTCCATGTAGCCCAGTAGCCTGTCTTCTGAGAGTGCCCAGTGTCAGGTGCTTCAGAGGGAATGAACAGAACATGGGAATCAGCATGTGATTCATGCTCTGTTGCTCACTCCCAGCTTCTGGCAAACAGAGGCTAGAGACAACATCCTTGCCCATCCTAGCCAATAGCCGTTGATGGATCTATCCTACATGAACTTATCTAGTTCTTACTGGAAGCAGGTCATAGTTTTAGCCTTCACAACATCCTCTGGCAGAGAGTTCCACAGTTTGACTGTGAAGAAATACTTCCTTTTGTTTCTTTTAAACCTGCTGCCTATTCCTTTGATTGGGTGACCTCTCGTTCTTGTGTTATGTCAGAGAGTAAATAACATTTCCTGATTAATTTTTTTCCACACCAGTCATGATTCTATAGACCTCTCTCACATCTCCCTTAGTCATCTCTTTTCCCAGCTGTACCCCAATGCAACACCCTGACACCCCCATATTCACCACTGTTATATATTTGCAACAAGTCTAGTAAAAATATGTCATGTGAGGTGTCAATGTAAAAGTTATGGTTTGCTGAATATTGACTCTGTGTTTGCTTCTGTGGTAAATCCCACAAGGTCGTTTACATTCAGTGTATCCAGAACAACGTGAATTAAATATTCAAGTGGATGGCCCAACAATGAATACATGTGCCACAGAAGAAACTTATCCCCACCTGATGGACTTACCTGGGGACATTCTGGCTAGAATATAGTTGATGGTCTCTGCTATGATTCACTGAAACATGCAAAGGCATGTTATTGGCTCATGTGACACTGGACTCCATCTTGTGCCTGTACTTTTGGTGCAGAGGAAACAAGGAGACTCTCTTTCATTCCTTCAGCAGTTTCAGTGCTGAGGTTCCTGATCAAACTTCTGCCCTTGCTCCTAATCCCATTCCTGGCCTCAGCCCCACTCCTGCCCTGCTGCGTTGCTCATTTCTTTCCCCTCCATCTTCTATACCGCTGCCACCTAGGGGTCGTGTCATTTCCCCTGTCCTTGGGCAAACCTCAGAGGGCATTTTTTTGTCTCCCCTCCCTGACCCTTTAGGGGCTGCTCTCTTCCCTCCACCTCCCTTTCCCTTTCTGGGGACAGAGAAGGGTTGCACAGAGCCACAGGTACAGTAGCCATGGCAGCAGTCTCCCCCCCACCCCCTTTGCCTATCTCCGTGGACCACGGGATTGTAACGGGGGCCCAGCCAGATGATGATCATGGGTCCACAATCCTGTCCCCCACTGTGATGCGGGATGAGCTTAACCATTTTCTGGTGGACACCTGTGGTTTTAAGCATAAGGTGAAGCTCCCTCTCCAGCACTGGGGAGACGTCTGTCTCGCCGTCTGGGCCATGAGGGCTGTTTTGGAGGAGTGGAGGGGAACCGGAAGGCAGGACATCCCGGTCTACTGGTGGGCCTACAACTTCTGTGACTCCCTCCTGCCTTTCAGGGATTGTTGTAAGGGAATCCTCCTGCCTGTGAGGATCATTCTCAGCCCTCACAATGAAGCCAACCATCTTTTCAACAATGACCACCAACCCCCCAAAAAAATAAAATATGGAAAGGATAAAGAAAAACAGGTAACCCCATCTTCTTCTACAGAAGCAGCAGAGTCCTGTGGAAATTTCCACTACATGCATCCGATGAAGAGGGTATTCACCCACGAAAGCTCATGCTCCAATACATCTGTTAGTCTATAAGGTGCTACAGGGCTCTTTGCTGCTTTTACAGATCCAGACTAACACGGCTACCTCTCTGATACTTCTTCTACAGAGATTCCAAAACCAGCCATCTCTGGAGTGTAAGGGAAGTTCACAGTCTGTCCCAGGCCCTGCCTTTGCTGCACGGATGCTGCAGGTTGGACACTTGCTCTGGCAGAGGGAATATGTTTCAGGTTTTAGGTGTTCGGGCCCTTCTCTGCAGAGTCAACCTCACCCAACAGAATTACGATTCCTCTCCAATTCTGGCCTGCAAGGCCCCTTGATTGGGGGTATTTCCCTGCGCTGGTCCCTCTGCCCAGGGTCTCCCTTGCTTTCCCCAGCTGTACACTGAACCCAGCTCCAGACTGCTCCAGCCCCAGCCCTGACCCCAATGCTGCTGCTGCTCAGCCTCCAGCTGCCTGGGCTGCTTCTCTGGCTCTGGCCGGCGTGTCTCTGCTCTCAGCTCTGCCCAGGCCCCTGCTGTCTCCTTAGCTCAACCCCGCTCTGGCCCAGGCAGTCCCAGCTCACACAGAGGGTGGGAATGTCCTGACCTCCAGATTTCCTCATTGGCTTGCCCACCCTGTCAATCAGGCTGACAGGGAATGTTGGCCTCTCCTCATTGACTCTGGGGCCTGGTTTCGACCCTTCCCCTTCCTTTTGGTACTAGAAAAGGGTCAATCAAAAATCCTCACTGAAGTTTAGTGAGGTGCCAACACTTTACATTCCTCCTTCCTATAATTCTGCCACAGCCAAAATGTTCTTACCAACATATCCAGGCCCCAGATTATCAACATTTACCAGCATTATATCATATATATATAAAACATTTACAATTAATTAAAGAACATTTAACATATTTAACAACCCATGTCCAATTCTTTCTACTATACATGATAATATTCATTAAAGACGACATTGAACCAATAACATAATCATCTCTAAGATTAACAGTCAGTAAACCCTTAGTAGTTCTCTGGGACTTTCTTAAGACAGGTGGCTCAGTACCCATATTTTCTATTCCCTTGTCCCCAGGTAACATCAGATCAATTTGAAGGATCTGTCTATTTTCATCAGGGTTTGCATTTGCCCCGTTGGTTTCAGTCTTCTCTGGATGTGATGCTCTATGATCCTATGAGCCCTGTTTGGACTAAAAGTTCAATGTTTTAGCTGGTCCCCATGTACCACTTTCTGCTTTACAGACAAACAGAGGCTAGGGACACCATTCCTTACCTATTCTGGCTAATAGCCATTAATGGCCTTAACCTCCATGAACGTATCTAGTTCTCTTTTAAATCCTGTTATAGTCCTAGCCTTCACAACCTCTTCAGGCAAGGAGTTCCATGGGTTGACTGTCCGCTGCATGAAGAAGAACTTCCTTTTATTTGTTTTAAACCTGCTGCCCATTAATTTCATTTGGTAGCCCCTAGTTCTTGTCTTATGTGAATAAGTAAATTCCTTGCAAAAATGAAGTTCTCGCCACATGGCAAAAGCTATGACAGGAGGAAGAGACATCATCACTTGGTCTCAGTCCCCCAACAAGTCAACACCTTTTAAAACCTTAGGAACAAAGACTGAACTGGGGCTGTGGTCCCAGGCTGAAGGGGTTTCTAGCCTGCGTATGGAAGATTGGTGGACTGTTTGTACCATGAGGGTGAGACATGGCTTGATGCAAACTTTGTCTGGTGTATAGAACTTAGATTGCAGTTTGTTTGTTTTTTTCCTTAGGTAACCAACTTTGATCTTTCATCACTACCCTATTACCTGTAATCCCTTAAAATCTATCATTCTGTACTTAATAAATCTGTTTTATTTTCTTTCACCTAAAACAGTGTGTTGTTAGAAATGTCTTTTTGAGATCTGTAAGGGAAGTCTGCTCGGGAACAGGGGCTGGTGCATTGTCCTCTGCACACTGAGGGAGGGGCGGACTACGTAACAAACTCACACAGGTCAGGCTTTGAACCAGGGCAAGATGGTACAACTGTGGGGACCTATGCAAGGGAACTGGCTGGAGTCTCTCTATTACTGGTTGACGAGTGGCTAGTGAAAGTATTCATGCAACTCTAGCTGGGTGTGTCTTTGTCTGGGTTTTTGCAAGACCTAGGGAGGATAGTGGCTTCCCACAGACTCACAATGTGAGAGGGGGGCACAGACTGGCATGCAAGAGGGCTCAGTGGTTGCGCTCTGGAGAAGTCTGTCACACCCACCAATGAACAAGTCCTTCTAGACCATTTCCCTGTTGTCATGTGCTCAGTTACTGACAGAGAGACCGTGCTTATGGCAGAGAAGTCAGGACTCTTCGGTTCTGTCTGTCATTCTCTCTGTGACCCTGACCAAGGTCCTTTTGCCTCTGTTTATCTATCTGTATATTAGGGTATGTTCATAGTGACTTGCCTTTGCTAACAGTTTTGAAGATTCTTAAATTTCAGGTGCTGCACAATATGATAACAGGTACTGATGAGAATTACGTATCTCTGATCCCTTAACAAAAGCCCTGTGTAGCTGCAGAAAGTGTTAATGTCTCCCCTTGGTCATCTTTTCCATAACTGTCTATCTACTATCTACCCATTCAACCCGGGCATTTACAGGATATCAGACCCTTTGGAAACAGAGACATTATCCCTTGTTTTCTTACTAATCAACTATAATTGTTAAATATACACAAATGCACAGAGCAGAGCAGACTCAGCACAGAGCCCAAGAGTTCTCATCTCCCTTTGGGAAGGTCCCTTATTTACTGTTTACACAGAAGTGCAGATGTGGAAATAGAGAGATTGGCTAGAGTGTCTCCAGTCTCTGGCCTGTTTACATTCAAATGTCGCTTCTCCTCTAGAGGCTGAGCGAATCCCCCTGGGATTGCACAGAGCCATATTATAAACAGTGCAGATGCCCGTGACTTCTCTTATTGTCTGATGATGTTGTGGGACATGGCTACTTGAAGGGGATTCCCAGGGAAGACACTTCCATCTCAGGATTTACAGGTACTGCATCTCTTGCTGAGAAACTCACCAGCTCAACAAATCGAATGTAATGGGTGTGGTGTGGATAGAGTGTAAGTCTGTGGTCCTTTCTGCTCTGCAGACCCATTAAACATCTCAAAGATCGTGCTAAGGGTGATGAGCTTTCTCCCAAAATATCACCTTTTGCTGTGGCTCCCCAGCTGGCCGATGGCCTCTGGTCCAAGGCGGCTGCATTTCAGTGAAGAGGGGGGATCCTTCAGGAGGAAAGGTGTTAGTAGATGTATAACATAAGGTCAAATGCTGAGGCTGTGGCCTATAGTTTAGTGAAATGCCAATGAGGCAAAACTGCCCTTGGGGTAAGAATGGAGTAAAGTTCTCAGGAGCAAGCTGTGTGCAAAAACAAAACAGTAAGAGAAGTAAGAAGGCGCCACAGCGGCTAAACAAAAAAGAGAAAGAAGCAGTGAGAGGAAAAAGGCATCCTTTAAAAAGTGGAAGTTAAATCCTAGTGAGGAAAATAGAAAGGGGCATAGAATTTTTCAAATGATGTGTACAAAATCAATTAAGAAAGCCAAAAAAGAATTGAGGACCATGTTAGTCAAACACTTTCAAAAAGTACCATTCAGCCTGAAGCAGACACCCAGCATGCGAAAAGCACTGGACGATTGAGGTGCTAAAGGAGCTCATGCACAAGAAGGTGTCAGAAGCCTTAACTAAATTATTTTTTACTCGGTCCACGGCTACCCCCAAAGGCAATGTATTTGAGGGAGTCCTATTCACTGAGCCATTCTTTTTAGTGACATAATGTCTGTAGCAAGGAGTTCCACAGATTGAGGTGTCATTATGTAAACAATTTATTTGATCAAAAATTGATAAATTAAACAGAATAAGTCACCAGGACCAGACGCTATAAGTCTAAATAATAAAATGGAACGTGATCTAGAGTAATTCATATGTAAAATCTGTAGGATATTGATATAAATAGGCATCAGAGAATTGGTGGAACTGGAGGATAATCAATTTGACACCGATTTTTAAAAAATATACAAAAGGATAGAACAGGTCATGTTCAGGCATGTAAACCTGACATTATATGGGCAAACTGGTGTGAAACTATAAAAAAATCAATATTGAATCAAACTGTACCATATAGAATCTCTAATTGTTGATGGAAAATCCATGCTCAAACATAATC
Source organism: Mauremys mutica (assembly GCF_020497125.1). NCBI lineage: Eukaryota > Metazoa > Chordata > Testudines > Geoemydidae > Mauremys > Mauremys mutica. The sequence continues at coordinate 367,239,854 of NC_059072.1, read as the reverse complement.
ACAATAAGTAGAATATATTACTGACCACCTGCCAGGATGGCGATAGTGAATGTGAAATGCTTTGAGAGGTCAACAAGCGCTATTGGAAAAAAGGGATCCAATGGATATAATGGGGATTTTAATTATCCCCATATTGACTGTGTACACGTCACCTCAGGACGAGATTCAGTTAATACCTTGAATACCTGCTTCTTGGATCAGCTGGTCCTGGAACCCACTAGAGGAGAAGAAATTCTTTATGTAGTCCTAAGTGGAGCACAGGATCTGGTCCAAGAGGGGAATATAGCTAGACCGCTTGGTGATAGTGACCATAATATAATTAAATTAAATATCTCTGTGGCAGGGATATATAACAAGCAAGCAGCAAGCAGAGATAACGATTTAGATTTCAGAAAGGGGAACTGAGGCCTGTTCTAGCTGAGGTGTAGCAGAAATGAGAATACAGTGCTTCAGGTTGGAAATCTCTGCATGGAAACTTTGCCACCCAAGGCCACACCATAATAGAGGCTCCAATTCTCGCCCACATGTACCAACCTCAAATAAAAAAACAAAAAACAACAGTACAAGAAGTAAGAAGCTCTCACAGCGGCAAACAAAAAAGAGAAAGAAGCAGTGAGAGGAAAAAGGCGTCCTTTAAAAAGTGGAAGTTAAATCCTAGTGAGGAAAATAGAAAGGGGCATAAATGCTGGCAAATGATGTGTAAAAATACAATTAAGAAAGCCAAAAAAGAATTTGAGGACCAGTTAGCCAAACACTCAAAAAGTAATAGCTTGAAGCCTGCAAAACAACCAGTGAGGCACTGGACGATTGAGGTGCTAAAGGAGCACTCTGCCAAACTGGACAGTCTCTAGGGAAAAGGATAATTATTGACATCAAATCACGGCTGTAGGATGTGAGGGAGATATCCCAAACCTGAGTAGGAGAACAGATCTTCAACTGGTCCCAGATTGAGGTGTCATTAGAGGTGGGTTTTAGAAGAATTGATAAAAAAACTTTAGACCAATAAGTCACCAGAGAAACCTGATGAGCTCCAGTTCATCCTTAAGAGGTCTGACACCATCAAATGTGAACTTGCAGAAGTATTAACTGTAGTCTGTGAATGGCTTGCCAATTACAGAACCAGTTTCTGTACCAGATCCCTTGGTTTTCACACCGATTTTTAAAACAAGGGCCTACAGAGGTGATCCTGGCAATTTGATCTACCATCGTTATCTCTAGCCTGACTTCAGTAGGTGGGCAAACTGGTTGCTATAAAAAAGTACAATATGTCCCCATATAGATGAACATAATTTGCATCCGAGGAAGAGTGGTATTCACCCACGAAAGCTCATGCCTCACCAACTCTAGTTAGAATTCTATAGGAGGTGCAACAAGCGAGGATTCTTTGCTGCTTCTATATTTTCAGAACCAGCCCACCAAAGACTCTTAAGAAAAGTAAGCTGTTATGTCAAGAAGGAAGGTTCTCTCGTGGATTGGTAACTGGTTAAATGATAGGAAACAGAATGGAGAGAGGTAAATCATGGTGTCTGCCAGGGATCTGTTCTGGGACCAATCCTAACCAACATATTCATAAATGATCTGGAAAAATGGGTAAAAAGTGAGGTGGCAAAATTTTCAAATGATACAAAATTACTAAAGATAGTTAAGACCCAGGCATACTGTGAAGAGCTACTTAATGATCTCTCAAAACTGTGTGACTGGGCAACAAAATGGCAGATGAAATTTAATGTTGATAAATGGAAAGTAATGCACAGTGGAAAGCATAATCTCAACTCCACATATAAAATGATGGGGTCGAAATTAGCTGTTACCACTCAAGAAGGAGAGCTCGGAGTCATTCTGGCTAGTTCTCTGAAAACATCCACTCAATATGTAGCAGCAGTCAAAAAAGCAAACAGAATGCTGGGAATAATTAAGAAAGGGATAGATAATAGGAGAGAAAATATCATATTGCCTCTATATAAATCCATGGTACACCCACATCTTGAATACTGGGTGCAGATGTCATCACCCCATCTCAAAAAATATATATTGGAATTGGAAATGGTTCAGAAAAGGGCAACAAAAGTTATTAGGGGTATGGAATGACTTCCGTATGAGAAGAGATTAGTAAGAGTTGGACTTTTTGCTTGGACATGAGATGGCTAAGGTCTATATAATCATGACTGGTGTAGAGAAAGTAGATAGTTTACTCCTTCTCATAACACAAGAACTAGGGATCACCAAATGAAATTAATAGGCAGCAGGTTTAAAAAAAATAAAGAAAGTATTTCTTCACACAACATACATTCAACCTTTGGAACTCCTTGCCATAAGATGTTGTGCAGTAGAAGACAATAACAGGGTTCAAAAAAGTGCTAGATAAGTTCATCCATCAATGGCTATTAGCCTGGAGGAGCAGGGATGGTGTCTCTAGCCTCTGTTTGCCGGAGGTTTGGAATGGAGGACAGGGGATGGATCACTTGATGATTCCCTGTTCTGTTCATTCCCTCTGGAGCACCTGGCACTGGCCACTGTCAGAAGGCAGGATACAGGGCTTGATGGACCTTTGGTCTGACACAGTATGGCCATTCTTTTGTTCCCTTATTCATGTGTTGTGAGAAAGATTAAATATAAATGCCTGATCTACATTCTTTATTGATAGGTTTCAGAGTAGTAGCTGTGTTAGTCTGTATCCGCAAAAAGAAAAGGAGTACTTGTGGCATCTTAGAGACTAACAAATTTATTGTAGCATAAGATTTTGTGGGCTACAGCTCACTTCATCGGATGCATGTAGTGGAAAATACAGAAGGAAGATATATATACACACAGGGAACATGAAACAATGAGTGTTACCATACACACTATAAGGAGAGTGATCTGTTAAGGTGAGCTGTTGTCAGCAGGAGAGAAAAAGAACTGTTTGTAGTGGTAATGAAAATGGCCCATTTCCAGCACTTGACAAGGAGATATAAGGAACTGGGGTGGGGGAGTGGAGATAAGCATGGGGAAATAGTTTTACTTTGTGTAATGGTCCATCCACTCTCAGTCTTTATTCAAACCTAATTTAATGGTGTACAAATTGCAAATTAATTCCAATTCAGCAGTCTCTGGTTGGAGTCTGTTTTTGAAGTTTTTTTGTGTAATATTTAGACTTTTAGTTCTGTAATCGAGTGTACAGCGAGATTGAAGTGTTCTCCAACTGGTTTTTGAATGTTATAATTCTTAACATCTGATTTGTGTCCATTTATTCTTTTACGTAGAGACTGTCCGGTTTGGTCAATGTACATGGCACAGGGGCATTGCTGGCACATGATGGCATATATCACATTGGTAGATGTGCAGGTGAATGAGCCTCTGATAGTGTGGCTGATGTGATTAGGTCCTATGATGATATCCCCCGAATAGGTATGTGGGCAAAGTTGGCAAGGGGCTTTGTTGCAAGGATAGGTTCCTGGGTTAGTGTTTTTGTTGTGTGGTGTGTGGTTGCTGGTGAGTATTTGCTTCAGATTTGGGGGCTGTCAGTAAGCAAGGACTGGCCTGTCTCCCAAGGTCTGTGAGAGTGAGGGATCGTCCTTCAGGATAGGTTGTAGATCCTTGATGATGCGCTGGAGAGGTTTTTGTTGGGGGCTGAAGGTGACAGCTAGTGGCGTTCTGTTACTTTCTTTGCAGGGCCTGTCCTGCAGTAGGTGACTTCTGGGTACTCTTCTGGCTCTGTCAATCTGTTTCTTCACTTTAGCAGGTGGATACTGTAGTTGTAAGAACGCTTGATAGAGATCTTGTAGGTGTTTGTCTCTGTCTGAGGGGTTGGAGCAACTGCGATTGTATCGTAGAGCTGGCTGTAGACAATGGATCGAGTGGTGTGGTCTGGATGAAAGGGACCATTAGATCATCCAGTCAGATGTCCTGTATAGCACAATCCATTTAATTTCACGCTGTTACCCTTGTATTAAGCCCCTAGACTTGCATTTGACTAAGGCCAGGTCTAAACTAGGATTTTACATCACATAATCATAGAGCCGCAGGGCGAGAAGGGACCTCAAGGGTCAGCTAGTCTAATTCCCTTCCAAGATGTAGGATTTGTTGTGTCCAACCATCTTATACAGATGGCTAATCAGCTTCCTTTGGAAAACCTCAAGTGAAAGAACTTTCATTATTTTCTGAGGCACTTCTTCCATTGTCCTGCTGTGCTTAAAGTTAGGAATTTCGACCTGAGAGTTAATCTACATCTTCCTGCTTTTTTGAGCCCATAGTTTACTTTTAACACAAAACTGTTGGTAACTTGCTTTGTTGTTTTCCTCTGCATAACCAGTTCCTTTGGCCTTTGCTGGTATGACTTCCATTCCACCCTTTTGAGCATCTTTCTCACTCTCCTAGTAATTGCCCAGTTGGTTCTCTACATGTTCTGTATAGTAGTGAACAAAATGGTTGATTGATCAGTTTCTAACTCTGGTGTTCGTAACTCTAAGGTTCCACTGTAACTATCACACTATGACTTGATCTCTCTCCTTGCTAATTCAACGGAAAGTTTTTGCCTTTTTTTTTTTTGCAACAGCAAATACATCCACTCCTCTGAGAGATGTAGCTATATCCTAACCCCCAGAGTAGACAGCAGCAACCTCTAGGGTAGGTGCATTACCTAAACTGATGGGAGAACCCAGGGTAAGTGCTGTCTACACTGAGGTGCTATGGCAAGGCTGCTGTAGCTGTTTAAGTGGTTCTGCAGACAGGGGTAGTTGGAGAATTTATGACTTTCCTTTATAGTTTGTTCCAATTGCTAATCACTCTTAGTGCTACAAGCATGGCCTCATTTCCCTGGAATTTCTCTGGTTAATGTCAGCCATTTTGCTCAATTTTCTGTGCTAGATTACATAGACCATTATTATTATTTAAAATAAATAAATGAAGCTCTTTTTCACTATCCGGCATTTTCTCCAGCCTCAAATCATTTTGTGTGTCTTTTCTGCACCCTCTCCAATTTTTCAACATCCCTTTTGAAATGTGGACCTTGGGTCTGCATAATGTTTTTTCCAAAGTTCTCTCTGTCGTTCTTGACTTTCAGATAATTGATGGCTTTTTCTGAACTAATCCCTGCAGAACACCAGTTTGAACACCTCCATTCAGTGGCAATAGCCTGTTGACATCTGCTTTCTGAGATCTGTCAGTTATTCAGTTTTTAGTCTAAATTTTTTCCTTCTAGAGTGTTCAGTTTTATCTGATTACTTTTTCCTCAGCTTTGGGGAATGAAATGCCTCAGTTTTTGATCAGCCTAAACGTACTTATAAAGAATGAAATCGGGTTTGTTTGACAAGACCTGTTTACCATAAGCCATGTTGTTGATTGACAATTATATTCTTAGACTTTTTTATAATGAATCACATACCAGCCCCTTCAATGTTTCCTAACTTTGTGAAAATTTGTTAAACTTTTCCTTTTTTTGTAACACAAAACTGTCGGTAATTTTCTTTGTTGTTAGCCCTCTGCCGCATTCTCCTGATGAGTACTTCTGTTCCAGAATGAACTTGTCCATCTAGTAATGCTGATTGTGTACATGTTGTTGTGAATCAGATGTGTGGTTGATTGATCAGTTTCTAACTCTGGTGTTCGTAACTCTAAGGTTCCACTGTAAATGCTGTTTAATCCCCTCCTTGACAGTAATGTACCGGAAAGTTTTTCATCAGCTCATGTGATATACTGCTTCTTTCCAAATGCAGAACAAAAGAATTTCTTGAACACATCCAATTTTTCTATAATATTAACAAGTTTCCTTTCTACCTCTAGAAATGGGCGTAAATGTTTTTTAGGAATTCTTTTGTTCTTAATATACTTAATAACCACCTTTTTTATCCTCAGCCCTGCCAAGCATGGACTTTTCCCTGATGTCTTTAATGTCCTTTTTCAATTTTCATAACTTCCAAATTATATTGCTGACTTTATATTTTTTCTTTTTTTCTCATTTGTTGCATATTTCTGTTTTCCTGCCTAATGGCTGCCTTCACTTTCTACTGAACTGGGTTTTTCTCCAAAGTTCTCTGCGTTCTTGACTGTGGAATTGTGGCTTTTTCTGTATCTAATAATCTTTTCTTAAAGATGATTTATGTCTAAATTTTTCCTTCCAATCAGCAGAGCTTTGGGGAATTAGCCTTTTGAAGAACTGGGTGGGAATTGCTCTTTGTTTCTCAGTTTGAACGTCATCAGGATGGTCTAAACTAAACAGTCCCACACTTTTCATTCTCTCCCCATATGGCAGCCACCCCCATTCTCAGAGCCTGTCTCAGAAACCCCCTTTCTATCTACTATATCTTTTATAGGGACTGGGTGACCAAAATTGAGCACATGTCCGCAGCATGTTATTCTGTATCCCATTCCTTAAGCATCCAATCTTTATCTTGGTTTGGCACTACTGAGACTGAGGAGATGTTTCCATTGAGCTGCTATCAATATTTTCCCTGAGATGTGTTCTAGCTGGGATGTTTCTACCTGTCACATGTCTTAGCAAAAGTTCAGATTTTTCCCACTTTGAGATTTTGAACAAGCAGGTGAATGGGGAACTCCCTAAAGCATGGGGTCACTAGCTTGGCTTTCACGACATTAAGGAACAATGACAGAGAACCAGTATCCACACACATAGTTCCTCCTGGTGCCTATTAAGGTTTGCCACACCATGACATGTAGGAATTATTGACCCTTGGAGCAGCATCAAGTATGGAATGACATTATCAGGGTCAGTTACTCAGAATTCATTTATCTGAATAAAAAAAATGTAATTTTCCAGTGTGTGAAGAGTGACCAATTGATTAATGCATGAGAAGAGTCTCTATTAGTACATATATAGTCTCATAATGGCATTGTCTCTCCATCCAGGCATTTGTACTGTGACCAGCACCCTATACACTGGCCACATACAGGAAGTCGAGAGAATTTACAGTACACACAGGAGACACCATTCTCCCGCAAAGTTGGACACCTTCCCTCCTACTCCATGTCAGATTCCAACACAACCGACGTCAACAATCCCTCCACCTTCATGTTGCTGGGCATTTCTGGCCTGGAGGCAGCCCATGTCTGGATCTCCATCCCCTTCTGTGTCATGTACACCATCTCCCTCTTGGGAAACTTCACCATCCTGTTCATTGTGAAGACAGAGTCGGGGCTCCATGTGCCCATGTACTATTTCCTCTGCATGCTGTCCATCACCGACCTGGTCCTGTCCACGTCCATTCTGCCTAAAATGCTGAGCATCTTCTGGTTCAATTCCAGGGAGATCGATTTCAGTGCCTGCCTCACCGAGATGTACTTCATTCACTGCTTCTCAGCGATGGAGTCTGGAATCTTCGTGGCCATGGCTTTGGATCACTATGTGGCCATCTGTGATCCCCTGAGACATTCCACCACTCTGACCAATGGTTTTGTGGCCAAGATTGGCCTGGCTGTGGTGCTGCGCGGCAGCATTCTTGCACTGCCCTACCCTTTCCTGGCGAGGCAGTGGCCATATTGCAGAACCAACATCCTCTCCCACACGTACTGCGAACACATAGCTGTGGTAAAGCTGGCCTGTGCCGACATATGCATCAGTAGTTACTATGGCCTGCTAGTGGCATTCTTGGGGACTGGTGTGGATGTGTTTTTTATCGCAGTGTCCTATACACAGATACTAAGGGCCATCTTCAGCCTCCCCACAAAGGACGCCCGGCTCAAAACTTTTGGGACCTGTGGCTCCCATCTCTGTGTCATTTTAGCATTTTATATCCCAGCTCTCTTCTCCTTTCTCGCGCACCGGTTTGGCCACAATGTGCCCCCACATTTCCACATTCTCGTTGCCAACATGTACATTCTACTGCCCCCCCATGCTAAACCCCATCATCTATGGGGTGAGGACCAAACAGATCCGGGACAGGCTGCTCTGGCTATCAGACCAATCTCCGTGGAGATCTGGCTGGTGACATGGTGTTATGCTTTCTTCCCTGAATCACTGACTAGAGACATTAAATCCTTGCTTTAGCTTACAGTGCTGTATCAACCTGACAATCTGGGAAATCCATCTATGTACAACTCACAGGGGTGCTGCACTTCTTATTGCTGGTAACTGGACATCTGAGGCCCCGCATTCTACCCACCATGTCCCCCATGTCCCTGCCCCTGTCACTCACTCCTCTCCTTACTATCCCTGTTACTCGCTGGATCATCTCCACCCCCCTCCCTATGCCAGCAGCATCCTATATGTTCGGGGCTGGAATGGGAGTTTCAGAAGGCTGAGGAGGACCCTACCTGCTAGTAGGAGGCAGCCTCAATTGAGTAAGGGCTGATGTGGGTTTATGACACGCTGTCTCCACCCCACTCTGCTGCAACTGGACCTAGCCAGATACCCTTTTCAACTGGACATTTTTGCTCAAAACTGAATGGGGGGGGGGAGAGGGTTAGTGGTGTGGGACCCTAGCATTCTGGGGTGGAAGTGATGAGAGTAGGGGGTGGAGGGCTTAGCATGGATATTAGCATGGGGCTGACAGGGGAGGGGAATCTGGGAATCGATATTGGCATGCGGGTGATGAGGGACGGGACCTGTCTGGGAATAGATATTAGTGTGGGGTTGATGGGGGTGGGGGTCTGGGAATGCATATTAGTGGTTGAGTGACAGGGTGCAAGTGGTCTGTGAATGGATAATGGGGTGGGACGGATGGGGGAGGATCTGGGATTGGCTAGTGACACAGAGGACACACGTCTCTCTCCCAGAGGCCCCTGGGGAGTTGTGTGAAGGAAACTCATTTAGCCCAACTTGAGAAAAGCTCGTTAATCACTTCACAACCTTTCCTATTATTTTCTTTTACAGGGGGCTTATAGCCTGTTCAGTTAAACCTGACAGCCCCTTTATACCGTTTTGCCTCCATATTATACTTTGTTCTTTTTCCTGCATTTGTGCATTCATATCATATTCCAGTTCCTGGGAAGTTTGGGTTAAAGCCACCATATGCTGGGCATTGGCTATATTTTGCATCAGAGCAGGTTGCAAGTCTCTTTTCATGCCCTCATTCTGCAATCTCAGCTTCTCCAACTCCTGTTGCAAATTTTCCTTCTCATGTTTCCAGATCTCACGTTCCTCTGCAAACTTATTCACAGTCTGATACATAATCCAAACAGCAGCATTTGTCATTTGTTCCTTGTTAGGAGTGGGAGTGCTACAAGTCTGATATTTTAATAATATTGCATTCAAACACTCTTCCCTGAACACAACAGGAACAGCGTTCAGCAGCCAGGTATCAGAGCCAAGATCTTCACAGTAAACACCCAACAACAATAACTGGGGGTTTCAGGACGTCCCCTTCATTCCCGGTACAGTGACGCTCAGTGGCTGCGTTCGTGAACCCTGAGCTATAAATCAGAAGTGATTCAGAACAATATTTAAATGAGTTGGTCAACACCAGGGATCTAGGATACCAAGCTCTTAGTGGGCAACAAGTCCAGAAAGAGTATTCATTCAGTTTAAAGACCTATTTACTTAGGCCTGGTCTACACTAGGAGGTTATGTCGAATTTAGCAGCGTTAAAGCGAATTAACCCTGCACCCGTCCACACAACGAAGCTATTTAGTTCGACATACAGGTCTCTTTAGTTTGATTTCTGTACTCCTCCCCGACGAGGGGAGTAGCTCTAAATTCGACATGGCCATGTCAAATTAGGGTAGTTGTGGATGGAATTCAACACTAATAGCTCCGGGAGCTATCCCACAGTGCACCACTCTGTTGACGCTCTGGACAGCAGTCCGAGCTCAGATGCTCTGACCAGCCACAAAGGAAAAGCCCCGGGAAAATTTGAATTCCTTTTCCTGTCTGGCCAGTTTGAATCTCATTTCCTGTTTGGACATCATGGCGAGCTCAGCAGCGCTGGCAACGATGCAGAGCTCTCCAGCAGAGGTGTCCATGCAATCTCAGAATAGAAAGAGGGCCCCAGCATGGACAGACCGGGAAGTCTTGGATCTGATCGCTGTGTGGGGCGATGAGTCTGTGCTTTCGGAGCTGCGCTCCAAAAAACAGAATGCAAAGACCTACGAGAAGATCTCCAAAGCCATGACAGAGAGAGGATACAGCCGGGATACAACGCAGTGCCGCGTGAAAATCAAGGACCTGAGCCAAGTCTACCAAAAGATCAAAGCGGCAAACAGACGCTCCAGATCCCAGCCCCAGACATGCTGCTTCTACGAGGCACTGCATTCCATTCTAGGTGCGGCCGCCACCACTACCCCACCAGTGACCGTGGACTCTGACGATGGGATAGTGTCCACGGCTGGTTCCTCGGAGATGTTCGCGGGCGGGGAAGATGAGGAAGCAGATGAGGAGGACGAGGCAGTCGACAGCGCTTACAACGCTGATTTTCCCGACAGCCAGGATCTCTTCATCACCCTCACAGAGATCCCCTACCAACCTTCCCCAGCCATTATCAGGGGAAGGATCAGTCGGTAAGTGCTTTAAACATGAAAACATTTATTTTTAACAGAACAGGAATATTAACTATCTGAAAAGACGGTCAATATGAACGGGGATAGAACAGAAATCCTCTTCGGAGATCTCCACGAAGGTCACCTGGAGGTAATCGAAAAGCCTCCGCACGAGGTTCCTGGGGAAAGCGGCCTTATTGTGTCCTCCGTGGTAGCACACTTTTCCGCACCAGGGTATCCTCAGGTACTCTGGTATCATTGCCTCGCAGAGCATGGCGGCATAAGGCCCTGGTTTATACTGGCTTTCACGCAGCATGCGGTCTTTCTCTGTCTCACTGATCCTCCGCAGGGTGATGTCGCTCATGGTGGCCTGCTTTGAATTAGGGGAATGTTAGTATTGGGACTGCTTGCCTGTTCCTTTACATAGCTATAACCAGTGGTTTACAGCCATGTGATGGAGGCGGGACAGAGGCAGCATACAGGGATCTTTCCCGGGGACAGCTGCGAGGGGGTGGGACAGGCTAGGAGCATTGCTTTGAGCGTGAAAGGAGGGCACTGCTATAAATTAAGTATTAAGCAGCCAAAAGTCTGTGGCTTACCATGTCTGACTGCTCCACGAATTCTGCTGTCCTGCCCCACTTGTCTGATCTCCAGTGCAAGACCCCAGGCACTGAATGCGAAGGCCGAAAATTCGACCTTGTCCTGAGTGCGCATGAGATAGGTGCTGTGCATGGTCTTGTTCACAGAGACAGACTAGACTATGTTCATTGTTCGCAAAAATGTATCTTTGTAAGGAATTAACTCCCTTTTTCCCATCACACAGCTGCGACTGTCTCCCGACCTGCCCCAGCATCCCCCTCACAGAGGCTGGCGCAGATTAGGCAGCGAAAGAAAAGGACACGGGACGAGATGTTCTCTGAACTTATGGGCTGCTCCCGAGCCGAGGCGGCACAGCAGACCCAGTGGAGGGAGAACATGTCGCAGTACCAGCGCTCACACAGCGAACGGGAGGACAGGTGGCGGCAGGAAGACCAGCAGGCGACTCAAACGCTGCTTGGACTAATGAGGGAGCAAACGGACACGCTCCGGCGCCTTGTGGATGTTCTGCAGGACCGGAGGCAGGAGGACAGAGCCCCCCTGCAATGTATCTGCAACCGCCCTCCCCCGCCACAAAGTCCCATCCCCCCCCACCCAAAGTAATGAGAAGGAGGGGCGGGAAGGGCCATGAAAACTGTCACTCCACCCCTGCACAGTGCGCAATTACAAAAAGGCTCTCCTTCCCAAAATTTTGATAAGCCCTTTCCTTCCTGCCTCACCCAAGCCCCCGTCCCAGTTTCATCCCCTAACTGTCTAGTTGATAATAAAAAATACTTTTCTGTTAATTACTGGTTCCGTCCTGTTCTTTTAGAGGAGACTGTGTTTGAAGGGGGGGAAGAGGGTTGGTAATTGGACAGGACAGTCACCTTTACCAGGGTACAGACACAGGGGCAGGTTCAGCAGCAGGTCACACACACAGTGCAGTCTCTAGGCACCCTGGTCAGTCTGGGAGGTGGTTTTCATGTTCTGTGGTGGGGGGGCTATGTGACTTTGTGGTGGGGGAGGGCGGTTAGAGATCTTATGCAGCGGTCCTTATCCTGGATCACAGAGCCATGCAGCAGGGGATCTGTAACCGTTCTCCCCCCGACACAAAGTCACATAGCCCCCACACACAGAGTCCCGAAAAGGAGGGGTGGCAGGCTCCATTGAAACAACCAGTCCGGCACTGCGGACCGCTCTAGGAGCAGGAGCCTGTCATTCCTCGAGTTTAGAAGCGGTCTTTACATCACTCCACACCCTACCCACCACAGTCTGTGTCCCAGTTTCAACCCTGTACCGCGAAATCAGTAATAAAGAAAACGGTGTTCATTAACAAAGTTCCATGTATTTTATTTTTAAGCGTGCATTGGAAGGGGGGGAAGGGGGTGAACGGGGTATGTAACTGCAGAGGATAGTCAACATTAGCTGGGTAAAGAAACGGGGGCAGGTTCAGCTTCTCTGTAAACAAACTTAATAGTCACAGGTTACCCTGCTCCCTGAGGAACCTAGCTTTCAAAGCCTCCCGGATGCACAGCGCTTCCCGCTGGGCTCTTCTAATCGCACAGCTGTCTGGCTGGGCGTAATCAGCAGCCAGGCTATTTGCCTCAACCTCCCACTCCGCCATAAAGGTCTCCCCCTTGATCTCAGAGAGATTGTGGAGCACACAGCAAGCTGCAATAACAATGGGGATATTGGTTTCGCTGAGATATGAGCGAGTCAGTAAGCTTCTCCATCTCCCCTTGAGATGTCCGAAAGCACACTCCACCACCATTCTGCACTTGCTCAGCCGGTAGTTGAAGAGTTCTTTGTCACTGTCCATGGCGCCTGTATAAGGCTTCATGAGCCAGGGCATTAGCGGGTAGGCTGGGTCCCCGAGGATCACTATAGGCATCTTCACATCCCCAATAGTTATTTTGTGGTCCGGGAAGAAAATACCTTCCTGCAGGTGTCTAAACATACCAGAGTTCCTGAAAACACGCGCGTCATGAACCTTGCCCGGCCACCCGACGTAGATGTTGGTAAAACGTCCCCTATGGTCCACCAGTGCTTGCAACACCATTGAAAAGTAGCCCTTTCAGTTAATATACTGGCTGGCCTGGTGGTCCGGTCCCAGGATAGGGATGTGAGTTCCATCTATAGCCCCATCGCAGTTTGGGAATCCCATCGCAGCGAAGCCATCTATGATGACCTGAACGTTTCCCAGGGTCACTACCTTTGAGAGCAGTAACTCAACGATTGCGTTGGCTACTTGCATCACAGCAACCCCCACGGTAGATTTGCCCATGCCAAAGTGGTTCGCTACTGACCGGTAGCTGTCTGGCGTTGCAAGTTTCCAGAGAGCTATGGCCACTCGCTTCTGCACAGTCAGGGCTGCTCGCATGAGGGTGTCCTTGCGCTTCAAGGCAGGGGACAACAAGTCACACAGTTCAAGGAAAGTTCCCTTACGCATCCTAAAGTTTCGCAGCCACTGTGATTCATCCCAGACCTGCAGCACTATGTGGTCCCACCAGTCCGTGCTTGTTTCCCGGGCCCAGAATCGCTGTTCCACAGCATGAACATGACCCATTGCCACCATGATGTCCACGGCGCAGCGTACCATGCTTTGTGAGAGGTCTGTGCCACTCTGAGACTTCATGTCCTCACCGCGCTGCCGGAGCCTCCTCGCCCGATTTCTCAACATCTGACTGTGAAAAAGGTGGGCGATAAGGTGCGAGGAGTTGACAATGGCCATAACTGCAGCGATGATCGCAGCTGGCTCCAGGCTTGCAGTGCTGTGGCGTCCGCACTGTCACTGACCAGAAAAGTGCGTGAACTGATTGCCCGCCGGTGGGAGTGACGGTTGAATGACGACAGTTACCCAAAACCACCCTCGACACATTTTTTCCCCCAGCAGGCATTGGGGGCTCTACCCAGAATTCCATTGGGCAGCGGGGACTGCGGGAACTGTGGGATAGCTGCCCACAGTGCACCGCTTCCAATGTCGACGCTTGCCCTGTTAGTGTGGACTCACAAAGTCGAATTACTGTCCTTAGTGTGGATACACACGTTCGACTTTGTAAGGTCGGTTCCACAAGTTCGATTTAAGTAGAATCGAACTACTCTGGTAGTGTAGACGTACCCTTAGACATGACAGTAAATCATCCTCTGCTACCAAATATTAACACCAGGGGGCAATACTACTCCTGAAATGGATCTTTAATGGCTCGCAGTGGAGATGATGACTGTCCTACCAGTGAAAAAGTCCACAAGAATTCTCTGCACTACACAGCATGTTACTGAGAAGGAATTACATAAGCCATAATGGGTTATATCAAGCACATAACTCCTAAGTTAGACAAAGCTATACATTTAGAGCTATACATTTCCCTCAATGAGCCTCTTTTTCACAAATAGTTCCTGTGCTCGCCCCACACAGACAACAGAGAAGGTGGTTACCAATTTTATATATGGCTTCTTTTCTCTAGCTGTTATTCTCAGCCCTCTGTTCTGTCTCAGATTCCCTCGAAGCAAGGCTTTGTCTGCATTGAGATCCCTTTGGTTCACAATCCTACTCAACCACAGAATCATGTTTAGCAGCATTGCAAACTTCTTCAAGTGTCAAAGTCAAGGAATCCCAATCAACTAGTAATTTAATTTTCTTGATACTTCTACTCTTTTTCCTCAGAGGAGTCGCATGTCTTAAAAGCATGCCCAGTGGGTGTCTCGTTACTAATTTTTACCTAATTATTATTTTAGAAGGGGCTAGAGAGCATCAGGATGTAAACAGATGGAGAGAAGCCTGTGCTGAGGCAGAGGGGAATTGGCTGTGTGACGTTGCATTCCATATGCTTTATGGAAATACGCTTATGAATATGAATATGACATAACTGGAATATTCTTTATGTGAAATGCCTCTTGTAATGTCACACATACTGAATGTGTTCATCCTATTTGTATTGTGACAGACTCAGACCAGAAGGATACAAGAGAGGAGTCCTGTTGAGCACCGGGATGTGGGAGAGTGCTAGCTCCCCCATTGCTAAAAGCTCCTCCTCTGGCCAAGGAAGGGACTACTAAACCCAGAACCCAACTGAGTTTGAGGGACAACAAATGCAATAATGGGAACAGGGGGTTAAACGTCCAAAACTAGGGAACCAGAAGGGGACACTGAGCAGAGAACCCTGGAAAGCGCCCGTTGCTCCTCAAAGACATCGAGAGAGCTGGCGGACGCTCCCCAGAGGAACTCTGCCTGGATACGTGAATGGATAAAGGAATGAAAAACAGCATATAAAGAACCGAGGAAGGCGGAGCACCTGCTGGAACAAACACACTCGCTCCGGGCCGGATGTTGGGGCATAGATGTTGACAAGATGCAATGTCAGCCCATCCACCCGAGCCCGGCGGTGCAGCAGGCGACCCGGCATGACCTCGGTAATCCCCAGCAGCTTGGGCTGTAGGTGCAGGGAGAACAGGGTAGCCATCCCAGCCTGACGAGCCTGACCAGCTGAGAGCTGGCTAAGGTAGACCCTGTCCTCCCACTCAAGCCGCCAGCTAGCTTTGGTGGCTCGGTCCGTGTCGGTCTCCTGCAGGAAAATAACTGATTACCCTCCCTCCCGAAGGAAGGAGGGCACCTGACATCTGCAGAGACCCACCCTACAGTGTTCAAAGTGGCAAAGTCACTGGGACACGGTGCCGCTCAACCCAGCATGGTGGTCAAAGGGGCAGCAAGGGATGGTTCCCCCACAGCACTAGGCTCAGATGCCCCACTAAACAAGTCCATGGGGCCGGATGCACTGCATCCGAGGGTGCTAAAGGAGTTGGCTGATGAGATTGCAGAGCCATTGGCCATTATCTTTGAAAAATCATGGCGATCGGGGGAGGTCCCGGATGACTGGAAAAAGGCTAATGTAGTGCCCATCTTTAAAAAAGGGAAGAAGGAAGATCCAGGGAACTACAGGCCAGTCAGTCTCACCTCAGTCCCTGGAAAAATCATGGAACAGGTCCTCAAGGAATCAATCCTGAACCACTTAAAGGAGGGGAAAGTGATCAGGAACAGTGAGCATGGATTCACCAAGGGCAAGTCATGCCTGACTAACCTAATTGCCTTCTATGATGAGATAACCGGCTCTGTGGATGAGGGGAAAGCAGTGGATGTGCTATTTCTGGACTTTAGCAAAGCTTCTGATACAGTCTCCCACAGTATTCTTGCCAGCAAGTTAAAGAAGTATGGGCTGGATGAATGGACGGTAAGGTGGATAGAAAACTGGCTAGATGGTCAGGCTCAACGGGTAGTGATCAATGGTTCCATGTCTAGTTGGCAGCCGGTATCAAGTGGAGTGCCCCAAGGGTCGGTGCTGGGGCCGGTTTTGTTCAATATCTTCATTAAAGATCTGGAGGATGGTGTGGACTGCACCCTTAGCAAGTTTGCAGATGACACTAAACTGGGAGGAGTGGTTGATACGCTGGAGGGTAGGGATAGGATACAGAGGGACCTAGACAAATTAGAGGATTGGGCCAAAAGAAATATGATGAGGTTCAACAAGGACAAGTGCAGAGTCCTGCACTTAGGACGGAAGAATCCCATGCACTGCTACAAACTAGGGACCGAATGGCTGGGCAGCAGTTCTGCAGAAAAGGACCTAGGGGTTACGGTGGACGAAAAGCTGAATATGAGTAAACAGTGTGCCCTTTTTGCCAAGAAGGCTAATGGCATTTTGGGTTGTATAAGTAGGGGCATTTCCAGCAGATTGAGGGATGTGATCATTCCCCTCTACTCAGCACTGGTGAGGCCTCATTTGGAGTACTGTGTCCAGTTTTGGGCCCCACACTAGAAGAAGGATGTGGACAAATTGGAGAGAGTCCAGCGGAGGGCAACAAAAATGATTAGGGGGCTGGAGCACATGACTTATGAGGAGAGGCTGAGGGAACTGGGATTGTTTAGTCTGCAGAACAGAAGAATGAGGGGGGATTTGATAGCTGCTTTCAACTACCTGAAAGGGGGTTCCAAAGAGGATGGATCTAGACTGTTCTCAGTGGTAGAAGATGACAGAACAAGGAGTAATGGTCTCAAGTTGCAGAGGGGGAGGTTTAGGTTGGACATTAGGAAAAACTTTTTCACTAGTAGGGTGGTGAAGAACTGGAATGGGTTACCTAGGGAGGTAGTGGAATCTCCTTCCTTAGAGGTTTTTAAGGTCAGGTTTGACAAAGCCCTGGCTGGGATGATTTAGTTGGGGTTGGTCCTGCTTTGAGCAGGGGGTTGGACTAGATACCTCCTGAGGTCCCTTCCAACCCTGAGATTCTATGATTCTATGATTCCACCACTGGGGAGGATGAGGGCTGCCACCCTGCCTCATAGGGAAAGGCTCCCATTGGCTCAGAGCCCAGCTGCTTGGAGTTAGCCGTTGCCTCACTGGCATGGCGGCGGCAGCCGGATTACCAATCGCTGCCAGGCAGATGGTCAGGTCCCGGGGTGTTGCAGAGGCCAGAACATGGGTAACCACCTGAGGAGGGGGAAAAGGGGTAGGAGTGGGCCACAGATTGCAAGCACCCTGACCGGGAAACTCTAACAGGGGGGCGGCAACCCCCTCGGTGGTTGGGGTCAAGCCCAGGGCCTTGATCTCATCAAAAATAGAGGCAAAGGTCCCCACCTGCCTCTACGGGGTCCCCCTCAACAGCAGCCGTGGCAGTAGCCACTTTGGCGCCTACAGGGGGCACAGATGGCAAGGCGGGGGGGCACCTTCCATAACCCCCTCAGGGAGGGACTCCATGAGAGAGGTGGTACTACCTGCCTCTGCAGCTGCAGCGACCTCGGTCAACTCCAATTGGTGAACATGCGCAGGGGAGGCAGCAGACAACCCAGCTCCAGCAAACCCCTTCATAGTTTTACAGGGGGTCCCTTCCCCCTCGCCAGCAAGGGGGGGTGATGGGCCCACGGTCCCTACTTACGGTGCCTCCCTTGCACGAGCGCCCAGCTCCCCGAAGAGGGGGGCTGGCCAGCTGGGTCAGGGCCAGGGAGCGAGTGCGATGACAGAAGGGAAAAGGAAGACGAGGGCAAGACAGCAGGGAAAGGGACAGACTCCCCCTGAGGCAAGCCCCGCTCGATTCCAGCTACCGGACCTGCACCCTCTCCTCCGCAGGCCCAGGTCTACTACCCACCACAGCGGTGGGGCCCACACGCTCATCTGGGTATGTTGCAGAGGCCTCCCCAAGCAGAGTTGACAATGGTCACAGATGGAGGAGGGGTGATCCCAGGGACCGGGTGATCAGGGCCGCCGGCGATCGTAGAGCCGATGCCCTTCCCGGTGTCAGGAGTTCCAGATGCCAGGGAGCAGTCCCTCCGGACGGGCCCCACAACCCAGCAGACAAAGCACCGCCCCCCCCCCGAAGAATAGTAAATCCTGTACTTGGCCCCTTGATGGGGCACCAGAAAGGACCCCTCCAGAGCCCTCCATTACACGCCCCAGCAGCACTTGATCCTCCACCTGCCGGAGGAACGATAAAATGTAGCGGAGGGCAGGATCCTTACAGCCCAATGGAAGGGGGATGAGGACAGACAGTGGCTTCCCTGGGGGGAGAGGAACGGCAGAAGGGTGGCATTGGGGTGGAAGGGAGAAACAAAGGAGATCACCACCCACATACCCAGGTCCTCCAAAGGCTCAAGGGGGACATGAACACTCCCCACCCCCAAGCTCCTCTCCACAGTCTCCTGGGTAGTGGCCTCCAGTGCCAGGAAGAACACCACCTTCCCAAACATCTTAGAGGCTGCCACCACGGCCGTGGGCCCCACCACCCGTGCCAACACCAGCACGTAGGTGTGACGGTACTTTCAATTAGGCTTTATGGAAATATGCTTCTGAATGTATATATATATAACATAACTAGACTGTGTTTTATGCTACATATGCCATGTAACATATCTCTGTAAAGGTCATGATCTACTGAATGTATTAATCCTATTTGTATGCATGTATCATTTTAGTATTCAAAGTTATGAATATTGGCTGTGTATTGGCTTGATTTCTAAATAACCTTAAACTCCATCTTGGAGCTGGACTTTGCATAGGAGTGAGGAGGGGGTCTCCACCCACAAGAGAAAGTCTATTTAAGCCCATGGGAGACCCCTCCACTTGGTCTTCAGCTGGTTAAAGTGGGAGCCTCTCCACCCCATAAGATTCCTGAAAGAAACTGGAACAAAGGAGAGTGACTGCATGGGGTGTGAGTGATTGCTGGACCCAGGCTAAAAGGAGATTAGTCCGTAAAAGGGAGCATTCTGGAACTGGTGAGGATCTTATCTCTATTCATTTTGACTAGACATAGATTTGCGCGTTTTATTTTATTTTTCATGGTGACTTACTTTGTTCTGTCTGTTACTACTTGGAACCACTTAAATCCAACTTTCTGTATTTAATAAAATCACTTTTTACTTATTAGTTAACCCAGAGTAGGTATTAATACCTGGTGGGGGGGGGAAACATCCGTGCATCTCTCTTTATCAGTGTTATAGAGGGCGAACAATTTATGAGTTTACCCTGTATAAGCTTTATACAGGGTAAAATGGATTTATTTGGGTTTAGACCCCACTGGGAGTTGGACATCTGAGTGTTAAAGGCAGGAACACTTCTGTGAGCTGCTTTCAGGTAAACCTGTAGCTGTCAGGGGACGTGGTTCAGACCTGGGTCTGGGTTTGCAGCAGGCTAGCGGGTCTGGCTCAAACCAGGCAGGATGCTGACAGGGCAGGAAAGCTGGGGCAGAAGTGGTCAGGGCACATCAGGTGGCAGCTCCCAGGGGGTTTCTGTGATCCAACCCATCACAGTAGGTTTCTATGTGGGGCGAGGCTGACACCAGGAGGCAACACACCCCGGGCTCCCTGGTGAGGGTGGGAAAGGGGGCCCCGGCCACCGGGAATGGTACTCCGGGAGGCAGCTGGAGCAGATGGCGAGTGGAGCGGTCGCAGCTACCTGGGCGTATGCTCTGGGGGCCGAGGGAGCAGCACCGCCAGGGCAGGTGGAGGGTACCAGGTCAGGGGAAAAGGGGGGCTATGGCCGTTGACGGGGCCACAGCAGGAAAAGGAACGACTTCCATGGGGGCTTTCGCCTTCCGGGCAGGGCCCCTGCCCTTCTTCGTCCCTTGGCCCTTCCCACCAGCCAAAGGAGCGGTCTCAGAGGCGGACGCAGCAGAGGTCTTGGCAGCAGCAATGGAGTCTTGGGAGTCCCTATCCGCGCCTGCTACCGTCAGTGCCTCAGGAGCAGAGATGGGAGGCAACCCGGTGGTGGTAGTCGAGGCGGCCATCGCAGGGGAAGGAGACTGGAAGGGAACAGAAGAGGCCTCCAAGGATCACCCACTACAGGAAGGGAGGGATAGGGACAGACACTAGGGCAGGAAAAAGGGAACGGGGAATGGAGGGAAGGTATGGGTGAGGGGCGTGGAAGGGAGGGTAGAGGATGGGGGGAAGCGGCTACCACACCCACCCGCTAGGCTGAAAGCAGGGTGGACGGGTGCCAACACAAAGGGAAACAAGAAAGATAACTCCCGGCACAGGATGAAGAAACCGGCTCCACGGCTGCACAAAGGAAAGCGGGTGGAGGGGGGGACTAAACCATCATGAAGGCATCAGTGAGTGAAGAAGGGAGGGGAATCTCCAGCGCTGGAAATAGAACGTGGGCCCCCAGGCAAAGAGGGTAAACCGGGAGGGGGACGAACAGCAGGGGACTGGAATGGAGGGGGGGGGGAAGGGACGGAAAACAGCACAGGCTCAGAAGCAACCAGACTGGCAGCAACGCCTGCACCATGAGACAAGGGTGGGGCAAGCAAGCTAACCCGGGGCTTACAAAGAACGAGGCCCCTCAAAAAACAGGGCAGGGAAAAATGCCGCGGAGAGGGGGCGGGCGGGGCAGGAAGCAAAGGAAAGGGGGAAACAGCTGCAAGCACAGGGCAGAGGGCGACGCAGGGGAAAAGGGGGCCCACCAGCCAAATGCAGCAGGGGAGGGAGGGCAAGTCCAAGGGAGGGAAGCGGAAATGTGCGCCCGTGAGCGCCCAAAAGACAAGTGCCTGCTCGCTGCTGCTCCTGTCCCAAGATGGGGGAAAGGACAGAGCAAACTGCTGGGCTGGGGAGCGGAGAGCAGAGCCAGGGGGTAACAGGGGAGGTGGAGGGGGTGGTGGTGGTGGCAGTAGGGGAGCGGAAAGACCACGGGGAGGGCTCCACGCCACTCCCCCAGCTCCCCACTACAACGGCACTTACCACCACAGAAGCAAGGATGTTACAAACCCCCGCCACAAAGCAGGGCCTCCTCCACTCCCACCTCAGCCCCAGCAGCAAAGACAAGAGCAACCCAGCCAGAGGAGGCCCCACAAATGATGGGAAAAATGGGGCCTTGCTCTCCCCTTTGAGGGTCACACCAGCAGGGTCCTCCCCACAGCAGTAGCAGCAGCCAGGAGGGCAACCCCCACCCAGGAAGGAAGGTGGCTGCCCCGCATGACAGAGGGATACCCCTGGTCACTCAGGTCCTGGCCGCATGGCTCTGGGCGTCGCCTCAATTGGCTCAGCGTCCGGTAGCGGGGTGCCATCCGCGGACGGGTTGGTGGAAGAGTCCAGGGGTTCCTCGGAGGTGGGAGTGGAAGCAGGGGAAGGGTGCGTGAGGAAAGAGGGGCTGGGATGAGGTTGCCCAGATCGAGGCCCGCTGGCAGAGGGTCGTTCTCACCCTGGGTTACTGGGGTCAGACTCAGGGCCTCTATCTCCTCAAAAATGGAGGGAAGATCAATCGCCACCACCCCGGGGAACCTCTTCACTGGTGCCCGAAGCGACGTTGACCTCGGGGCTCGCAAGGGCCTCAGGTGACCAGGGGTCAGGAGGGGCTCTATCGGAGGCCTCCTCAAGGAGGGACTCCAGAGGATGGGTGGTGCTACCCTCCATTGCTGCCACGTCATCCCCAGGTGGCTCCGGCGGATGGGATTCCCCTGGGGTAAGGCAGAAGGCTAGGTGTCTGTGGCCCCCTTCCTGGTTTTTCGAGGGGCTTCTGCATCAGATGAGAGGAGCAGAGCTTGAGCCATCCACTTGCCCTGCTTCCCCTGAACTTAGACCCAGCCTTCCATGGTATCCTTGGTGGGCTGGTGAACAGGGGTTGGGCCGGGGGGGAGGGGCGGTGGCACGGGAACTTGGGGAGGTAGTGGTGGGGCAGCATGAGGGAGGCGAAACTCCCCCCGAGGTGGGCCCTTTCCCATGCCTGCCAATAATCCTGCTGCACCCTCCTCCATAGACCCCGCCAGACTGCACACAGCGGAGTTGGGGCTCTCCCGCTTGTCTGGGTGCACTGGGGGGTGCCCCTAGGGCCTGAGTGGGAGCAGTTGTGGGCTGGGGAGGAGGAGGGGCAGCTCCGGGTGCCAGGCAGCCGGGGAGGCGGCAATGACGGGGCCGGTGCCTTGCCGGAGCTCGTGGATTCCGGGCGCTCCTCTGTGCCAGGCAAAGGGGCAGTCCCTCCGGACATGACCCATCACCCGGCAGAGGTAGCACCAGGTCTCCGCCATAGAGTAATGCATCTGGTGACAGGCCCCCTGGTAGGGGACCAGAAAGGACCCCTCGAGCGCCTCACCATCATGCGCAGCCAGCTGGAGTCTCTCTATTATTAGCAACAAAGAATCCTGTGGCACCTTATAGACTAACAAACGTTTTGCAGCATGAGCTTTCGTGGGTGAATACCCACTTCTTCGGATGCAAGTGGTGGAAATTTCCAGGGGCAGGTTTATATATGCAAGCAAGAAGCAAGCTAGAGATAACGAGGTTAGTTCAATCAGGGAGGATGAGGCCCTGTTCTAGCAGTTGAGGTGTGAAAACCAAGGGAGGAGAAACTGGTTCTGTAATTGGCAAGCCATTCACAGTCTTTGTTTAATCCTGAGCTGATGGATTATTATAATAATAATAATAATAATAATAATAATAATAATAATAATATTATTAGTTCACCAGTGTCAAGTGAAAGTTTTCATGTAACTGTAGCTGGGTGCGTCTCTGTCTGAGTTTTTACAATATCTAGGGAGGATGGTGGCTTCCCACAGCCTCACAATGTGAGAGGGGGGCACAGACTGGCATGCAAGAGGGCTCAGTGGTTGCGCTTCGGAGAAGTCTGTCACACCCACCAATGAACAAGTCCTTCTAGACCATTTCCCTCTTCTCATGCGCTCAGTTACTGACAGAGAGACCGTGCTTATGGCAGAGAAGACAGGACTCTTCGGTTCTGTCTGTCATTCTCTGTGACCTTGGCCAAGGTCCCTTTGCCTCTGTTTACCTATCCGTATATTGGGGTATGTTCATAGTGACATGCCTTTGCTAAGAGTTTTGAAGATTCTTAAATGTAAGTTGCTGCACAGTATGATAACAGTTACTGATGAGAATTACATATCTCTGATCCCTTAACAAAAGCCCTTTGTAGCTGCAGAAAGTGTTAATGTCTCCCCTTGGTCATCTTTTCCATAACTGTCTATCTACTATCTACCCATCCAACCTGGGCATTTACAGGATATCAGACCCTTTGGAGACAGAGACATTATCCCTCGGTTTCTTACTAATTAACTATAATTGTTCAATATACACAAATACACAGAGCAGCTAGTTTCTCTCTGAGTCAGCACAGAGCCCTTTGGGAAGGTCCCTTATTTTCTGTTTGCACAGAACTGCAGACATGGAAAGAGAGAGATTGGCTAGAGTAGCTCCAGTCTCTGGCCTGTATACAGTCAGATGCCGTTTCTCCCTTAGAGACTGAGCGAATTCCCCTGGGATTGCACAGAGCCATATTATAAAGAGTGCCGATGCCTGTGTCGTCTGATGTTGTCTGATGTTGCTGCAGATGCTGGGGTGAGAAAGGTGTGGGACACGGATATATGAGGGGGATTCCCAGGATTCCATCTCAGGATTCACAGGTACTGCATCTCTTGCCAAGGAGCTCAGCAGCTCAACAAACCTAATGTAATGGGTGTGGGGTGGGATAGAGTGTTAGTCTGTGGTCCTTTCTGCTCTGCACCCCCAGTAAACATCTCAAAGACCTTGCTAAGGGTGATGAGTTTTCTCCAGTATCACATGCCAAAATATCACCTTTTGCTGTGGCTCCCCAGCTGGCTGATGGCCTTTGGTCCAAGGTGGCTGCATTTCAGTGAAGAGGGGGGATCCTTCAGGAGGAAAGGTGTTAGTAGATGTATAACATAAGGTCAAATTCTTAGGCTGTGGCCCTTAGTTTACTCAGACCTCACAGAGACAATTCTGCCCTTGGAGTAAGAACTGAGAAAAGACCTCAGGAGTCCTCTCTGTGTTAATGCACAGACACTATCACCACCTTCTCTTTTATCTCAGGACTCTGGCTGTCAATAGGGGAGGGGGGCTGTTAGCTGATTTTTATCTGCTGGAAAGGATGGAGGTGCTAGGGCTCCTCACTGGAACGATGATAAGAATTTTTCAACATGGGCAAGACGTCTTCTCTGCTAGTTTCATTCTAAAAGTCAGCTGAAATGTTATCACTGAAACTTTATTAAAAAACATCAGCCTTAAGCAGACACCCAGGATGGGAAATTTCAGTCCAAATGCTTAACATTTGGCAAACCTATGAGCAACTGAGAATGAGGTCTCATAATTGAAGGTGTCAGACAGCCTTAACTAAAGTTGGTGCCACCAGCACTACCCACAATGGCAATTCATTTGTGAGTCCTATTCACTTAAGCTCTTTGTTCCAATAAATGTCTGTGTCAAGGAGTTCACCAGGCCAAATATATATTATGTAAATAATTTTATTTGATCAATGTTATAGGTTCAGACTGTCAATGTAATTGAAACTTCCCTTATGCACCAATGCTAAAAGTCTAAATAATAAAATGGGTGAACTAGAGTGCCTCGTATTAAATGAAGATATTGATATACTAGGCATAACAGAAACTTGGTGGAATGACAATAATCACTGGGATACAGTAATACCAGGGTACAAAATATATTGGAAAGATAGAAGAGCTTGTGCTGGTGGCGAAGTGACATTATATGTGAAAGAAAGTATGGAATCAAATGAAGTAAAAATCATGAATGAATCAAACTACATCATAGAATCCCTATGGATGGAAATTCCATGCTCTAATAATAACAATATAGTGGTAGGGATATATTACTGACCACCTGACCAGGACGGTGATAGTGAATGTGAAATGCTCAGGCTATTAAAATAAAAAAAACCTAAATAATAAGGGGGATTACAATTATCCCCATATTGATTGGGTACATGTCACCTCAGGACAGTATGCAATTGACACCACTTGGAACAGCTGGTCCTGGAACCCACCAGAGAAGGGGCAATTCTTGATTTAGTCTTAAGTGGAGCACAGGATCAGGTCCAAAAGGTGAATATAGCTAGACCGCTTGGTGATAGTGACCATAATATAATAAAATTAAATATCCTTGTGCCAAGAAAAACACCACAGCAGCCCAACACTGTAGCATTTAATTTCAGATAGGGGAACTACACAAAAATTAGGAGGTTAGTTAAACAGAAATTAAAGGGTACAGTGCTAAAAGTGCAATCTCTGGAAGCTGAATAGAAACTTTTAAAAGACACCATAATAGCGGCTCAACTTGAATGTATACCTCAAATTAAAAAAAAAAATAAAAAACATTGTAAGAGAACCAAAAAAGAGCCACAGTGGCTAAGCAAAAAAGAGAAAGAAGCAGTGAGAGGCAAAACAGCATCCTTTAAAAAGTGAAAGTTAAATCCTAGTGAGGAAATAGAAAGGAGCATAAACAGTGGCAAATGCTGTGTAAAAAATGCAATTAAGAAGGCCAGAAAAGAATTTGATGAACAGTCAGACAAAGAATCAAAAAGTTATGGCAAAAAAAAATGTAAGTACATGAGAAGCGAGAAGCCTGTTAAACAACCAGGTTGACAATCCAGGTGCTAAAGGAGCATTCAAGGATGATAAGGCCATTGCGGAGAAACTAAATTAATTATTTCCATCAGTCTTCACAGCTGAGGATGTGAGAGAGATTCCCAAACCTGAGCCATTCTTTTTGGGTGACAGATCTGAGGAACTGTCCCAGATTGAGGTGTCATTAGAGGAGGTTTTGGAACAAATTGATAAATTAAACAGCAATAAGTCACCAGGACCAGATGGGATTCACGCAAGAGTTCTGAAGGAACTCAAATGTGAACTTGCAGAAGTATTAACTGTAGTCTGCAACCGATCATTTGAATCAGCTTCTTTACCAAATAACTGGAGCTAGAGGATAGATAATTTGACACCAATTTTTAAAAAGGCCTCCAGAGGTGATCCCAGCAATTACAGGACTGGAGGCCTGACTTCAGTACCGGGCAAACTGGTTGAAATAATAAAGAACAATATTGTCAGACTTATAGATGAACATAATTTTTGAGGAAGAGTCAACATGGTTTCATGCCTCTCCAATCCAGTAGAATTCTTTGAGAGGGTCAACAAGCAAGTGGACAAAGGTGATCCAGTGGACATAGTGTACTCTCATTGAACTGTTAAAAGATGGGAAACAGAGGGTAGGTATAAATGGTCAGTTTTCAGAATGGAGAGAGGTAAATGGTGATGTCCCCCCAGGGATCTGTTCTGGGACCGGTCCTAGTCAGCATGTTCATAAATGATCTGGAAACAGGGGTAAACAGTGAGGTGGCAAAATTTTCAAATGATACAAAATTACTAAAGATAGTTAAGACCCAGGTACACTGTGAAGAGCTACTAAATGATCTCTCAAAACTGGGTGACTGGGCAACAAAATGGCGGATGAAATTTAATGTTGATAAATGCAAATTAATGCTCAGTGGAAAGCAGATTCCCAACTCTACGTATAAAATGATAGGGTTTTACCACTGTTACCACTTAAGAAGGAGAATTCGGCGTCATTGTGGATAGTTCTCCACTCAATGTGCAGCAACAGTCAAAAAACCAAACAGAATGCTTGGAATAATTAAGAAAGGGATAGATAATAGGGGAGAAAATATCATATTGCCTCAATATAAATCCATGGTACGCTCACATCTTGAATACTGGGTGCAGATGTGATCACCCCATCTCAGAAAAGTTATATTGGAATTGGAAGAGATTCAGAAAAAGGCAACACTAATGATTGGGGTACAGAATGGCTCCCTTATGAGGAGCGATTAATAAGACTGGGACTTTTCAGCTTGGAAAAGTGACAGCTAAGGGCAGATATGATTGAGGTCCATAAAATCATGACTGGTGTAGAGAAAGTAGAAAAGGAAGTGTTGTTTATTCCTTCTCATAACAAAAGAACTAGGGATAGGGTGACTAGATGTCCCGATTTTATAGGGACAGTCCTGGTTTTTGAGTCTTTTTTCATATATTGGGTCCTATTACCCCCCCACCCAATCCCAATTTTTCACATTTGCTGTCTGGTTGCTCTAACTAGGGGTTACCAAATGAAATTAATAAGCATCAGGTTTAAAACAAATAAAAGTAAGTATTTCTTCATACAACGCACAGTCAACCTGTGGAACTCCTTGCCAGAGGATGTTGTGAAGGCCAAGAGTATAACATGGTTACTCCACATCAAGCAAATAGGAAGGGGAATTTCAAAATTCCTGGGCCTTTAAAAGGGGAAGGGTGGAAGGTGTTTATCTGGATGCGCGGAAGCAGAGTTCAAACTTCTGACCAGAGTGGTGAGGATGTGCATTGTGGGACATCTTCCGAAGGCCTATTGCTGTGATAAAATCAATTGCCAGTGTCTACACTGGCACTTGAGTGACAAAACTTTTGTGTAAAAAGCCTTACAACTCTCGTCAAGATAGTTTTATTGTGTGACTGAAACTGATGAGTTCCATCATCAAAAGTGGCTTTGCAGAGTGTAAACCTCCACTGTTTTTTTTCACCAAAAAAACACCTTTGGGCAAAAAAAACTTAGCAGTGTAGAAAAGGTCTAAGGAACAATGATGGATAACCAGTATCCAGACTGATGTTTCCCACTGGTGTCTGTTATGGTTACCCACACCATGACATGTAGGAATTATTGAAGCACAGAGCACCATAAAATATGCAATTGACATTAGTAGAGTCCGTTCTCCATAATTCTTATCTCTGAATAATGAAAATGTCATTTTTCAATGTGTGAAGATCACCCAATTTGCTTCACCCATGAGAATATCCCCCAGTAGTGCATATAGTATTTCATATTAACAATGTCTCTCCATCCAGGCATTTGTACTGCGACCATCACCCTAGGCCTGGACACATACGGGAAGTTGTGGGAACATACGGTACATGCAGGAGACACCGTTCTGTCTCAGAGTTGGACACCTTCTCCCCTATTCCATGTTAGATTCCAACATAACCAACTTCACCAAAACCTCCACCTTCATCCTGCTGGGCATTCCTGGCCTGGAGGCAGCCCATGTCTGGATCTCCATCCCCTTCTGCACCATGTATGCCATAGCCATCTTGGGAAACTTCACCATCCTGTTCATTGTGAAGAGGGAACCGAGTCTCCATGGGCCCATGTACTATTTCCTCTGCATGCTGGCCATCACTGACCTCGTCCTGTCCACATCCATCCTGCCTAAAATGCTGGCAATCTTCTGGTTCAATTCCAGAGAGATTGATTTCAGTGCCTGCCTCACCCAGATGTACTTCATTCACTGCTTCTCAGCGATGGAATCTGGTATCTTTGTGGCCATGGCTTTTGATCGCTATGTGGCCATATGTGATCCCCTGAGACATTCCATCACCCTGACAAACCCCGTGGTGGCCAAGATTGGCCTGGCCGTGGTGCTGCGTGGCATCATGCTCATACTGCCCTATCCCTTACTGGCGAGGAGGTGGCCATATTGCAGAACCAGCATCATCCCCCACTCGTACTGCGAGCACATTGCCCTGGTGAAGCTGGCCTGCACCGACATCCGCATCAGCAGTTACTACAGCCTCTCTGTGGCATTCTTTGTGATTGGTCTGGATGTGGTTTTTATCACTATGTCCTATACCCAGATCCTCAGGGCCATCTTCAGCCTCCCCACAAAGGACGCCCGGCTCAAGGCTTTAGGGACCTGCAGCTCCCACCTCTGTGTCATCTTAGCCTTTTACATCCCAACTCTTTTCTCCTCCCTCCTGCACCGTTTTGGCCACAATGTGCCCCTGCATTTACACATTCTCATTGCCAACATGTACCTCCTGGTGCCCCCCATGCTAAACCCCATCATCTATGGGATGAGGACCAAACAGATCTGCAACAGGCTGCTCTGGCTCGTTACTCGTAAAGGCACCTAATATTTTCTCCTGGTGCTCTGGCTCTCACATCGAGCAGAGCTTGCTACTGATGTGGTGCTGGGCTCTCTTCCCTGAATCACCTACTGGATAGTCAAAGTGACATTAATCCTTTCCTGGCCTTGCTGTGCTGTGTCAGTGTGACAGACTGGGGAATCGGTCTGTATAGAACTCATTAACTCAGGGTTGCCTCCTTTCTAATTTCTGGTAACTGGATCCCTGAGGTCCTGCCCGCTTCTTTCACTAAGGTCCCACCCCTGTTGCTCAATCCTCTCCTCCCCTCCCCCTATCACTCACTGGACCATTATGACCTCCCACCCACCTTGATGTATTGGCACTTCCAAGGGCTAATTAGGCTCTTGAAATCTTACGTTTTTAAGAGATAACTTAGCAATTAGCTGATAGGAATAATGTATCCCATTCTTATATTCAAGTAATAAAATTATATAAATAATCCACTTACTCAGTTCTAATACTAACATGTTCTGACATTTTTTTGGCTAGTCACTTAAGGGCAGTGGTTAGGTTTAAAGATTTAATGTATATTCTTACTTTGTTACTAACTCTGCACAGAGAGAGAGACCCCATCAGGCCTCCTGGGTTCTCTCTCAGCTCTGGGAGGGGAGTGGGGTACAGTAAGTTAAGGCAGGGGGGAAGATACATCTGGGGTCTATATAACATCAGATACTGGGTAGAAAAATGGTCTATCTAGCCCCGTATCCTATCTCACAACAGTGCCAAATACCAGATGCTTCAAAGGGAATGAACAGAACTGGAAAATTCTGAGTGATCCATCCCCTATTGTACGGTCTCACCTTCTCGCAAACAGAGGCAAGGAGCACACAGAACATGGCGTTGGCTCCCTGCTAATAACTATTTATGGACCTACCTTTCATTAACTTACCTAGTTCTTATTGGAGCCCTGTTATAGCTTTGGCCTTCACAACATCACCTGGCAAAGTGTTCCACAGGTCAACTGTGAAGAAATCTTTCCTTTGGTTTGTTTTAAATCTGCTGCCTACTAATTTCATTGGCTGACCCCTAGTTCTTGTGTTATTTGAAGGAGTAAATATCATTTTCTTATTGAATTTTTCCAAACCACTCACGATTTTATTTACACTCTCATATCCCCCCTTAGTCATCTCTTTTCAAACCTGAAAAGCCCCAGTCATTTTAATCTCTCCTCATATGGAATATCAGTTTGGGTCAATTAGCCTGCTAGTTGCATAAACCTTTCTGATCCTGTGTCATAACTAATAACTCACATTTGATTATATGAACCGTTTGTACCCTTATGTCTTTTGGCTTTTACTGTACTGTTCGCTCACACTCCTTGTGCTAAGGGGCAGGAAGCTGGGGTGGAGGCATCTGTCAACAAATAGGTTGGTCATTAAAGACACGCAGAGCATATAGAGAATTGCCTGAACAAAACAAAGGAGTAACTGCATTCCAAATACAACCAACTTTCTTCTGCTTCTCTGTGGATGGGTGGAGATATACCTATCTCATAGAGCTGGAAGGGACCTTGAAAGTTCATCAAACCAAGTCGCCTGCCTTCACTAGCAAGACCAAGCACTGAGGTTGCCCCAGGTCCCTAAATGGCCCCCTCAAGAATTGAGCTCACAACCTTGGGTTTAGCAGACCTATGCTCAAACTATTGAGCTATCCCACCCCCGCATGAGTGGTCATGGAAGGAATGGAACCTCCCCAGAAGAGGGAACAGAGAGAAGAAGAGTTGGTCCAGCCCTTCAAAAATACAGAGACTGGATGAGCCAGAAGAAGCTGGGGCAGGAGAGAGGCACAAGGGCGGCAGAGGGGACTCTTTGGTTACAGGGCTCTGGCTGCAGCAGAGACAGACTCCAGCTAGAGGTGAAATCATGACTTGAAGGAGATTGACCCTGGACATTCAAGAGGGCTGTGACCAAATCCCAAAGAATGCTCCAGGGCAGTGGGAACACTGAGGCAGGAAATTGTATGCAGGTGTTGCATTGTCTTTTCCTAGATCTCATATCTCTTGTGCTGTCCAAATTAGAAGAATAGTTTTAGCAACCCCTTTTGCAAGCCCCATTTGCAAGTCTGTTTGCTTTAAGGACCATGTGCCCCAAAGGACAGAAAGTGGACACAGTGTGTGCCCAAGGGGGAGCTCTGGGAAGGGTGAGCTGAACCAACTGTAGAGTTTACGGGAGATGGGCCAAGGCTAGTCTCAGGGCCTTGGTGTTTGGTGCACAGATCTCGACTCCCAGAGGGAAGCTGCACCCTGAGAGTGGGCCTGGAAATCCAGAGCCAGAGGCAAGGCCTCAACATGGCTCGGACTCAGGAAATCTTAAAACACACAGGGGTCCAGCATGTGGAACGCAGACAAAGTCACCCATTGGGGGGTCCAGCAGCTGGACCTTGAGCAGGGCTGTGACAGCAAGTCTGGAGCTGCTACACGGATGCTAGGGGACTGTGTGTGGAAGGGGAGTGGGGCTGGGCGGGGAGGTGTCACAAGATGTTCTCTTCACTCATATGTGGCTCCCCTGCCCTCAGTGTTTCCCTGAGTGTTCTCATTCCCGGACAGATCCAGCCAGGCTCCCCGAGGGAAATGTTTCCTGAACCAGACAGTGCCAGCTTGGAGCCAGGCAGGGTTTTTTTTCTCTCCATTGGAAAGTCCTCCCCAGAATGGAAGAGGCAGGAAATCCCTGTCCTAGTGGATTCCATCTCAACGCTCTCTCTCTGCATTTTCCTCCATCTCTCCCTTTCCTTTGTAACTCCTCCCCCCCACACGCCTCCCTCTCTCTCTGCCACTTCTGATGTGCATCCCACGCTAGGCGCCAGTTACAAACGCTGAAGGCGCCGTTATTCCCTCAACTTCAGTGGACTGGCA
Organism: Mauremys mutica; assembly: GCF_020497125.1. Lineage (NCBI taxonomy): Eukaryota > Metazoa > Chordata > Testudines > Geoemydidae > Mauremys > Mauremys mutica. Next base: position 367,207,771 of record NC_059072.1, on the reverse strand, counting down.
GGTGTAGCGCTGTGAATCGCTGCATCTGAGAGCTGATCTGGCTGAGCACGACGCAGTGCACATTAGTCTTTGTATAAATCCAGGTAAAACTAATTCCCTGCCCGTTACCATCAAACAACCTGCTGAGTGCAAACTGCCACCAGCTCGGTATTAACCTGTCTGGAAGGATTGCTGGGCAGGTGGCAGCTGCGTAGACAGGGCTGGAGGCTGCTCTCGTACAGTAGTAGGTGCTGCCCTGTTCCCTTCCGCAGCCTTCGCGGGGATGCCGTGGCAGCAGGCTTGCTGCACAGCAGTAGATCTATGGAACAATGGGTGCCCCAGCTCCCGTGGATGAGAGAGAATGGGGGAGGGGGCTGAGGAAGGCTGAGGAACTCCAGGCTGATATTTTCAATGCTTGTGGTCCCTAGTAGCTGCTCCATACAAAGGGGCAGCACAAGATCAGGATTGAGGATATTCGAAGCTGAAGCCAGCAACTGCCCCCATCAGGGCTGTGTAGGTTTTGGCAGCTTTCATACTGGGGACACATTATTAGAGGGAAAGACCAGCAACTTCTGAATTGGGCCTACCAAGGAAGTCCACTACATGGCTCGTGATCACGTGGGCAAGGGAAGTTTCGGTGGCCTGGTAAGACAGCCACTGCACAAATATACAACCAGACCCTCTTAATCACCTTCCCAGAGACCAACCCGGGCAGCGCTCGGTTTGCAAGGAGGCTACGTTCCTTTGCCATGAAGATGTTGATGGTGACTGACGGGACGAATGGCTCCCTAGATGGTCTGGCAAATGGTCTGTTGATCCAGTGATGCGTGTGAGGCTGAGGTCTGGCAAACAGAAAGTGCATGTGACATTCGCTGAACAAGGAAAATGGGAAGGACATTTTCAGAGGGTAACATATTGCGTGTGTGATATGTAGTGGGGAAAACACTCTTTCATTTTCCTTTCCTTTGCTTTCCTCCTGTGATACTCACCAGAATGTACAGTAATCTTTTCAGGACATGGATGTGTCACTTATATTAAAACACAAAAGTAGATCTTAGAAAGCTCTAGTCTGAGAGTTATATTACTGCTACACGCTGTACCCCAAAGCAACACCCTGGCACTCCCATGTTCACCAGTTATATAATTGCAACAAATCTTCTACAAATTATATCATGTGAGGTGTCTGTAGAAAAATCCTGGTTTGCTGAATACGATTATCCTATTTGTATGCATGTCTCATTTTTGTATCTGAAGTTATAAATATTGGCTATGTACCTGTATTTCAAATGTGTTTGCTCCTGTGACAACTAGCCAGCAAACTGTGAATGGACTATTCAAGTCCATGGCTCACCAATGAGCACAATGGGCCATGGAAGAAATGTATCCTCCCCGATGGACTTTTCTGGGGATGTTATCATCACCATTTGGTCTCGCTTCCTCCACAGCAGAATATCTGAAAACATGACTACAGGAAAAAAAGAGTTTTACTGGGGAGGTGGTCCTAGACTGGAAAGGAGAAATCCCAGCCTCTGTATGAACTTGGTGAACTGTTTATACTGTCAGAGTAAGACACTGCTTGATTCAAATCCTATCTAGTTTATAGAACTCAGATTGTGACTTTGTTTTATTTTGTAGGTAATCTACTTTGATCTGTACACTTATTACTTATGATCACTTAAATTTATCTTTCTGTTTATAATCTGTTTTATATTTGTTTACCTAAAACAATGTGCTTTGTTCATGCATGGCTGGCGAAAGCATTTATGTAACTCAGATGGGTGTGTCCCTCTCTTTGTGGGGGACCTGAAGGGGGTTGCAGCTTGTCACAGGGTCACAGTGTGAGGGGGGCCCAGATTGATATGTGTCAGAGGGATCAGTTCCCCAGTTCCAGGTTGCACCTGTGGCACACCATCACAGTAGTGCTGCAAGCAGGGTGAAATGCACAGCTTGTACTGATTCACATTTGCACTTCATACGCTGGTGTGGATAATTTAAGTGAGAGGTTAAGTGTGGCGGCTGGAGATCAGTCAAAGTGGTTACCAGTTTGTTATTTTGTGTTTGCTTATTTTAGGAAAGGGAAGTACAGGCAGCAAAGCAGCACAATGAGTGAAAACAGTGAGACAATTATGAAATTGAAGCTGTTCACATTGCAGACTGTAGAAAAATAAAACAAGAACATAGAAGAATTTTGGAGCTAAAGCTGGCAGAGGTTGCTAGAGTGCAGGTGGAACACAGAAAGGTTATGGAACAAAAACAAGAAGAAATTGTGGAGGAGAACGGAGAGCAGAAATACCGATTGGACTTGCTAGAAAAGCAGAACCAGAACCCTCCCACTCCACTGATTCCCACCTCTCCCAAAGTCTACAAATGGGAATAGATGTGTCCTGCATCCAACAAGGCAGAAGATATTTCTCAATAATTCACTACCTTTGAGAGGCTGTGAGTGATTCATAAGATTCTTGATGACCAGAAGGTGCCTGTTTTTGTTGCAAAGTTAACCGGTAAAGCTCTGGATATATTAAATAAAATGACAATTGAGGATGCTTTGGATTATCGTAAATTCAAAGGAATGATTTTGAAACAATTTCAGAATTACCCCCAAAATTTAGAAATTTATGAAATGCAAGGATTCATGAAAATCTGAGGAATAAAAGCCCTGTGCTTGGAGGAAGCAGGCATCAGTTTCCCCATGTGAATGCTGTGATTCTGAGCAAAGAAGCCCCTCTGGCAGCCGGCGCTTATCATACTGGTTGTGTAAAATTAGCCTTTTCACAAGTAAGCATGAAGCACATCAAGTCTGTCCGAATTAATGGAATGCCTTAGGTTTGAAGATACAGGGGCAAACATTTCTGTAGTGAGGCAGAGTACAGTGTAGGAAGATGACATACTGCCAGGACAGATTTCACAGCTCTTTTAGTAGCAGGTCACAAAATCCTTGTGCCTTTGGCTAAAGTGCACATACAAACCGAGGGTTTGGAAGCGGTATTGTCAGTGGGGGTAGTAGGCGATAATCCTGTTGATACAGTAATTGGTAATTATTTCTTCCACGTAGCTCAGGTTGTTAAAGTGTCCGCCTGAAGCAAGACAAAGTGTTCTGCAGGGACCTCAGAGTGAAAGGGGAAAGTCCTAGGAACTGCTGAGGAAATGGGAGAAAATCTCCTTGATTCGTCTGCAGCAGGGGGAAGCTTTGATGCTTCCAGGGCTGAGGGTGGTTGAGACCTAGAGGTGAAGACAGAGTCTCCTCAGTGAGGAAGGAGTTTGTATTGTCTGTCAGGAACAAAATGTCCAGATTGCAGCTTAGCAAGGGGCAAACCCAATGCTAGGGACCACAGGAAGCTGTGTCCCAGAGCGGAACCCAGAGAAGGGGGATGGAATCGTAGACACCACTGAGAAGGTGGGTGAGGTTTACTATAACACCGCAGCAGGAGGGAACATCGCTGAGGAAAGGCGGGGGTCGTAGCATATGCAAGTGAGACAATTACCCAAGCTGTTTGATTTCAGTCTTCACCACTGAGCAGGGGATAGATCCCAGGCTGGAGAGCACAGAGGTATGTGTCCCAGAGGGGTGCCCAGAGAAGGAAACTGAGGAAGGACTAGATGGGGTACAAGAATGTATCCTCACTGGTCACATGGGAGAGACTGTCCAGGAAAGAACGGCTGGTTCAGCATATTTGCACTCAGCCACCCAACCTATTGTTCAGGTTTTCAAAGCCAAAGGTATAACTGACCTCCTGGCAGGGGGCAGTCACACAACTGACCTCTCTGGGGTATAGAGAGGGGTGACGGAGGGCACCCCAATCCAGGTCCCGATTTTTCAGGACTTTGTTTCTGACGTGTTTGTGAAAACGAACTCTGTCTCTTCAAGATCCTGCGGAAGAAATGGTTGTTTGTGAAAATGTTAATGACCCACCTGAAAGAGGGAAGGAGGAAATTCCCTGGGTTGGGAATACACAGATAGCAGCCCTGAAAGGGTTGCTGAGAAAAGACACAGTTCTTAGCCCGGAGAGCACAGATCACAACCCTTGAGGAAAGGGGGATGGGAAAAGTCCCAGTGCTGGGAGTGGGGATCACAGGGAAACCACTACAGAGGTTTGGGGAGTACATTTTTGGAGGGGCATAATCCTGGGGTTGGGCAGCAGCTCCACAGAGTGCTAGCTGAAGTGCAAAGTCCCCTTACATCCTTACCTCACCAGACCCTGGCACACCAAGACCCCAACGATGACTTTACACTCAGATCTCATACTGAAGGAGACACTACGGGAAAAGGAAAAACAGTAAATAAACACATGTTAAGGTTCGGGGAGGAGTAAGACATAATAGATATTGAACAAACCAGACTATCCAAGCAGAAGGCCTGGTATAATACAAATATTTGGAAATGCCTACTGTTGATAAAAGATATCCCTATGGGGATAGTGCTTCTCGGCTAACACATGTAGAAAGGCTCAAAGGTTCTCACAGCAGGGAAATTATAAACCTGGTCTTCTGTGTAGAAGGGGAGACTGAGCCACGCCTCCGCATGGAATTTGTGAATATCTGTGTTGAGCTGTCACCAGCTGGAAAAGCACAATGGTTAACAATGCTGCACAGATACAAAGAGAAGTTTTCTAGCGACCCAGAGAAGGCACTTTCTGACTTCTGAGATCACTAGGCTGATCTACAAAATGTTGAGAGGTACAGAGAATTTTTAAGAACATCTGTGGATAACACTAAAATATTTCTAATACTTGGGCATACGGCCACCACCATAGTCAGTGACTAACACCCCTGCAGTGAATGAAGGGGAGGGAGTATCACAGTCTGTGCCACAAACAACATCCTGGCACCTTCTTTGTGTTTTGTCAAATTCTGATGAATGTATTCTTAAAACGGGGAACGTGTGCTGGGTCATCATCCGAAACTGCTATAACATGAATATACGGCAGAATGCAGGGAAAAACAGAACAGGAGACATACAATTCTCCCCCATGTTCATTTTTTTAAATTAATATTATCAGCATGGAATCACATCCTCTGAAATGGTGGCCAAAGCCTGAAGGGGCATATGAATTTAGCATACCTGGCACGTAAATATCTTGAAATGCCGGATTAAAAAGTGCCACACAAATGCCTGTTCTCACTTTCATGAGATGTAAATAAGAAGCAGGCAGCCTTATACCTGAAAAATGTAAATAAACTTGTTTGTCTTAGTGATTGTCTGAACAAGAAGTAGGACTGAGTGGACTTGTAGGTGCTAAAGTTTTGCACTTTCATGATAAAGAGACTGCATTACAGTACTTGCATTTTATCATTTTACAGTGCAAATATTTTAAATACAAATAATAATATAAAGTAAGCACTTTGCATTTGAGCTGCAAATGTAGAAAAAACATCCCAAATAGTTAATAAATTTCAATTTATATTCTACTGTTTAAAAGTGCAATAAAATATGATTAATCACAATTAATTTTTTCAGTTAATCATGGGTTAACTTTGATCACTCGACAGTTGTCATCTGTATGCTATTCATTATAATCACTATCTACCTTTCATACCTAATGAATCTGTTCGATTTTTTTTTAACCTATGCCAGCATGTTCTCTGAAACGCAAAAGGGAATTATGCTTAGGAGCAGGGGCTGGAGCACACTACTTTTCACTCCGAGGAGGTACAGACTGGGTAATAAACATACACTGGTCAGGCTTCTGACAAGGGCAAGACAATACCGCGCTGGGGTCCTAGGCTGGGGACCTTTGGGGGAACTGGCTGGAGCCTCACTATTGTTGGTTCATGAGTGGCTAGTGAAAGTTTTCCTGTAACTGCATCTGGCTCTGTTCCTGTCTCTGTATGGCTGTGTAAGTGTATAACCTGGAGAGGATTGCAGCTTGGAAAAGCCTCACACTGTGAGAGGGGGCCCAGATTGGTATGCCAGAGGGCTCAGCGGTACCCCAGTTCCAGGTCCCACCCAATGAACAGGCCCTGCTGGATTGTCAGTCCATCTCCTTCTTGTCATGCTCTCAGTTACTAACAAAGAAACATCAATAAGAGCAGGGAAGTGAGGACTCCTTGATTCTGTCTGTCATTCTCTGTATGACCTTGCCTAAATCACATATCCCCATACCTCAGTTTACCTATCTGCATAATGGGGATACGTTCATAGTGACTTTACTTAGCTAGATGTTTTCAAGATCCTTCAATGAAAGGTGTTGCCCAGTATGATGATAGTTACTGATGAGAATTATTGATCTCTGAACCCAAAGTGACAGCCCTTTGTGCCTGCAGAAAGTGTTCATGTGTCCCCTCAGTCATCTGTCTGCAGATCTGTCGGCTATCTACCCAGCCATTCTGGGCATTTACAGGATATCAGACACTATGGTGGTCTAGGCATTATCCCTCATTTTCTTCCTAATTAGGTACAATTTTTTAAATACACACAAATACACAGAGCAGACGGTTCCTCACTGACTGAGCAGAGAGCCCAAGAGTTCTTCTTTCCCTTTGGGAAGGTCCCTTAATTACTGTTTACTCCTAACGCTGAATAAATAGCACAGGAGTGCAGATAGGTTTGTCTCCAGTTTGTTTACATCAAGATGCTGCTTCTCCTCTAGAGGCTGGGCAAATCCCACTAGGATTTCACAGAGCAATATTATAAATGGTGCACACCCCTGTGTTGGCACTTGCCGTGGGATGCTGCTGCAGATGCTGGGGTGAGTGAAGTGTGGGATAGAGATATCTAAGGTGGATTCCCAGGGAGGATACTTCCCTTTCAGAATTCACAGGTACCATCTCTTCCTGAGGAGCTCCCTTGCTCAACAAACCCAGTGCAACGTGGGCATGATGGGGTAGAGAATAGGTCTGTGACCCTTTCCACTCTGCACAGCCAGGGTACTTCTCCCTGATGACGAGTTTGCTCCAGTATTATGGGCCAAAATGTCCCACTGTTTGGTGCCCTCCCTGGCTGATGGCCTCCAACCCCAAGGTGGCTGCATTTCAGTGGCCCGTAGTTTGCTGAGGTAAAACTCCCCTTGGAGTAAGAACTGTTTAAGGACCTCAAGAGCCAGCTGTGTGTTAATGCACAGACATTGTCACCCCATCCTCTTGCATTTCAGAGCTTTGGCTGTTAACTGGGGGGGGGGGGACGACAACAGGGGGGATTGCTTTTATCTGCTGGAAACCATGGAGGTGCAAGGGCTCCTAACTAGAATAATTATGATTTTTTTAAACATGGGCAAGACATCTTCTCTCCTAGCTTCATTCGAGAAGTCGGCTGAACTGTTATATATCAAACTTTCAAAAAACAATTTAGCCAGAAGGAGACACCCAGTGCAGGAAATGTCAGTTCCAACACTCAAAGTTTGGCAAATTTATAAGCATCAGAAAATGAGCTCTTCTAATGCAAGGTGTCAGACAGCCGTAACTAATGGGGTGCTACCAGTACCAGCTAAAATGGCCAATCCATTTGTGAATCTCATTCAGGTAACCTCTTTGTCCAATAATGTCTGTGGCAAGGAGTTCCACTGGCCAAATATGCATTACATAAACAATTTTCTTTTATCAGTGTTATATGTTCAGAGTTTTAATATAATTGAATGTTCCCTTGTTCATACGTTGTGAGAAAGAGTAAATATAAAAGCCTGATGTACTTTCGTCATCAATAGATTCATAGGTTTCAAGGTCAGAAGGGCCATTGTATCATCCAGTCTGACCTCCTATAAAATACAGGCCATTAAATTTCCTCCTTTTACCTCTGAATTGAGCCCAATGACTTGTGTGTGACTAAGGCCGGGTCTACACTAGGATTTTACATCATAGACTCATAGAGCCACAGGGTGAAAAGGGACGACAAACATCAGCTGGTATAACCTCCTGTGAAGATGCAGGATCTGTTGCTTCTGAACCATCACAGACAAATGGCTATCCAGCCTCTACTGAAGAAGCTTCTATGACATCCTGAGGCCTCCTGTTCTTACAGTTGGGAAGATTTCTGTGAGATTTCATCTAAATCTGCTCTGCTGGATTTTGAACCTCTTGTCCTGTGCTCAGTGGCAAGATAGAACAACTTTTCTCAAGTCATATCCCCCCTCAGTCTCCTTTTTCCAAACTAAATATCAGCCTCTGATGCTACAGCTTGCATTTCATCCCTTTGATCGTCTTTGTCTCTCGCCTCTGGATCCTTTGCAGTTTCTCAACATCCTTTCTATATATTTGTAACCAAAACTGTACACAGTACTGCAGCTGAACCCAAACCAGTGCTGAATAGAGAGGTAGCATCACCTTCTGTGACTCACATGCTTTGCTTCTGCTAATGCAACCGAAAATTGCTTTTGCATCTTTTGCAATAGTAAAAAAAAAACTACACTCCTGAGAGATGTAGCTATATCAACCTAACCACGGTGTAGACAGAATGAGGTCGGGGAGGTGAATTACCTACACTGAAGGAGGAATCCCTGCCATCAGTGTCAGTAGTGCCTACACATAAGCGCTACGGCAGCATCGCTGTAGTATTTTAATGTGGACAAGCTGGTAATCAGATCTTACAGAAAAGCATCCAGTCTGGATCTGCAGGCACGGGGAGCTGGAGAATCCACCACTTCCTTTTGCAGTGTGTTTAGGGTGACCAGATGTCCCGATTTTATAGGGACCGTCCTGATTTTTGGGTCTTTTTCTTATATAGGCTCCTATTACCCCCATCCCCGTCCCAATTTTTCATACTTGCTGTCTGGTCACCCTAAGTGTGTTCCAATGGCTAATCACCTTCTGTGCTATTTGGCCCTTATTTCCAACTGGAATTTGTCTGGATTCAGCTTCCAGCCTCTGGGCCTTGCTCTGCCTTTCTCCGCTAGATTACCAAGCCCAATATTAGTATTTTAAGTTAAATAAATGAAGCTCTTTTAAGTCTATCACTGTCCAGAATTTTATCCAGCCTCCAATCATTTTTGTGGCTCTTTTGTGCACCCGCTACAATTTTTCAACATCCTTTTTAAATGTGGACCTTGGGACTGGACACAGTCTGTTTTATCACTGCCATGTGCAGAGGGAAAATCCTTCCCCTGTTGCAACTGAACACTCCCCTTTTTATGCATCCAAGGATCTCATCAGTCCTTTTGGGGAGAGCATCACACTGGGAGCTCACGATGACATGGTTTTACACAATGACCCCTAAATCCTTTTCAGGGTCCCTGTGTTCCATGATACAGTGCCCTAGTCTGTGGGTTTGGCCTGCTTTCTCTCTTCCATAAGGATAACTTTGCATTTAACTATATTAAAATATTTTGCTCAGCTCACTGAACACTCCACATCAATGGGTGTGCCTGCCCTGGCCTCATCATTGTAAACTCTCTGCCAATCTTTGGGTTGTCTGCAAATTTCATCTGCAGGGATATTTTATTTGCTTCCTGATCATTGATGAAAATATTGAATAGCATCAGGCCTAGAATTGATCCCTGCAGAACCCAACGGGAAACACCCCCATTCCCTGACAATGGCCCATTGACAACTGCTTGTAGTTAACCAGTTTTTAGTTCATTTTAAGTATGATATTGTACAGTGTTCCGGTTTTTTATCTGAATATTTCTCCTACTAATTGAAATGCCTCAGAGAAATTGAAGTCTACTGCATCTGCACTGTTCCCTTGATCAACCAAATGTGTTCAGTTAATGACGGAGGAAATCGGGTTTATGTGACAAGAACTGTTTTACATTAACCATGTTGTTGACTGGCATTAATTATATTCCTAGACTATTTTTAAACAAATGTCATATCAGTGTTCCATTGTTTCCTAAACTTTCTAATCTCTTTTTTAAACTTGCCCTTTATTTTTTAAAAGTCTACGAATAACACAGAACTACCCTGTATTTGCCTTTTTTTTTTTTTTGGCTCTCCTGCTGCCTGATTTGTACTTCTGATTCTGAATGAGATGTGTGGTTTCTTGGTCAGTTCATAACTCTGCTCTTTGTAACCCTACGGTTCTATTATAGATGCTGTTTAACATCCTCCTTTACTGCTAATGAACTTGAAAGTATTTCATCACCTCGTGTTCTATGAGTACCCCATACTGCTTCTTTCCTAGTGCAGAACAAAAATATTTATTTAACAAAGCTATCTTTTTTGCAATATTAGCAAGGTGCTTTTCTCCCTCTAGGAATTGGCCTAAACCTTTTCTAGGATTTCTTTTGTTCTTAAAAAACTCAATAACCTCCTATTCTGATGCTTAGTCCTGCCAAGCATGGAGTTTTCCTTTATGTCTTTAACGTTCCTTATCAATTTTTATAACTTCCAGTTTGTATGGCTTGCTATCTGTATTCCCTCCCCCTCCATTTGTTTTCCCCCACTAATTGCTGACTTCCCTCTGCCACTAAACAGGGTTTTTAGTCAAAGTTGTTCTCCCACATTGACTGTGGAATTGTAGCTTTTTAGCACCTAATACACTATTGCCAATGAACTTCCAAGTTTCATTCCCATTTTGTTATCTACATTTTTCCTCCCAGTCATTTTTCCTGATAATTTCCCTCAAGTTTGGGGAATTAGCCCATTTCAAGCACTAAGTGTCTATAGATATTACTGGTAGGGAACTGTTCTCTCTCTGCCCATTTAAATGTCATCAATTCATTTTTTTTATTTTCCCCTCCTGTATCATAGGCCCCCTTGTTTGTCTCTTCCCTAAACTAAACAATCCCAGTCTTTTCAGTCTGTCTGTGCATGGTAGCCTCCAACATTTTCACACCCTGTCTTAGAAATCCCTTTTATAACTATTATATCCTTGTGGTAGAGTCTGGATGACCAGAACTGAGCGTATCTCATTTCTTCGGCATCCAGATACTTTCTTTCTTTGCTCATTGCTGCGAATGAGCAGGAGTTTCTGTGGAGCTGCCATCAATGATGCTCAGGTCTTTTCCCTGAGGTATGTTTAGGTTGGGATGTTTCCTCTGGCATAGGTGTCGACTCAGTGGATGCTCCGGGGTTGGAGCAGCCACAAGGAAAAATTAGTGTTCTGCACCCACCGGCAGACAAGCTCCCCTCCCCGTGCCCCCTTGCCCCACCTCACCTCCTCCTCCACCAGTGCATCCTCCCCTGAGCACGCTGCATCCCCGCTCCTCTACTGAGCTCCCAGTACTTGCCACCGCCAAACAGCTTGTGAGGCAAGCTCTGGGGTGGCGAGGCGAGGAGCAGGAACATGGCGCACTCAGGGCACCAACCGGCACAAGTAGAAGTTGGCGCCTATGTCCTCTGTCACACGTCTTAGAAAAAGTTTTTTTTCCACTCTCAGATTTTGAGCAACCGTGTTAATGGGGAACTCCCTACAGCATGGACTCTCTAGCCTGTCTCTCATTGCATTAAGGAACAACAATGGATAACCAGTACCCACACTCATGTTTCCTGCTGGTGCCTATTAAGGTTTCCCACACCACAATGTGTAGGAATTATTTGATCCATGGAGCACCATAAAATATGTAATTAGCATTAGGAGCATCAGTTATTCATAATTCATTTTTCTGAATAATTAAAATGTCAAATTTCAGTGTGTGAAGAGCCACCAATCTGCTTCACCCATGAGAACAGTCTCCAGTTGTGCATATAGTGTCTTGTATGAACATTGTATCTGCATCAAGGCATTTCTCCTTTGACGATAATCCTAGACCCTGAGCACATACAGGAAGTCAGAGAAACTTATGTTACATGCAGGAGACACCATTCTGCCTCAGAGTTGGACACCTTCTCCCCTACTCCATGTCAGATTCCAACACAACCGACTTCACCAACCCCTCCACCTTCATCCTGCTGGGAATTCCTGGCCTGGAAGCAGCTCATATCTGGATCTCCATCCCCTTCTGTGCCATGTATGCCATAGCCGTCTTGGGGAACTTCACCATCCTGTTCATTGTGAAGATGGAGCCGAGCCTCCATGGCCCCATGTACTATTTCCTCTGCATGCTGGCCGTCACCGACCTGGTCCTGTCTACGTCCATCCTGCCCAAAACGCTGAGCATCTTCTGGTTCAATTCCAGGGAGATCGATTTCAGTGCCTGCCTCGCCCAGCTGTACTTCATTCATTGCTTCTTCATGACTGAATCTGGGATTTTCGTGGCCATGGCTTTGGATCGCTATGTGGCCATCTGCCATCCCCTGAGACATTCCACCATCCTGACAAACCTGGTGGTGGCCAAGATCGGCCTTGCTGTGATGTTGCGTGGTGGCATAGTTGTACTGCCCTATCTCCTCCTCGCAAGGCAGTGGCCATATTGCAGAACCAACATCATCCCCCACACGCACTGCGAGCACATGGCCGTGGTGAAGCTGGCCTGCGCCGACACCCGTGTCAGTAGTTATTACGGGCTGTTTGTAGTATTCTGTGTAACCGGTCTGGATGTGTTTTTTATTGCCATGTCCTATGTCCAGATCCTTAGGGCGATCTTCAGCCTCCCCACAAAGGACGCCCAGCTCAAGACGTTTGGGACCTGTGGCTCTCACCTCTGTGCCATCTTGGCATTTTATATCCCACGTCTCTTTTCCTCCCTTACATCCCGGTTTGGCCAGAATATGCCCCTGCATTTCCACATTCTCAGTGCCAATGTATATCTACTGGTGCCCCCCATGCTAAACCCCATCATCTATGGAATGAAGACCAAAGAGATCCGGGGCAGGATCCTCCGGCTTATTACTCAGACAGGGACTAAAATTTTCTCCTAGTGCTCTGGTTCACAGAGTGAGCTTTGTGGGGAGCTGGCTGGTGATAGGGTGCTGGGCCCTCTTCTCTGTATCATTGGCTGACCAAAGAGACATTAAATCCTTTCCTGACCATACTGTGCTGTGTCAGCGTGACAAACTCTTTAACTCATAACGTTGCCACCTTTCTTATTTCTGGTAAGTAGACCCCCGATGCCCTGCCCCTGCTCCCCATCTTCCTTCAAGGGCCCACCCACTTCTACGCCTTTTCTCCTAAGGCTCTGCCCCATCCCTCTCTCCTCCCCTGTCACTCTCTATATCATCTCCACCTCCCTCCCCCACCTCCACAGCTGGGCACCCTCTGCTCCAGGGCTGGGACAGGAGCTGTTGCAGCCTGACCAGGAGCCTTCAGTGAGTGTAGTGGGGTTGCAGTACTGGATCCAACAAGGAGCGGAGAGGGAAGCCAGGAAGCCATATAAAGCAGCCGAGGGTTGGGAGCAAGGTTGTGTTGTAGGTGGGTGACCCTAAAGCTCAGCTTCGGAGCTCTAAGGGCAGAGACCCTTCTGTGGCTTATTTCCTTTGCTTTCAGCTCCATTTTGTTCCTCCCGGCTGGGGGCCTGTAGCTGGCAGGATCCCTGCAATGGGGATGGGCTGGGATCCCTTTGGCCTGAGCCTGACCTCGGGGGCAGGGCAAGGGATCAGCTTTGAAACTAGGTGGACAACAGCTGAGAGAGGTGGAAGGATCAGCCCCAGTGTTAGCTGGGAAGGCGGGATGCTGGGCAGAGGCCGGGGTGGCTTTGGTGGCTCACAGGGAGGGAGATGAACAGCAGACCTGCCATTATCCGTCTATTTACACATGTACACAACACCTTATCTGGAACTACAGGGCACCCACTGCCCTGGGAATGAAGCTGAACAGGAAAGCTGAGTCTCATATATGATCTGCATGGTGCTTTTGGTCACCACATCTTAACACTTTTTAGGTAGGCTGCTAGGCAGCGTCACCCCCGTGTCATGGATGGACTGAGCAATGCAGAGGTAAAGCACTCTGTGTATAAGAAGGCTACTTTCCTCTGGGAATGAGTGGTAGCCTTGTTGTGCTACCGAAGCTCCTGGAGTCCACGTGATCACTGGCTATGCAGTGGCATTCCTCGCTAAGCCCACTTCCGAATTTGCTGCTCTTTCACTCTAGTAATCTGTCCCCAACAAGAACACTGCCAAAACCAACACAGCTGATGGGGGCGGTTGCTGGGCAGAGTTTGAATATCCTCAATCCTGATCTTGTGCTGTTTTTGGAGCAGCTTCTAGAGAACACGAGCATGGAAAACATAACCCCAGAATTCCTTAGCTTTCCTCAGCTTCCCATCTCGCTCCCATCCATGGGAGGTGGGGTACCCATTGTTCTATAGATCTGCAGCTTTGTAGCAAGCCTGCTGCCATGACATTCCTCCAAAGGCTGCAGAAGGGAACAGGTGAGCAGTTCCCGCTGTACAAGCACCCACATCATTCAAGAAGCCTCCAGGCCTGCCTATGAAGCAGCCAGCTGCCCACCAATCCCTCCAGACAAGTGTGTGGTTTTCTGTCAGATGTTGATGGATGTTTGGCTGCATGTGACTGTTTTTCCTGTATGCCATCCCAGCTCTGCGCAGGTAGCTGGAACAACAGACCCCAAGTGAACTACCCAATAAGACCACAAGACCTGTTAAAGTGTGAAGGCACCTGGCCAGGTTTATTGTTGAAAAAGCACGGTACTAATATCCCGCAGACTCTACCGGGTGACTAATACATGTATGCTCATGACAATGGACACTGCTCAGTCAGTGGCGAGACTTTCCACTGCCCCCTAGGCTGGACAAAGACACTTTCTCTGAGATACATATTTATACACCACTACAAACAAGTTACATATCACTCCTGACATATCTAGGTCCCAACCTCAGATGTATTAGGGTACCAACATTGATGTATTCAGGGGCCTCCCGTTACCTTGTACATGTTGGTTGATGACAATATCTCTATTAATCATGTTGTTTGTCTTTGTCCTTAAGATGGGTGAGCGTGTTCCTGTTCTCTTTGGGGAATGTGCTTGGTATCAAAGTGTGCAGGTACCACCTTTCTGAAATAACAGCAAAGCTTGACCACTACTTTAGTTCAGGCCTCAGGCCTCACATCAAGCCTACGATACAAGATCTTATGTTTCGGTCCCTCTTCCTACTCCAGTGTTCATACTGAGCTGGTTGCAGTTTGCAGCTGAAGGTTGCTTGATGGTAATGGGCAGGGACTTCATTTTACTTGGATTAATAATCAGATTATTGTGCACTGTTTCTTGCCCAGCTAGATCAGCTCTTAGCTGGAGTGATTCCCAGTGCTACACCTACAATTGCCACTGAAGTCGATTGAAAAAAACAGCCCCTTGATCATTTGTAACTGGCACCTAGGGTGGGATGCACATTAGAAGTGGCAGAAAGAGGGAGGTGTTTGGGGGGAAGGTGTTACCTTCCCTGCCAGCTCGGGGCCCCAGCACCCTGTCTTGCTGAGCCAGACACGCCCGTCTGCTCCAACACAGACCCAGGGTCGGAATTACTTGCCCCAAAGCTGCAGGTTTACCTGAAAGCAGCTCACAGAAGTCTGCTTGTCTTTAACACCCAGATGCCCAACTCGCAATGGGGTCTAAACCCACATAAATCCGTTGTACCTTGTATAAAGCTTAGGCAGGGTAAACTCCTACATTGTTTGCCCTCTAACACTGATAGAGAGAGATGCACAGGTGTGTGCTCCCCCAGGTATTAATACAGACTCTGGGTTAATTAATAAGTAAAAAGTGATTTTATTAAATACAGAAAGTAGGATTTAAGTGGTTCCAATTAGTAACAGACAGAACAAATCAAGTCACCAAGCAAAATAAACTAAAACGCACAAATCTATGTCTAATCAAACTGAATACAGATAATCTCACCCTCAGAGATGTATCAGTAAGTTTTTTTCCCCCTCAGACTGGACACCTTCCAGGCCTGGGCACAATTCTTCCCCCCGGTACAGCTCTTGTTCCAGCTCAGGTGGTAGCTAGGGGATTCCTCATGGTGGCTCCTTTTTTTTTTGTTCTGTTCCACCCATTTATGTATCTTTTGCATAAAGAGGGAATCCTTTGTCCCTCTCTGGGTTCCCACCCCCTCCTTCTCAATGGAAAGACACCAGGCTAAAGATGGATTCCAGTTCAGGTGCCATGATCACATGTCACTGCAAGACATCACTGCCCACTTGCCAGCACACAGGTACACAGGAAGACTTGCAGGTAAAACACACCCATCTGCAGACAGTTGTCCTGGTTAATGGGAGTCAACCAGATTCCAAACCACCATTAATGGCCCACACTTTGCATAACTACAATAGGCCCTCAGAGTTATATTTCATATTTCTAGTTAGAGATACAAGAGTGGTACATTTATACAAAGAGGACGATCACACTCAGTAGATTATAAACTTTACAAGAGACCTTTTGCATGAAGCCTATTCCAGTTACATTATATTCACTCATTAGCATATTTTTATAAAACCATATAGACTGCAATGTCACCCCCTGCCATCACTGCCTGGTTTAGGAAACATTTCCTTCGGGGGAATCCAGCTGGGTCAGTCCAGGAACCAGAGCACTCTGTGAAACACCGTGGGCAGAGGAGCCATATTTGGGAAAACATCTTGTGGACACTTTTCGCCCAGCCCCACTCCTCTCCCACTCACAGTCCTCCAGCATTCATGTAGCGGCTCCCGATTTGCTGCCACAGCCCTGCTCCAGCGCTTGTGGTTGGGCACCCACCAGGCAGTTCTGTCTGGGTCCCACCCTGAACCCATGTGCTTTTGAGTTGCAGCCACGTTCAGGCCCTGCCTCTGTGTCCAATCTTGGATGCAGCTTCCATTCTAGTCAGGGCCGGCTCTAGACCCCAGCGTGGCAAGCACGCGCGTGGGGCGGCCCTTTCCTGGGGGGGCGGCAGGGGTGACCGGACCTCCCGCAGGCATGACTGCGGACGGTTCGCTGGTCCCGTGGCTCAGCTGGACCTCCCGCAGGCATGCCTGTGGCAGCTCCACTGGAGCCGCCGGACCAGCGAACCGCCCGCAGCTGCGGGAGGTCCAGCCGAGCCGTGAGACCAGCGGACCCTCCGCAGTCATGCCCGCGGGAGATCCGCTGCTCCCGCGGCTCCGGGGCGCCTCCCGGGCATGACTGCTTGGGGCGGCCAAAAACGTAGAGCCGCCCCTGATTCTAGTGTCTCCCTCTGTGAGCGGAGACCTGATCACGAAGCAGCGAGGCCCTGAGACTGGTTTTGGCTTGACTCCTCCAGACTCTCCAAGTGCTTCAGCCCACCCTTCCCAGCTCTCCCCCTTGGGCACATTCTGTTTCCAGTTTCTCTCTTTTGTGTCACAGGATCGTTAAAGCAAACAGACCCAGGCCTTGCAAAAGAGGTTGCTAAAACAATTCCTCTACTTTAGAGAGCACAAGAGTTACCCAGATCTAGGTAAACACAATACAACACCTGCACATCATTCCCTGCCTCCGTATACTCACTGCCCTGGAGCATTCTTTGGGGTTTGGTAAGAGCCATCTAGAGTGTCCAGAGGCCATGTCCTGCAACTCCTGGCTTCTCCTCCAGCTGAGTCTGTCTCGCTGCTGCAGCCACAGCCCTGCAACCAAATCTGCTGCATATGTGCCTCTCTCCTGCCCCAGCTTCTTCTGGCTCCTTCAGTCTCTGCGTTTTTAAAGGGCTAGACCTAAACTGCCTCTCTTTTTTCACTCTTCTGGGGAGGTTTCATTCATTCTATGCCCACCCCTCTGCTGAGACGCTGGAGAAAACTGGCTTTATCTAGAATGCAGTTATTCCTTGCTTCTGACCGGGCAAGAGCTTGTCAGGAGTGAGATATCTAACGACTAACCTATTTGTAGACAGATGCTCCCATCTTCTGCCTTTGAGGCAGGAAGTTTGTTTATGAACAGAGGCAGGGTGACAAAGGACTAGTCATTACATTAAATTAAGGCTCCTTAGATGTTCCTGGAAGCATTGCCAGGCACCCCTGTTAAAAGATAGGAAAGAAGGGAAGGAAAACCTGGTGAGAATGGAAAGATTTAAATAGTGCTGCCCCCCAGGGGTCTGTACTGGGACTAGTGCTATTTAACATCTATAGCAATGATCTAGAAAAAGGAGTAAACAGTGAGGTGGCAAAATGTGCAGATGATATAAAATTAGTCAAGATTGTTAAATCCAAAACGGACTGGGAAGAGCTACAAAGGGATCTCACAAAACTGGGTGATGGAGCAACACAACGGCAGATGAAATTCAGTGTTAATAAATGCAAAGTGATACACATGGCTAAATATAATCCCAACTATATATACAAAATGACAGGGTTGAAATTAGCTGTTAAGCATAAAGAGAGAGAGCTTGCAGTCATTGAGGCTAGTTCTCTGAAAACATCTGCGCAATGTACATTGGCAACCAGAAAAGCTAACAGAATGTTGGGAATTATTAAGAAAGGGATAGATAATAAGAGAGAAAATATCATATTGCCTCTTGTAGCAGAGCCATCACCCCGATCCGGTTTGGAAGGGGTTAAAAACAGCCCTGGGAAAGGGCTGCCCATGAGAGCCAATCACGAGCGGGCTTGAGACAGCCAATCAGGATCCAGCAAGGCCAGTATAAGAAGGGATCCTGGAGAAAAGGAAGTGAGTCTTGCTCCAGCAGGGGATCAAGAAGGACCTAGCTGCCTGGTGGAGACAGGGGTACCTTGGACAGAGCAGTACTGGGAAAGGGCAGGCTGAGCTGGGGAGCTCTGGCCTGGCGACCTCCCAGGCTGAGGCCTTGCAGCAAAAGCCTGAGAATGTACTAGGGAGGTAGCCAGGCCAAGAAAAGGCAGCAGGTCCAACCCCCTTGCCAGTGATGAGAGACCATTCAAACTGCAGTATGAATTGGCCACTCATCATCGGCCAGGAGGTTGGACCTGCTGCCTCTTCCTTCCCTGTCCTTATGCAGACGGGTCTCCTCCTTGATGATGCCCGCATTTTCCAACATGAGTAGTAGGGTTGGGCACTCTCCGCCATGGCACCTCCTGCTGGTCAGTCTAGGAATTAGCTCATCAAGCTCAGATGCGCCCTCCTCTGGCAGTTTCTCCCCTGCCCATACCTGCCCCTTTGTAGTCCCTTTATCTTCTCCAGTTCAGGCCCCATGACCCTTCTGGACCACGGTGCCCCTTACCTTGGGATGCTGCCCCCCCCCAGCAGTGTCCCCACACTCTGGGTCTCCCCTCCTCAGGGGAACCACAAACCTGCTATATCCACCTTGCCTCAGTGGCTACTGCTAGTCATCATCTAGCCCCTTCTCTTGGGGGCGAACTACAGTCTGAAATGGCCACTCATCACTGGCAAGGGGGTTGGACCTGCTGCTTTTTCTTGGCCTGGCTGCCTCCCTAGTATCTCCTCAGGCCTTTGCCGCAAGGCCTCAGCCTGGGAGGTCGCCAGGCCAGAGCTCCCCAGCTCAGCCTGCCCTTTCCCAGCACTGCTCTGTCCAAGGTACTTACCAGGCAGCTAGGTCCTTCTTAATCCACTGCTGGAGCGAGACTCACTTCCTTTTCTCCAGGAGCCCTTCTTATATTGGCCCTGCCAGGCCTTAATTGGCTCCCTCAAGCCCGTTCGTGATTGGTTCTCCTGGGCAGCCCTTTCCCTGGGCTGTTTTTAACCCATTCCAAACTGGAGCGGGGTGACTGCCCTGCTACTCCCCCCTCTCAATATCCCATGCCCAGGAGTAGGGGGATCCTCTAGCCTGTGCAACCCGGAGATGTCCTGCCAGGTTCACTCGCTTCTCTTCACTTTCCTTCAACTTCAGGACCAGGTCTTCTTTCTTCTTTTGGGCTTTCTGTAGCTCCACCTCCGCTGTCCACTGGGCCCATTCTGCAGCTGTCAGCTGCGTACATAGGCTATTGTCCCCCGGACCCTCTAATGTCAGCGTCTGGGTTCCCATCGTAGCCTGCTCCCTCACAGTCTGGGTCCCGACCTCTCACTTGTCCGACTCTGTCTCAGTCCACTTTTCTGCCACCTCATGCTGGTGGCTCAGGCAGGTCTATCACCTTCACTGCCATGTTAACCACACTCATAGAATCATAGAATATCAGGGATGGAAGGGACCTCAGGAGGCATCTAGTCCAACCCCCTGCTCAAAGCAGGACCAAACCCAACTAAATCATCCCAGCCAGGGCTTTGTCAAGCCTGACCTTAAAAACCTCTAAGGAAGGTGTCATAAACAGATAGTTAAGGGTTAATGTCTCTTTTACCTGTAAAGGGTTAAGAAGCTCAGTAAACCTGGCTGACACCTGACCAGAGGACCAATAGAGGGACAAGATCCTTTCAAATCTGTGTGGAGGGAAGTCTTTTGTTTGTGCTCTTTGTTGTTGTTGTTGTTGTTCGCTCTCGGGACTGAGAGGGACGGGACATCAATCCAGGCTCTCCAAATCTTTCTGAATCAGTCTTTCATGTTTCAAACTTGTAAGTAGCCAGGCCAGGTGGATTAGTTTTATTTTTGTTTTCTCAACTTGTAAATGCTTCTTTTTGCTGGAAGGATTTTTACCTCTCTTTCCTCACAGCTTGAAGCCTCCTCTTACAAAGACCCTTGTTAAAAAAAACTTAACACCTCTGCCCTCAGGCTGCTTTCTAAGCAGCTAGAAAGGAGAGAAAAAAATCCTACTGGCTTTTGGTTCTTAAAAAATCCCTCACCGCTTCTCACCATGTCAAGGTTTCTTTCCCCACTTTGAACTTTAGAATACAAATGTGGGGACCTGCATGGACCCTTCTAAGCTTAATTCCTATCTTAGATCTGGTAACGCTGCCACCAGCCAGAATTCAGTGTCTGGCACACTTGCTGTACCCCCATAACCTTCCTTTCTCTGGGCAGCCTTGAGAGGCTTCACCAGTTCCCTGGGGAACACAGATCCAAATCCCTTGGATCTAAAAACAAGGAGAAATTAACCATCCCCCCTCTTTTCCCTCCACCAATCCCTGGTGGGTTCAGACCCAATCCCCTTGGATCTTAAAACAAGGAGAAATCAATCAGGTTCTTAAAAAAGAAAACTTTTAATTAAAGAAAGAAAGGTAAAAATCATCTCTGTAAAATCAGAATGGAAAATGCTTTACAGGGTACTTAGATTCATATAGCCCAGAGGAAACCCCCTCTAGCCTCAGGTTCAAAGTTAGAGCAAACAGAGGTAAAAATCCTTCCAGCAAAAAGACGCATTTACAAGTTGAGAAAACAAAAATAAAACTAATCCTCCTTGCCTGGCTACTTACAAGTTTAAAACATGAAAGACTGATTCAGAAAGATTTGGAGAGCCTGCATTGATGTCCCGTCCCTCTCAGTCCCGAGAATGAACAACCCCCAAAACAAAGAGCACAAACAAAAGACTTCCCTCCACCAAGATTTGAAAGTATCTTGTCCCCTTATTGGTCCTCTGGTCAGGTGTCAGCCAGGTTTAATGAGCTTCTTAACCCTTTACAGGTAAAAGAGACATTAACCCTTAACTAACTGTTTATGAAAGAAGGAGATTCCACCACCTCCCTAGGTAACCCATTCCAGTGCTTCACCACCCTACTAGTGAAAAAGTTTTTCCTAATATCCAACCTAAGCCTCCCCCATATCTTTGCCTCTTCTGGGACCCCAGGCATCTCCTTCTTCAGCCGCACTCCCCTGAGGGAGCAATGCCTGTTAAGATGGCCCTGCTTGCAGCAGCCAAAGCAGATTCCTTTCCCTTCTGCTGCCTTGGGCCTCTCATAGTCTGTCTTGGGTCCCCTCTTCTCGCTGGGGTTCAACTGAACCCTCCACCTTGGGCCTGGGCACTCCGACTGCAGGTGTCCGCATTGCCCACAGGCCCAACATGTCCGTTGCCCCCTGGGTTTCCTCACCCAGGTGGCCTTCCCAGGGC
Source organism: Mauremys mutica (assembly GCF_020497125.1). Taxonomy (NCBI): domain Eukaryota; kingdom Metazoa; phylum Chordata; order Testudines; family Geoemydidae; genus Mauremys; species Mauremys mutica. The sequence goes on along the minus strand of NC_059072.1, from coordinate 367,186,198 downwards.
CATGTTCCTTCTCCTGCTCTGGGTGAGGCTCCTTGCCCTCATCCCAAGAGGGGCAATCCCTCCTTAAATGTCCACACCTCCTGCAGGCGTAACAAGCCCTGTACTACACCACTAGCCTCCTGGCCCTGTTGTGGGGCTTTTCACACCACTCTCTCTGGTCTCTCCTGGGTTCCTTCCTCAGGAGTCTTAGAAGGGTCAGCTGTTCATCAGGCAGCTGCCCCAATTGTTCCTGAAGGGCCCAATACATCTCCCATTGTCCCTCCTGGATCTCCTGGATCATCTGTAGCAGGGACTCTAGTCTTCCTCGCTGCTCATCAGTCCACTTTTGCTGGGGCACCAATGCTGGAGTCCAGCCACAGACGGCATAAGATCCCTCTGTGAAAAACCCCTCTACATAGGCCCCTGATTGTCCCTCCTTGCCCCAAGATGCCAGAACATTTTAGTACCAGAGCTGAGTGAGTTTAATATTTATTTATTTTTCTTTCTTTTACATAGAAATTAGATACAATTCTCCAGTCAGCTAATTGGTAAGTTATCTGCTAAAAAAATACAGTTTTTGAGTTCCTAAGTAACCCCTTGAATCATGTTTAAAATTGTCACCCTTACCAAAACCTTAAATGGCTCCCTTGCAGATGGGGGGTGAGAGGAGGAGGGACATGGTGATGATGCAGTGAGTGACAGGGTGGGGCCTTGGGGGGAAGAGGCAGAGTAGGGGCGGGGCCTTGTCGGAAGAGGTGGGGGCAAGGGGTGGGACACTGGGGGTCCAGTACAAGCAATGAGAAAGGTGTCAACTCAATGAGTTCTACATAGACCGGTTGCCCAGTTTGTCACACTGACACTACACAGTAAGGTCAGGAAGGGGATTAATGTCTCTCTGACTGTCCAGTCAGGGATTCAAGGAACACCATGTCAAAAGCCAGCTCTGCACGGAGCACAAGGAGAAAAATTTAGGTCTCTTTATGAGTAAAGAGACGGAGCAGCCTGTCCCGGATCTGTTTGGTTCTCACACCAAAAATGATGGGGTTAAGCATGGGGGGCACCAGGAGGCACACATTCATAAAAAGAACATGGCAATGCAGGGCCACATTGTGGCCAAACCGGTATGTGAGGACGGAGAACAGACCTGGGATGTAAAAGGCTAAAATGGCACAGAGGTGGGAGCCACAGGTTCCAAAAGTCTTGAGCCGGGCATCCTTTGTGGGGAGTCTGAAGACAGCTCTGAGTATCTGGATATAGGACACAGCTATAAAAAACACATCTAGACTGATCACCAAGATTGCCATAAAGAGACCATAGTAAATATTGATACGGATGTCAGCGCAGGCCAGCTTCACCACAGCTATGTGCTCGCAGCACGAGTGGGGTATGATATTGGTTCTGCAATATGGCAACTGCCTTGCTAGCAAGGGACAGGGCAGTACAAGCATGCAGCCACGCAGCACCACGGCCAGGCCAATATTGGCCACCATGGGGTTTCTCAGGATGATGGAATGTCTCAGTGGGTCACAGATGGCCACATAGCGATCAAAAGCCATGGCCATGAAGATCCCAGACTCTATTGCAAAAAAGCAGTGAATGAAGAACATCTGGATGAGGCAGGCACTGAAATCTACCTCCCTGGAATTGAACCAGAAGATGCTCAGTGTTTTCGGAATGGTGCATGTGCACAGGACAAGGTCGGTGATGGCCAGCATGCAGAGGAAATAGTTCATGGGCCCATGAAGGCTCAGCTCTGTCTTCACAATGAACAGGATGGTGAAGTTCCCCAAGATGGCTATGGCGTACATGGTGCAGAAGGGGATGGAGATCCAGACATGGGCTGCCTCCAGGCCAGGAATGCCCAACAGGATGAAGGTGGAGGGGTTGGTGAAGTCAGTGGTGTTGGAATCTGCCATGGAGTAGGGGAGAAGATGTCCAGTTCCTAGGCAGAACAAAGTCTTTTGCATGTACTGTGTGTTCCCCTAACTTCCTGTATATGCCCAGGCTCTAGAGTGAGGGTCGCAGTACAAATGCCTGGATGGAGGGACAATGTTAATATGAGACACTACATGCACTATTGGAGGCTGTTCTCATGGGTGAAACATTTTCATTATTCAGAGAAAGGAATTATGAATAATTTTGACACTACTAATGTTAGACCCTCAATAGAGATCTCCCTACGGGATAGGGAGCAGGCAGATACCAGATAAAATGCTGGTATGTAATACTCTAAATGCTCTTTATTGATTACAAAACAAACTGTATTCACTCCACATTTACACCACAAACATACTATACCAGAGTCCACAGGTCTGAATGGTCCCGATGGCCAGTCAAGATTCCTTCCGATCATAAGATGCAGGGAGCCGACTAATACCTCATCTATATCCACACAAGGCTCTAGATCAATAAGCGACTCCCTTTTGCAGAAATCATAAGCAACCATTTATAGTCCATTCTGTCACATCATCGGTTCTTTGCTTTTGTATATCTATATCTATCTACACAATTCAAAAGAGACAATCCTGGGCGGGCCACCATGGTCCAAGGCATGCCATTTCTTCCGAATCTTATACAATTTTATATCAGTCCAGTTGGTGCTAATTCTCCATATTTTCCCGGAACATAATAAGATTGTTTTTGCACAAATAGGTTTAATAGTTCTTGATCTTATGTTCTTGCTTTAGTTGCCAAGTCGCAACGCACATATTCATATCAAGCACGCATCATTCATATCAGTCTTCAATGTCCTATAACATATTACATGGATATATGAATCATTCTCTCTATATATACACAGAAGAACATGAGAACATATGAATGGCCATATTGGATCAGACCAAAGGTCCATCTAGACCAGTATCCTGTCTGAGCCCAGTGGTCAGTGCCAGTTGCCCCACAGGGAATGAACAGAATAGATAATCATCAAGTGATCCATCCCCTGTCCATCATTCTCAGCTTCAGGCAAACAGAGCCTGGGCACACTATCTCTACCCATCCTGGCTAATAGCTATTGATGGACGTATCCTCCGTGAATTTATCTAGTTCTTTTTTGAACCCTGTTATAGTCTTGGCCTTCACAACATCCTCTGGCAAGAAGTTCCGCAGGTTGACTGTGTGTTGTGTAAAAAAATGCTTCCTTTATTTGTTTTAAACCTGCTGCCTATTAATTTCATTTGGTGAGCCCTAGTTCTTGTGTTATGGGAAGTAGTAAACAACACTTCCTTTGAAAGTCTGAACATATAACACTGAGAAAAGAAAACTGTTTACATAATCCATATTTAGTCTGTGGAACTCCTTGCCACCAATATTATTGAAGCAAAGAGCTTAGCTGAATGGGATTCCAAAATGGATTGGCTATTGTTGGTGGTGCTGATGGCACCACCTTTAGTTAAGGCAGTCGGACAATTTCAATCAGGTGAATTCAATTTTCAGTTGCTTTTAAGATTGCCAAAATTTAACCGTTTGGACTGAAATTTCCCACACAGGGTGTCTGTGTCTGGCTGAATTTTGTTTTGGAAAGTTTCAAACCTAACATTTCAGCTGCCTTCTCGAATGAAGCTGGGAGAGAAGATATCTAGCCCATGCTGAAACATTCTTGTAATTGTTCCAGTGTGGAGCCTGAGCACCTCCATGCTTTCCAGTGGATAAAAGACAGGTAACAGTCCCCCTCCCTCACCCCCATTAACCACCAGAGCCCTGAAATGCAAGAGGAGGAGGTGACAGTGTCTGTGCATTAAAACGCAGCTGTCTCCTGAGGTCTTTACTCAGTTCTTACACCAAGGGGAGTTTTGCCTCAGTGTCTGAACAAACTATGGGTCACAGCCTCAGAACTTAGCCTTGCATTGTACATCTACTGACACCTCACACCCTGAAGGATCCACTGTGCCACTGAAATGCAGCTGGAGGCCCTTGGCCATGGGCACACAGCAAAGAGGGATATTTTGGCCCACGATAATGGAGCAAACTCATCACCTGTGGCAAGGGCCCTGGGATGTTTAATGGCTGTGCAGAGTGGAAAGGACCACAGACTTACTCTCAATCCCTTCATGTCCATGTTGCACTGGGTTTGTCTAGCAGGCGAGCTCCTCAGCAAGAGATGTGTACCTGTGAATTCTGAGATGGAAGTGTCCTCGCTGGGAATCCCCCTCAGGTAGCCGTTTCCCACACCTCTCTCAGCTAAGCATCTGCAGCAACATCCCACACCGAGAGCCAACACAGGGGTCTGCACCATTTATAATATAGCTCTGTGCAATCCTAGGGGCGTTCACTCAGCCTCTAGTGAAGAAGAGGCGGCTGGATGCAAACAGGCTGGAGACAAGCCTTTCTGCATTTCTGTGCTGTTTACCCAGCTTTAGGAATAAACAGTAATTAAGGGACCTTCCCACAGGGGGATGTCTCTCTTTCCAAGTCTGCGCTTCTGTGCTCTTTATCCAGCTTTAGGAGTAAACAGTAATTAAGAGAACTTCCCAAAGGGAGATGAGAACTCTTGGGCTCTGCGCTGAGTCTGAGAGGAATTGGCTACTCTGTGCATTTTTGAATACTGAAACATTATATTGATTAATAAGAAAACTAGGGTTAATGTTAGTTGTCCATTGGGTCTGATACCCTGTACATGCCAGGGTGGTTGGGTATATAGTAGTCAGGCAAATCCAGAGAAAGATGACTAAGAGGAGACATGAGCAGTTTCTGCAGGCACACAGGGCTGTCTCTAAGGGATCACAGATCAGTAATTCTCATCAGTAACTATCATCATGTTGTGCAGCACCTTTTATTGAAGGATCTTGAAAACACCTAGCAAAGGAAAGTGACTATGAAAATATCCCCATTATATAAATTGAGATGCAGGATGACATGAATTGGCCAAGGTAAATATACTAAGACATGAAAAGATGTTAGTATTTTTATATCTGCCTAGTGTAATTTTCACTCCATACATGTGTCTTCCCCCAGCAGCTCTCTCACAGGAGCTCTCTGTGTCTTATCAGCCCAGGGAATTACCTGGTCCCCTCAGTCTGATAAGTCATTAGCATTTTCACAAACTACTATCTCTTGACAGGGTTAGTTTTCACAAGCACGTTTGAACAAACTCCTGAGAAATCAGGACCTGGATTGGGATATCCTCCGTCTCCCCCTCTCTAGCCCTGAGAGGTCGGTTGTGTGCCTGCTCCCCTCCAAGAGGTCAGTTACATGGTTCCCTCTCAAAGCCTGAGCCATAGGTTGGGTGTCCAGGTGCACAGATGCCGAATCAGCCATTTTGTCCTGGGCGTCCTGCCCCATGTGATCAGTAGGCGGCAGAAGTAACAGCCATCTTGTTGGTATGTGCCAATGCATATCTTTATATTCCATTTCAACAAACTTGAAAAAGTATATAAGAGATTCTGTCTTCTTGGCTAAGGAGGAAAAGTCACTGTATGTTGTAAAAATCAAGCAAGTCATGCATAATTCCCTTTCTCACTGAAAAATAACACATGATTACTGGGAAGAATTTCTTATTACCCTTGTTGGAGGCATCAGATCCAACTGAAAAACTAATGTGCACCATCCAAGTCCTTAAGCAAAAGTTCTTATGATTTTGGTGCTAAAACACTCTCTGTTATGCTGTTTGCTTTCATCCATCCGTGTGGCATTTTCTCACAATTTCATAATCACATAAAAATATTGGAACCATTTTGTTTGCATAGTTCTGTCTTGCATAACTTAAATAGTGTGAACTACTGTGGTGAACTTGCCCCCACTTCAGCTGTGGCCACCAGATTTGTACTGGATGAATCTCTTTTGTTTAAAAAAATTGATTTGTGATATTGTTATCTGTTATTTTATGATTGCTTGTGTTTTGTGCTCTCTGCATGGCTGGTCCACATGCATCTTCCCTCGTATTTCCCAAAAAATCCTTGATGACATAGAACGCATTCTGCTATAGCCGTGTTGATTTTGTGAAGCCAATTTTTGAATGCATTTTCTTTGCATCATTTGTCATTAAAACAGCAAAAATGCTGTTCTTTTTCACTGTGCCACTGTTTGAATGCCCCTCATCACTGTCATCATTCATGTTTTGCATTTTTGTTTCGAACTGTTAGCTAAATGATATGAGTTCCTGTTCTCTGCTTACTGTACAGCAATTCATCAATGGAAAAAACAACAACAACCCCCCCACAAGGTGTGTATATGACCCATTTCTGCTCTTTCTCCAAATTATATGAACCTGTACAGTGAGCATGCAGGGAAGAAATATTGGAGGAACTGGTTAAGCAGACATTGTTTTGATGGGAAAATTGTGAAGAAATTAAGGAACATTCAATATTTCATCACCTGATAATTAAGTACATCCATTCACCAACACAGTTTCACAAAAACTGCCTGATAATATTCTCCCCTGCTAACTCTTAATTGGCAGATATACTGGGGGGGATCAAAGAATCTCTTTAAAAACAAATATATAGAGAGCAGATCTGGAAGGTGACATGCATACACAGAAGCCAGGATGCAGCAGAGGGAGCAAAAAAGTCAGACCAATTGTTCTGGGAGGTCACAGAGAGCATCCCCTAGCCTGATGCAGGTGGTTGAAGAGCAAATCTCACTCAGAACAACAAGCTCTGCACTTCACCCTGCTGACTGAGCCACTGTGAAGGACTTCCCTAGGTTGGTATCTGGAACTGGGGTATTGCTGAGCCCTCTGGCACACACCAATCTGGGTCCCCTCACACTGTAAAACCCTCCAGGTCCTGCACTCACACAAACATTCACAGGCAGCGACACACCCAACTGAGTTACATGAACATTTTCGCCAGCCTCTCATGCACTAACAATAGAGAGGATCCAGCCACTTCCCGCCAGCTCACTAGCCTGGGAGCCAAGAGCAGTACCGCTTTGCCCTTTTCAGAAACCTGACCAGTGCCAGTTTATAACTGAGTCTGCTCCTTCCTCAATGTGGAGAAGACAATGAACCAGCCTCTGTTCCTGAGCAACTTTCCCTTTACACTTCATGCAACACACTGTTTTAGGTAATACACATAACACAGATTTATTAACTCAGAAAGCTAGATTTTAGGTGATTATGAGTAAAAAGTATACAGATCAATGTAGATTATTTAATAAATAAAGCAAAATCACAATCTGAGTTCTAGCCACTAGACAGGATTTTAACCAAGGAGGGTCTCACCCTTATGGTACCAATCTTCCTTACAAAGGCTGGGATTTCTCCTTTCCAGCCTGGGACTACTGCTCAGTCAATTTGTTTTCCCCTCTAGCTGTGTTTTCAGGTGTTCGGTTGTGGTGGTAATTTCTACCTAATATAGCTTCTGCCATGTGGAGGGAACTTCATTGTCCCAAACAAAGCCCCCAGCACAGTTAATGGGAAAGTTCAGGCACAAGATGGAGTCCAGTGTCACATGAGCTGGTCACATGCCCTTGCCTGCTTCAGTGAGTCATAGCAGGGGCCATTACCCATATCCTGGCTAAAACATACACAGGAAAGTCCATCAGTTGGATATAATCCTCTTACATGGCCCATTGTGTTCACTGAGGGGCCGTCAACTTGAATTGTCCCTTCACAATGTGCTGGCTAGACTGGACGTAAGCTACCTTGAGGGATTTACCACAGGCACAAACTCATTTGAAATACAAGAACATAGTCAATATGAATTACTTCAGATACAAAAATAACACATACATACAAATTGGATAATCATATTCAGCAAACCATAACTTTTCAATTGACACCTCACGTGAGATATTTTGTACAAGATTTGTTGCAACTATATAGCAGTGGTCAATATGGGGGTGCCAGGGTGTTGCTCTGGGGTACAGAGTGTCGTAGAAATATAACTATATAACTAAAGCTATCTGAGGTCTAATTTTTTATTTTTATGTAAGACGTACAACCATGGCCTGAAAAAAAACTGTATTCTGGTCTGCACTACAGGAGAAAAGCAAACTGAGTGACAGAGCAAAGCAAAATGAGAGAGTGTTTCCCACACTACCCAACACACGCACAATATGTGACCCCCTGAAAATGTTCCCCTCACTTTCCTTCTTCACTTTCCTTCTTCACTTTTACCTTAATTGAATTGGCCTCGTTAGCACTGACCCCCCACTTTGTAAGGCAACTCCCACCTTTTCATGTGCTGTGATATATATACTGCTGGAGGCTGATCAAATGAAGTGGGCACCTGTACAGCAGCAGCTGCTGCCATGTTCCTTTCCATGGTCTTTGTGGGGATGTTGTGTCATCAGGCTTGCTACAAAGCTGCAGATCTATAGAACAGTGGATACCTCAGCTCCCATGGCTGTTGCGATATATATCCATGCAATATGTTATAGGCCTAGTGTGGATGAAGTGTTCCTAGAAGGAGGAGTGCTAGGCACAGACGGGCTCCACCTAACAAAGAGAGGGAAGAGCATCTTCGCAAGCAGGCTGGCTAACCTAGTGAGGAGGGCTTTAAACTAGGTTCACCAGGGGAAGGAGACCAAAGCCCTGAGGTAAGTGGGGAAGTGGGATACCAGGAGGAAGCACAAGCAGAAGAGTGTGAAGAGGGGAGGATTCCTGCCTGATAGTGACAAAGCGGGATGATCAGCAAATTATCTTAAGTGCCTATACACAAATGCAAGAAGCCTGGGAAACAAGCAGAGGGAACTGGAAGTCCTGGTGATTGGAATAACAGAGATTTGGTGAGATAACTCACATGACCGGAGCACTGTCATGGATGGATATAAACTGTTCAGGAAGGACAGAAAAGGAGGAGGAGTTGCATTGTATGTAAGAGAGCAGTATGACTGCTCAGAGCTTCAGTATAAAACTGCAAAAAAACCTGAAAGTCTCCGGATTAAGTTTAGAAGTGTGAGCAACAAGGGTGATGTCGTGGTGGGAGTCTGCTATAGACCACCAGACCAGGGGAATGAGGTGGATGAGGCTTTCTTCAGGCAACTAACAGAAGTTACTAGTTCACAGGCCCTGGTTCACATGAGGGACTTCAATCACCCCGATATCTGCTGGGAGAGCAATACAGCAGTGCACAGACAATCCAGAAAGTTTTTGGAAAATGTAGGGGACAATTTCCTAGTGCAAGTGCTGGAGGAACCAACTAGGGGCAGAGCTCTTCTTGACCTGCTGCTCACAAACCAGGAAGAATTAGTAGGGGAAGCAAAAGTAGATGGGAACCTGGGAGCCAGTGCCCATGAGATGGTCGAGTTCAGGATCCTGACACAAGGAAGAAAGGAGAGCAGCAGAATACAGACCCTGGACTTCAGAAAAGCAGACTGACTCCTTCAGGGAACTGATGGGCAGGATCCCTTGGGAGAATAACATGAGGGGGAAAGGAGTCCAGAAGAGCTGGCTGTATTTTAAAGAATCCTTATTCAGGTTGCAGGAGCAAAGCATCCCAATGTGTAGACTATGGCAGGTGACCAGCTTGGCTTACCAGTGAAATCCTTGCTGATCTTAAACACAAAAAAAGTAGTTTACAAGAAATGGAAGATTGGACAAATGACCAGGGAAGAGTATAAAAATATTGCTCAGGCGTGCGGGAGTGAAATCAGGAAGGCCAAATCAGACTTGGAATTGAAGCTAGCAATAGATGTTAAGAGTAACAAGAAGGATTTCTTCAGCTATGTTAGCAATAAGAAGAAGGTCAGGGAAAGTGTGGGCCCTCTTACTGAATGGGGGAGTCAACAGAGGATGTGGAAAAAGCTAATGTACTCAATGATTTTTTTGCCTCTGTCTTCATGAACAAGGTCAGCTCCCAGACTGCTGCACTGGGCAGCACAGTATGGGGAGGAGGTGACCAGCCCTCTGTGGAGAAAGAAATGGTTCAGGACGATTTAGAAAAGCTGGATGAGCACAAGTCCATGGGGCCGGATGCGCTGCATCCAAGGGTGCTAAAGGAGTTGGCGAATGTGATTGCAGAGACATTGGCCATTATCTTTGAAAACTCATGGCGAACGGGGGAGATCCCAGATGACTGGAAAAAGGCTACTGTTGTGCCCATCTTTAAAAAAGGGAAGAAGGAGGATGCAGGGAACTACAGGCCAGTCAGCCTCACCTCAGTCACTGGAAAAATCATGGAACAGGTCCTCAAGGAATCAATTCTGAAGCACTTAGAGGAGAAGAAAGTGATCAGGAACAGTCAACACGGATTCACCAAGGGCAAGTCATGCCTGACTAACCTAATTGCCTTCTATGATGAGATAACTGGCTCTGTGGATGAGGGGAAAGCAGTGGACGTGTTATGGGCTGGATGAATGGACTATAAGTTGGATAGAAAGCTGGCTAGATCATCAGGCTCAGGGGTAGTCTAGTTGGCAGCTGGTATCAAGCGGAGTGCCCCAAGGGTCAGTCCTGGAGAATGGCATGGATTGCACCCTCAGCAAGTTTGCAGATGACACTAAACTGGGAGAAGTGGTAGATACGCTGGAGCGTAGGGATAGGATACAGAGGGACCTAGACAAATTGGAGGTTTGGGCCAAAAGAAATCTGATGAGGTTCAACAAGGACAAGTGCAGAGTCCTGCACTTAGGACGGAAGAATCCCATTCACTGTTACAGACCAGGGACCGAGTGGCCAGGCAGCAGTTCTGCAGAAAAGGACCTACGGGTTACAGTAGATGAGAAGCTGGATATGAGTCAACAGTGTGCCCTTGTTACCAAGAAGGTTAATGGCATTTTGGGCTGTATAAATAGGGACATTGCCAGCAGATCGAGGGACGTGATCATTCCCCTCTATTTGACATTGGTGAGGCCTCATCTGGAGGACTGTGTCCAGTTTTGGGCCCCACACTACAAGAAGGATGTGGAACAATTGGAAAGAGTCCCGTGGAGGATGATAAAAATGCTTAAGGGGCTGGAGCACATGACTTATGAGGAGAGTCTGAGGGAACTGGGATTGTTTAGTCTGCAGAAGAGAAGGATGAGGTGGGATTTGATAGATGCTTTCAACTACCTGAAAGAGGGTTCCAAATAGGATGGATCTAGACTGTTCTCCGGGGTGGCAGATGACAGGACAACGAGTAATGTTTAACTTTGTCATGTTTCTGAGAAAGATGGCTTCTCTGGCTGAACTTGAAAGTGGGGGATTACAGTATCATGGAGGGGTGAAGTGAATGGTGGGCAACTGAAAAGGGGGCAGGGATGATTTCTTTCAACAACTTGATGCAAAGAGTCATAAAGTTTATCCTTCTCCTTGGGGCTAGATTTGAGTGTTGGTTCATAAGCACTAATGATGTTCACAGAGCTGATTGTCATCTGAATTGAGATGATATGCTCTATTTCCCAGTGGGTGTTTCTATGAGCTTTACCCACTTGTTTCTCACAGTGAAACCTACACCGTGCAGATGATTTTCTTCACTGCTTTTACCTTGCCAAGAGAAGGTGTAATTAGCCTCTTAGACAGAAACAGCATATTCAAGTCTTATTTCCTGAAGTGCTGCAATGTCAACATTAAGTTTGTACAGCTCACGGTCTATCAAAGCTGCCTTCCGTATGCTGCTTGTGTATTGCATGTCATCATTCTCTGTCAATGCCAGACACATGGTCCTGACATTCCAGCTGCCAAGCGGAAATTTCTTTTTTTTTTTATTTTTGCCAGATGCAAGGTTTTGGTTTGGCCCCACACACCCCATGAGGTTGTGGTGGTTCGGCACCTAACTGTCTGGGGGCTGCTCAATTTTGTGGTGGGCGATGGCTGACAGATGTGCAGTGATTCCTCCCACCATTGAAGATGACCCGTGGCGCCCTTCTCTATGCCAGTCAAGTGAGAGCTTATAACCCGTAAATGCCACCTTCTGTGTTGTGTCCATGCTGCCAGGAAGGATGGAGTGTCCTCTCCATGTGATGTGGCCACAATATCCTGGCAGTTAATATGGAGGCACTACTTTGCCCATGTGTCAGCATACCCCTCTTGACTTCACTGGTTTGGAGCAAAGGACGGACAGAATTGATACATTGTGAACCAGCTATTCTGTCGGAGTTGCCAGTGCAGAGGGGGGCTTCCATCTGCCTGCCTTTCAGGGCTCCCCTCCTAGATTAGTTATCAGCCCTTCCTGCAGGACCCAATCTGTCCTTTATGGATGTCATTGGCAAAAGCACTGGACAAATTTGCTCATCTGACTTTGATGGCATTTCCTTCTTCAAGGGTTCCACTACCCGCTTCAGGCACTTGTACCACTTATGGTCATAGCAAAAGCAGGTTTTCGGTTCTGACCTGGCCATGCCGGGGCTAAGGATCACAAAAAGGAGGTTATTAAGAATCTAAAGAATAAAAGAAATCCTACAACAGGTTGAGGTAGAAAAGGTTCTGCATTTGGAAAGAAGCAGTGTGAGGTACTCATGTCACATGAGTTAATGTAATCCTTTCAAGTCCATTAGTTGTCAAGGAGGATATTAACTAGAATCTACAGTAGAAACTTGGAATTATGAACACTGGAGTTATGAACTGACTGATCAATCACATGTTTCATTTGGAACCAGAAGTATGCAAACGGGCAGCAGAGCCAAAACTAACAAAAAAGATAAATACAGGACAGTTCTGTGTTAAATGAAAAGAATTTTAAAAATAAAGTGAAAGTTTAAAAAAAAAGATTTGACAAGGTTAGGAAATAATGAAAAAGCCAGTTTAGAATTAGTTCAGAAAAATTCTAGGAATATAATTAATGCCAGGAAACAATATGGTTTATGGAAAACTGTTCTTGTCAAATAAACCCAATTTCATCCTTCAACGAGAGTCCACATTTGGATGGGCAAGGGAAATGCAATAAACTCTGATTTCTCTACATGTAAAATGCTTCAGAGGTGCTGCCATAGCACTTCAGTGTAGTCATTACTTAAACCAATGGCAGGAGTTCTCCCGTCAGCGTTGGGAACACACCTCCCTGAAAGGTTGATGGAAGAATTCATCCATTGACTTAATGCTGTCTACACTGGGGTTATGTTGATATAGCTACATCTCTCAGGAGTGTGGATTTTTTTGCTATTGGAAAAAAATAAAATGCAATTATGGGTTGCATTAACAAAGGCAGAGCATGGAAGTAATGGGGGCAATAGTGTTCCTCTACTCGGTGCTGGTTAGGCCTCAGCTGGAGAAGGATGTAGGAAAACTGAAAATGGTCTAGAGCTGAGAGACACATATGATCCAAGGGATGGAATATGAGCAAAGCCTGAAGGAACTGGATATGTTTAATTTGGAAAAGAGGAGATTGAGGAGGGACATGACAGTGGTCTTCAGATATTTGAAAGGCTACATAAAAACGGAGAAAAGTTGTTCTGTCTTACCACACTGAGTGGAACAAGAGTCGATATGGTGAAACTACACCATAGCAGATTTAGATGTAATCTCAGGAAAAACTTCCTAACTATAAGAACCGGAGGACAATGGAATAGACGCCTCCATTGTTGGTGGAAGCACCTTCACTGGAAGTTTTCCAAAAAAAGCTGGATAGCCATTTCTCTCAGATGGTTTAGATGCAAAAAATCCTGCATCCTGGTAGGCGGTCAGACTAGATGATGATATAAAATCTTCATGTAGACCAGGCTTTTAATACAGGGGTAAATGGGTAGTGGTGCATATTATACAGGATGTTAGACTGGATGATCTAATGGTCCCTTCTGACCTTGAATCCTACAAATCTATCGATAAAGAAAGTAAATCAGGTCCTAGCACCAATTTGTGATAGCTACAGATAAAGGTCAAAACCTGGTTTCCAGCTACAGAGTGTTAGTAACTTGAATACAGGTGAACTCAGCACCTCTGTTCAGTACAGACAGGTACATTTGTTTAGTCCCATTCCAGTACTTAAAAGCTCAGGTGCTCTGCATAGGAGAAATACCCCAGATTAGCCCGATGAGGAGGCAGAGAGTTCAGCTATGGGAATCCAAGTGCCCTGAAGCTGGGGAAATCCTGGGAAGAATGAGCCTGAAACATTAAATTTCAGTTCCAGCAGGCACCCATAGTTCATCCTTCCCGGGAGTGGGGAGCTCACAAACGCCAGCAAGTTCTGAAAACCTCAGCTGCACCATGAGAGGATCGTGCAGACTCATCCACTCCTTCTACCACATCCCACAAAATGAACAGTCCCTGTCAGAGCAGGAGTCCATTTCCCTTTTGGCGTGATGGACAGACTGTGGTTAAGGAAGGGAAGTCAGGATTCTGGGTTTTGCCTGCCATCCGCCACTCAGTCTCTGTGTGACTTTAGCCAAATCTTGTCTCCCCGTGCCTCAGTTTACCTTTCAGTATAATGGGGATATGTTCATAGTGACTCTCCTTTGCTAGGTGTTTTCAAGATTCTTCAGTGAAAGGTGCTGCACAATATAACGATAGTTGCTGATGAGAATGTCTGATTGGTGAAACCAAAGCCCTCTGCATTTACAGAAAGTGTTTTTGTCCCCCACAGTCATCTCTCTCCAGATCTGTCTGTCTACTATCTCTCTAGCCCTCCTGAGCATTCACAGGGCTCCAGACCCTATGGCGCTCCAGGCATTATCCCCAAGTTTCTTCCTAATTAACTATAATTTTTAAAAATACACAAATATAGAAAACAGCCAATTCTCCTCTGACTCTGCACAGAGCCAAAGAAGGTCCCTCAGTTACTGTTTACTCCTAAAGCTGGATAATTAGCACAGAAGCAGAGACAGGCCTGTCTCCAGCCTGTTTATATACAGATTCCCGCTTCTCCCCTAGAGGCCGAGCAAACCCCACTGGGAAATGCATAGAACTATATTATGAATAGTGCAAGCCCCTATGTTGGCTCTCGGTGTGGGATGTTGCTACAGATGCTGGGGTGAGAGAGACGTAGGACACGGCTACCTAAGGGGAATTCCCAGGGAGGACACTTCTGTTTCAGAATTCACAGGAACCCATCACTTGCTGAGGAAGTCGTCTGCAAGAAAAACCGAGTGCAACAAGGATGTGATGGGATAGAGAGTAAGTCTGTGGTCTTTTTCAATCTGTGCAGCCGTTAAACATCCCAGGGTCCTTGCCATAGGTGGTGAGTTTTCTACAGTATCACTGGCCAAAATGTCACTCTTCTCTATGTACCCCTGCCCATCCCAGCTGATGGCCTGCAGTTCCAAAGTGTCTGCATTTCAGTGGCACGGTGGATCGTTCAGGATGAAAGGTGTTAGGAGATGTACAATACAAGACCGAATTCTGAGACCGTGGCCCGTACTTACTTCAGGTTCCAATGAGGCAAAACTACCATTGGAGTCAGAACTGAATAAAGATCTCAGGAGCCAGCTCTGTGTTAATGCACAGGCACTGTCACCTCCTTCTCTTATATTTCAGAGCTGTGGCTTTTAATTGGGGAACCGTTACATGACTTTTATCTTCTGGAATACAAGGAGGTGCTAGGGGGGCTCCTCACTGGAACAATCAGAAAAAAATATCGGCATGGGCTAGACATATTTTCTCCTAGTTTCGTTTGAGAAGTCAGATGAGCTGTTATTCTGGAAACTGTCAAAACACTATTTTGCTGGAAGCAGACATGCAGCTAGAGAAATTTCAGTCCAAATGCCTAAAATTTGGCAAACTTATAAGCAACTGAAAATGAGGTCTTCTTATTGAAGGTGTCAGACAGTCTTCATTAAAGGTCATGCCACCAGCACCGCGTACAATGGCCAAACCACTTGTGTATCCCATTCAGCTCAGCTCTTCACTCCAATAATGTCAGTGGCAAGAAGTTCCACAGGTCAAATATGCATTATGTTAACAAGTTTCTTTTATCGGTGTTGTATGTTCAGACTTGAAATTTAACTGAATGTTCCCTTGTCTGTGTGTTATGAGTCACAGTAAATATATTTGCCTGCTCTACTTTTCTGCTTTCTTTATTGATAGATCCATATGGTTTAATGTCAGACAGGACCACTAGATTATCCAATCATACCTTCTCTGTAACACAAGCCCATTAATTTTCATCCAGCTACCCCTGTATTGACGCAAAGTCTGTGTGTGACTAAGGCTGGGTCTACATTAGGATTTTACATCATAGAATCATAGTACCACGGGGTTAGAAGGGACCTGAAGAGTCATCTAGTCTATCCCTCTACCAAGATGCAGGATTTGTTGTGTCTTAGTTATCAAAAATTGAGGGCTATCCACACTTCCTTGGAAAACCTCTATTCAAGGAGCTTCCATGACTACCCTGGCCTCCTCTTCTTGCAGTTAGGAAGTTTTTCATGAGATTTAATTTAAATCTGCTATGCTGGAGTTTGAACACATTGCCTCTTCTCCTGCCCTTTGTGGTAAGAGAGAACAACTTTCTTCCAGCTGTTTATGGCAGCTTTTGGAAGTATTTGAAGACTGCTATCACATCCCCCCCTTTAATCTCCTCTTTTCCAAACTAAACATACCCAGTTTTTTTCTGTCTTTGATTATATGGATTGTATTTCACTACTTTGTCATCTTTGTCATGATAAGGTAGATGGAAAAATTCTTACATTCACCTAGCTATCACCTCTTGGGGAGGTGGATTATCTATGCTGATGGAAGGAGCCTTGTCTTTGGTGTAAGTAGTGTCAGAAGCAGCGCTGCTATAGCATTTTACTTGTAGACAAGCCTTCAGGCAGATTTTGCAATAAAGCATTCGGCCTGGATCTGACAACATGGAGAGCTGGAGAATCCACCACTTCCCTTCCCAGTTTGTTCCAATTGTTAACCACCCTCAGGGCTGAACATTGGCCATTATTTCCAGCTGGAATTTGTCCACGTTCAGCTTCCATCCATTGGGCCTTGTTTTGCCTTTCTCCTCTAGATTACAGAGGCCATTCCTGTGCATAGTTTTTTCCCCATGAAAGTGTCCGCTTGATCAGGGTTTTTTTATAAGTTAAAGAGATGAAACCCTTCAAGTCTCTCACGGTCCGGCTTTTTCTCCAGCCTCCAATCATTTTTGTGGCTCTTCTTGGAACCCTCTCCAATTTTCCAACATCCTTTTAAAATGTGGACCCCAGAACTGGATGCATTTGGTTTCCCCATGTTCAGAGGTAAAATCCATTCCCTGGTAAAACTCACCTCTCCTCTTTTAATGCCTCTGAGGATTGCATCAGTCCTTTTGTCCTTTTGAGTTGATTTTAAACAATGACCTCTAAATCCTTGTCAGGGTCATTGCACTGCATAATATAGTACCCCAGACTGTGGGTCAGGACTGCATACCCTGTTCTGAGAGGATAAGATTGCATTTGACTGTGTTAATACATTTACCAATGTAAATATTCTTACCAGTGCTCCAGGTGAATTGATATGGCTGCCTTGTCCTTAGGGTGACTAGGTGTCCAAATTTTTTAGGGACAGTCCCAAAATATGGGTCTTCTTCTTGTATAGGAGCCTATTTCCCCCCACCTAGTTTCTATTTTTTACACTTTTTATCTGGTCATCTTACCGATCTTCCTCATTTTCAGCGCTCTGCCAATCTTTGGGTCGTCCACAAATTTTATCCTCATTGATTTTCTATTTCCTTTCAGGTCAGTGATGACAATATTGAATAAAATCAGGCCCAGAAATGATCCCTGCAGAACCTCATTAGAAAAAGCCCCAGTCACTGCAAGTGCTTTCTGAGGTCTCTCAGTCAGCTAGTCTTCAGTCCATTTTGTGTGTACTCCAATGATATTGTAGAGTGTTATTTATTTTACCTCCCTCTTTTTCCTTCATAAATTAAAATGAAATAGAAAAATCAAAGCTTATTGCATATGCACGGTTCCCTTGATAAACCAAATGTTCACCCTAACAAAAGAATGATTTCAGGATTGCTTGACAAGACTGGTTTTGCATAAACCTTGTCATTGACTAGCATTATTTATGTTCTTAGAATTTTTTTCTTGAACTAATCCAAGACCATCTTTTCCATTGTTTCCTAATCCTTTCAAATTTTTTTAAATCTTTAACTTCATTTTTTAATAGTTTATATTTAAAACACAGGAATTACCCTAATTTTTTTCTAAGATTCCTTTTCTTCTCAATATACTTAATAACCTGATTTGGGGTGATCCTTAGCTTTACCAACCATGGATATTTAAGTGATGTCTTTAATGTCCCACACTTGTGTTTCCCACTGCTGCCTCTTAAGGTTCCTCCACCCTGCCATGTAGGAATTATTGATGCATGGAGTATCATAAAATATTGAATTGGTATTAGAGGGGTTGTTGATCATAATTCATTTCTCTAAATAATTGTAATGTTATTTTTCAGTGTGTCAAGAGTGACCAATCTGCTTCACCCATGAGAATAGGCTCCAGTAGTGCATGTACTGTCTTATATTAACATTGTCTCTCCATTCAGGCATTAGAACTGCGACCATCACCCTAGAGCCTGGGCACGTACAGGAAGTCAGGGGAACGTAGGGTACATGCAGGCGACACCATTGTGCCTCAGAGTTGGACACCTTCACCCCTACTCCATGTCAGATTCCAACACAACTGACACCACCATCCCCTCCACCTTCATCCTGATGGGCATTCCTGGCCTGGAGGTGGCCCATGTCTGGATCTCCATCCCCTTCTGCACCATGTACATCATAGCCGTCTTGGGGAACTTCACTATCCTGTTCATCGTAAAGACGGAGCAGAGCCTCCATGGGCCCATGTACTATTTCCTCTGCATGCTGGCTGTCACCGACCTGGTCCTGTCCACGGCCACCGTACCCAAAATGCTGAGCATCTTCTGGTTCAATTCCAGGGAGATTGATTTCAGTGCCTGCCTCACCCAGATGTACTTCATTCACTGCTTCTCAGCGATGGAATCTGGGATCTTGGTGGCCTTGGCTTTGGATCGCTACGTGGCCATCTGCCATCCCCTGAGACATTCCACCATCCTGACAAATTCGGTTGTGGCCAAGATCGGACTAGCCGTGGTGCTGCGTTGTGGCATAAGTGCATTGCCCTATCCCTTCCTTGTGAGGCGGTGGCCATATTGCAGAACCAACATCATCCCCCACTCTTTCTGTGAGCATATAGCCGTGGTGAATCTGGCCTGTGCCGACACCCGCCTCAGTAGTTACTATGGTCTCTTTGTGCTCTTCTCTGTGATAGGTTTGGATGCGCTTTTTATCACCGTGTCCTATATCCAGATCCTCAGGGCCATCTTCAGCCTCCCCACAAAGGATGCCCGGCTCAAGACTTTTGGGACCTGTGGCTCCCACCTTTGTTGCATATTATCTTTCTATCTTCCAGAATTCTTCTCCTCCCTCACACACCGGTTTGGCCACAAAGTGTCTCTACATGTCCTTGTTCTCATTGCCAACGTGTACCTCCTGGTGCCCCCCTTGCTTCACCCCATCGTCTATGGGGTGAGGACCAAACAGATCCGGGGCAGGCTGATCAAGCTCTTTACTCATAAAGGGACCTAAATGTTTTATCCTGTTGCTCAGGCTCCATGCAGAGCTGGCTGGTGCATGGTGCTGGGCCCTCTTTCCTGAATCACTTCCTGGACAGTCAGAGAGACATTAAACCCTTTTATGACCTTATTGTGCTGTGCCTGCATGGCAATCTGGGGAATCAGAC
This sequence comes from Mauremys mutica, assembly GCF_020497125.1. NCBI lineage: Eukaryota > Metazoa > Chordata > Testudines > Geoemydidae > Mauremys > Mauremys mutica. The sequence continues at coordinate 367,166,743 of NC_059072.1, read as the reverse complement.
CATGTACAATTCACGGGTTTGACACCTTTTTAATTACTGGAAGCTGAACCTCCACAACCCCACCCCTTGCTCTAGCTCTTCCTCCAAGGCTCCTTCCCTGCTTTGCCTCTTCCCCACGAAGGTCCCACTTCGGTTGCTCACTCCTCTCTTCCCCTCCCCTTTTCAGTTGCTGTATCCTTTTCACCTCAACTCTCCCCACCTCCAGGTGTTCGGGAGCCATTTCAGATTTTGTTAAGCGTTGCCACTTTAACCGTCTAGTTTTGTGGCAGAAAAAATGTATCTAATTCCTATATGAAAGAAAGAAATGTAAATGAACGTTAAATCCACTCAGCTCTAATACAAACATGTTCTGACATTTTGTGAAAAGTCACTTAAGGAACACCCTTTAGAAAATAAATATTTAATATATATGTGATGGGATCAGTCACAGAGAACCCCCTGGGACTGTCACCAGATGTGCTGAAATTACCCCTGAGCCAGTCTTCCCTGCCAGCTTGGGACACCAGAACCCTGTCTTGTCGAGGCAGACACGCTAGTCTACTGCAACACAGACCCAGGGCCTGGGCCACACCCTCAAAGCAGCAGACTTAACTGAAAACAGCTCAACAAGTTACCTGTTTCCAGCACCCAGAAACCCAGCTCCCAATGCGATCCAAACTCCAAATAAATCTATTTAACTCTGTGAAACAAATATTTAAAAGGTACAGGGACTAGAGTGAAATCCCTGCAAGCTGAATGGACACTTTTCAAAGACACCACAATAGAGGCCTATCTTAAATGTATACCCCAAATTAAAAAAACAAACAAACAGTAAAAGAACTAAAAAAGAGCCACAGTGGCTTAACAACCATGTAAAAGAAGCAGTGAGAGATAAAAAGGCATCTTTTAAAAAGTGGAAGTGAAATCCTAGTGAGGTAAATAGAAAGGAGCATAAACACTGCCAAATTAAGTGTAATAATGGAATAAGAAAAAGCCAAAAATTAGTTTGAAGAACAGCTAGCCAAAAACTCAAAAGGTAATAACAAAATGTTTTTAAATAGATCAGAAGCAGGAAGCCTGCTAAACAACCAGTGGGGCCCATGGACGATCAAGATACAAAAGGAGCGCGTAAAGATGATAAAGTCACTGTGGAGAAGCTAAATGGATTCTTTGCTTCAGTCTTCATGGCTGAGGATGTTAGGGAGATTTCCAAACATGAGCTGGCTTTTGTAGGCGACAAACTTGAGGAATTGTCACAGATTGAAGTGTCACTAGAGGAGGTTTTGGAATTAATTGATAAACTTAACAGTTACATGTCACCGGGACCAGATGGCATTCACTCAAGAGTTCTGAAAGAACTCAAATGTGAAGTTGCGGAATTATTAACTAAGGTTTGTAACCTGTCCTTTAAATCGGCTTCGGTACCCAATGACTGGAAGTTAGCTAATGTAACGCCAATATTTAAAAAGGGCTCTAGGGGTGATCCCAGCAATTACAGACCAGTAAGTCTATCGTCAGTACCAGGCAAATTAGTTGAAACAATTGTAAAGAATAAAATTGTCAGACACATAGAAGAACATAACTTGGTGGGCAAAAGTCAACATGGTTTCTGTAAAGGCAAATCATGTCTTACTTATCTATTAGAGTTCTTTGAAGGGGTCAACAAACATATAGACAAGGAGGATCCAGTTGGCATAGTGTACTTAGATTTCCAGAAAGCTTTTGACAAGGTCCCTCCCAAACCCTGTTATGTAAATTAAGTTGACGATCCTTTCATAGACTGAGAACTGGTTAAAAGACAAGGAACAAAGGATAGGAATAAATGGTAAATTTTCAGAAAGTAAAGGGATAACTAGTGGTATTCCCCAAGGGTCAATCCTAGGACCAATCCTATTCAATTTATTCATAAATGATCTGGAGAAAGGGGTAAATAGTGAGGTGGCAAATTTGCAGATGGTACTAAACTGCTCAAGATAGTTAAGACTAAAGCAGACTGTGAAGAACTTTGAAATTATCTCACAAAACTAAGTGATTGGGCAACAAAATGCCAAATGAAAAATAATGTGGATAAATTTAAAGTTATGCACATTGGAAACTATAACCCAACTATACATACAATATGATGGGCGCTAATTTAGCTACAACTAATCTGGAAAGAGATCTTGGAGTCATCATGGATAGTTCTCTGAAGATGTCCACACAGTGTGCGTCAGCAGTCAATAAAGCAAACAGGATTTTAGGAATCATTAAAAAGGGATAGAGAATAAAATGGAGAATATTTTATTACCCTTATATAAATCCATGGGTTGCCCATATCTTGAGTACTGCGTACAGATGTGGTCGCCTCATCTCAAAAAAGATATACTGGCACTAGAAAAACTTCAGAGAAGAGCAATTAAAATGGTTAGGGGTTTGGAACAGGTCCCATATGAGGCGAGATTAAAGAGGCTAGGACTCTTCAGCTTGGAAAAGAAGAGACTATGAGGGGATATGATAGATGTATATAAAATTATGAGTGGTGTGGAGAAAGTGAATAGGGAAAAGTTATTTACTTGTTGTCATAACTATAAAGGGAAGGGAACAGCCCTCCTGTGTACAATACTATAAAAGCCCTGATAACCAGAGACACCAAAATCCTTTTACCTGTAAAGGATTAAGAAGCTCAGGTAACCTGGCTCACACCTGACGAAAAGGATCAATAAAGGGAAAAGATACTTTCAAATCTTGGTGGGGGGAAGGCTTCTGTTTGTGCTCTTTGTTTTGGTGGTGTTCGCTCTTGGGATTAAGAGGGACCAGACATCAATCCATGCTCTCCAGATCTTTCTGAACCAGTCTCTCATATTTCAAACTTGTAAGTAACATCCAGGCAAGGTGTGTTAGTTTTATCTTTGTTTTCTCAACTTGTAAATGTTCCTTTTGCTAGCGGGTTTACCTCTGTTTTCTGTAACTGTGAACCTAAGGCTAGAGGGGGTTTCTCTGGGCTCTTTGAATCTGATTACCCTGTAAAGTTATTTTCCATCCTGATTTTACAAAGATGATTTTTACCTTTCTTTCTTTAATTAAAATCCTTCTTTTTAAAGTATCTGATTGATTTTTCCTTGTTTTAAGATCCAAGGGGGTTGGATCTGGACTCACCATGAATTGGTGGGGGGAAAAGGAGGGGGAATTGTTATTTTCTCCTTGTTTTAAGATCCAAGGGTTTGGATCAGTGTTCACCAGGGAATTGGTAGAGGGAGATATTCTGAAGGGAGGTAGCCAGAGTTTCCCAAATAACTCTTAAATGATTTGGGTGGTGGCAGCAAAACCAGATCGAAGCTGGTAATTAAGCGTAGATGTTCTCATGCAGGTCCCCACATCTGTACCCTAAAGTTCAGAGTGGGGAAGCAATCTTGACACTTGTTCCCAAAATATAAGAACTAGGGGCCACCAAATGAAAGTAATGGGCAGCAGATTTAAAACAAATAAAAGGAACTTCTTCTTCACACAGCGCACAGTCAACTTGTGAAACTCCTTGCTGGAGGAGGTTGTGAAGGCTAGTACTATAACAGGGTTTAAAAGAGAACTGGATAAATTTATGGAGGTTAAGTCCATTAATGGCTATTAGCCAGGATGGGGTAAGGAACGGTGTCGCTAGCCTCTGTTTGTCAGAGGGTGGAGATGGATGGCAGGAGGGAGATCACTTGATCATGACTTGTTAGGTTCACTCCCTCTGGGGCACCTGGCATTGGCCATTGTCGGTAGACAGGATACTAGCCTGGATGGACCTTTGGTCTGACCCAATATGGCCATTCTCATGTTCTTATGTATAATGCTTCTATAGGGTAAATTCATAAATTGTCCACCTTTTATAACACTGATAGAGAGATGTGCACAGCTGTTTGCTCCCCCAAGTATTAATCACTTACTCTGAATATATTAATAAACAAAAGTCATTTTACTGAATATAAAAAAGTAGCATTTAGGTGGTTTCAAGTAATAAGAGGCAGAAGAAAGTAAATCAAATAAAGCAAAAACAGGCAAATTTAAATCTAATACATTAAGAAACTGATTACAGGAAATATCTCACCCTCAAAGATGTTCCAATTAGTTTGTTTCACAGACCAGCCTCGTTCCTAGTCTGGGCCCGATCCTTTCCCCTGGTACAGTCTTTGTTAGATCCAGCAGACATCTCCAGTGATAACCAGGTGTTTTCTCATGACTGGCGGCCTCCTTTGTCCTGCTCCATCCCCTTTTATAGCTTTGGCACAAGGTGGGAATCTTTTGTCTGTGCTCGTCCCCACCCACGGCTCATCAATGAAGAAGTAAAAGGATTAAGATGGATTCCTGTATCATGTAACATGGTCACATGTCACTGTAAGACCATAGTTTTCATTCTCCCTGGGTTGGCGCACAGGAACACAGGAACACAGGAAGGTTTGCAGGTAAATAAACCATTTACAACCAATTGTCTGGGTCATTGGGAGCCATCAAGATTCTAAATCACCGTTACAAGAGACCTTTTGCATAAAGCATATTCCAGTTACATCACGTTCACATTCATAAGCATATTTCTATGAAGCATATGAAGTGCAACGTCACAGTGTATTCTTACTTTGTTACTAAATTTGCGGACATAGAGACCCGTCAAGCTTCTTGGTTTCTATCTCAGCTTTGGGAGGAGAGTGGAGTCCAGTGGATTACAGCAGGGGGCAGATAGTTATGTTTTCTATATAAGAAAGCTCTACTGGGTGAAGACAACAGTCCATCCAGCCTAGGATCCTGTCTTCTGACCGGGACCAATGCCATGTGCTTCAGAGGGTATGAACAGAACAGGTCATAATTAAGTGATTCATGCCCTGTCACCCACTCCCAGTTTCTGGCAAACAAATGCTAGGGACATGATCCCGGCGCATCGTGGCTAATAGCCATTGATTGACCTATCTTTTAAGAACTTACCTAATTTTTATTGGAACCTTGTTATTGTTTTGGCCTTCATAACCTCCTCTGGCAAAGAGTTCCAAAGTTTCACTGTGAATAAATAATTCTTGTTTGTTTTAGATCTTCTCCCTTTTAATTTCATTGGGTGACACCTAGTTCTTGTGTTAAATTAAGGATTACGTAATATTTCTTCATTCAATTTCTCTACACTTGTCATGATTTTATCAATCTCTCTCATACTCCCCTGAGTCATCTGTTTTCCAAGCTGAAATATCTCAATCTGTTTCACCTCTTCTCCTACATTTTCCAATTCCAACATATATTTTTGGGATGGGGTGACCAGATGTGCATTCAGTATTCAATATGTGGGCATAGCATGGATTTCTATAGAGGCAATAAAATATTTTCTGTCTCATTATCTATCCTTTCTACATGATTAACAACATTCTGTTCACTTTTTTGATGCCACTGAACATCGAGCAGATGTTTTAACTATATTAATTCACATTCGATTGTATCAGCCATCTGTATCCTTATTTCTTTGGGATTTTTCACTACTCTTCTCTCACCTTCTTTGTACTAAGGGGCAGGAGACATCTGCCTATATATAAATTGGTCATTAAAATCTATCAGCCCTAACGAGATCTCGCCTGGACAAAAGAAGGGATTAACTGCATTTTAGATAAAAGCCAGTTTTCTCCAGCTTCTCTGTATAGGGGTGGGCATGGGAGGAATGGAACTTCACCAGAAAGGGAACAGAGAGAGGATCCATTGGTCCAGCCCTTTAAAACCACCGGGACAGAATGATCCAGAGGAAGCTGGGGTAGGACAGAGGCACAAGGGCCGGAGAGGGGACTCTGCTAGCAGGGTGATGGCTGCAGCAGAGACTCCAACTGGAGGAGGAGGTCAGGGGCTCCAGGAGTTGGCCCTTGGACACCCCAGAGGGCTCTGACCATATCCTAGTGTATGCTCCAGGGTGATGTTGAAAAAAATAATTGCTTGACAGCCCTAGTAAACAGTGAGGTGACAAAATTTGCAGATGATACAAAACCACTCAAGACAATTTAGTCCCAGGCCGACTAAGAAAAGCTACAAAAAGATCTCTCAAAATTGCATGACTGGGCAACAAAATGGCAGATAACATTCAGTGTTGACAAATGCAAGTAATACGCATTGGAAAACATATTCCCAGCTATACCTAGAAAATGATGGTGTCTAAATTAGCTTTTGCCATTCAAGAAAGATCTGATATGCCCACATCTTGAATACTGCATGCAGAGCTGGTTGCCCCATCTCAAAAAAGATAGATTTGAATTGGAAAAGGTACAGAGAAGGGCAAGAGAAATGATTAGGGGTATCAAACAATTTCTGTATGATTTGAGATGAAAAGGCTGGGAGTTGTCAGCTTGCAGAAGAGATGACTAAGGTGAAGGGTATTTACTCCTTCTCACCACACAAGTACTAGGTGTCACCCACTGAAATTAATAGGTAGCAGGTTTAAAACAAATGAAAGGAAATATTTTTTTTCACACAACTCACAGTCATTCTCTGGAACTCTTTGACACAGAATGTTGTGAAGGCCAATACTATAACAAGGTTCCAAAAACAACTAGACATATTCATGGGAGATTGATCCATTAATGGATAGTAGCTGGGATGAGCAGAGGTGGTGTCCCTAGCCTCTGTTTGCAAGAAGCTGGCAATGGGCGCTGGTGCACATTATCTGTTCCTTTCATTCCATCTATGTCACCTGGAATTGGCAACTGTCAGAAGACAAGACACTGAACTAGAAAGATCTTTGGTCTGACCCAGTATGATCGTTCTCATGGTCACTGAGGTAGGACATGGTATGTTCACCTGGATGTGGGTGTCTCTTGTGCTCTCTAAAGTAAAATAATTATTTTAGCATCCTGTGCCTGGGGTTCCAGGGTGGCCACAGTGAGATTAACCAATTAGGGCAAACTTTGAAGAATGGAGCTGACCCAAATGGGTGGTTATTCTAACACTTGGATTTCCCAAGCCAGCAGCAGAACAGCTTTCACAATGATTTACTGATTACACAGAAAACAAAATACAGTTCACTTACAACAACCCAGCTTTTGGTTTCCACCTAGATAGAAAAGTCAAGTATGATGATGATTATATCAAGCAGAGTGTCCCGGGGTCGGTGATGGGGATTGTTTTGTTCAGCATATTCATTTATAATCTGGATGATGGGATGGATTTCACCCTCAGCAAGTTTGTGGATGACACCAATCTTGGGGCAGAGGTAGATACCCTTCGGGGTAGGGATAGGATCCACAGTGACCTAGACAAATTGGAGGATATGGACAAAAGAAACCTGATGATGTTCAACAAGTACAATGCAGAGTCCTGCATGCATTGCTACAGGCTGCAGACCAACTGGCTAAGTGGCAGTTCTGCAGAAAACAACCCGGGAATTACAGTGGATGAGAAGCTGCCCCTAAGTCAAGAGTGTGCCTTTGTTGCCAAGAAGGCTAAAGGTATATTGAGCTGCATTAGTAGGAGCATTGCCAACAGAAAGAGGAAAATGATTATTCCCCTACTATGTCCAGTTTGGTGTCTACCCACTACAGAAAGGATGTGGACAAACTGGAGAGAGTCCATTGGAGGGCAATAAAAATGATTACAGGGCTGGGCTACATGACTTACGAGGAGAGGATGAGGAAACTGGGCTTATTTCGTCTATACAAGAGAAGAGTGAGGGGAGATTTCATAAGAGCATCCAACTGGCTGAAGGGAGTTTCCAAAGAGATTGGAGCCAGGATGATCTCAATGGTGGGAGAGGACAGAACAAAACCCAATGTTCTCAAGTGCAGTGGGAGAGGTTTAGGTTGGATATTCGGAAAAACTATTTCACTGGGAGGGTGGTGAAGTACTGGAATGGGTTACCTAGGGAAGTGGTGGTATCTCCATCATTAGACGTTTTTAAGGCCTGGCTCGACAAAGCCCTGGCTGGGATGATTTCAGTAGAGTTGGTCCTGCTTTGAGTACTGGTTGGAAAAGATGATTTTCTGAGGTGTCTTCAATCTCTAGTATTCTATAATTCTATACTTTAAAAAAGGTACTATCAACCGCAAAGGATTGTCACATCACCTTCCAGATCAGATCAGCAAATATTTCAGATCTTACCCAAATACACACTACAGCCAATTCTTAACTGAATTAAGATTTATTTAAAAAGAAAGGAAAAGAAAAGAGAGTATTCATTAAATGATTATTATACAGATAGACTTAATTCAGTTTCACAGTAGAAATGGTGTGCTTCACAGTTGCACAGAGTTCCTTCTCAATTTAATCCACAGATTATTGTCCAATGTCAAAGTATTCAATATCAGGGAGATCTGGTGTGTAACTGAAGACCACAATCTTGTGTCTCTAGCTTCCCATGATAAAGCTTAAGAAGATCTGAAGTAAAAAGGATCAGGTCCCAAGAGCCCTTTATACAGTTCCTTGGCAGCACAACTGTCCTTAGGTGAACAATCAACTTTTGAAGTAACATTCTGTTTCCTAAATATCACCAGTTATTCACTTCCTGGATTAAAATAACATAATTATGCATTAAGCAGTTTGTAGACAGTTTATCACAAACTTTAGAGAGACATATGGTCAATGATATTATTACACCCAATTCTTATCCAATATTATTTCCTTTTGATCTTTGAATTAACAGAATACAGCCTTACACCAGAACCATTTGGTTACGTGGTTCATCTCTATCTCACTATATGTAAGCAGACTACTAGAGTCACTCTCTTCTTCCGATTGTTTAACAATACAAGTCTACATTTAAAGCTCTAGACTATCTGAAATGGAATGGGCCCAATTACCATGTACATACTTTTCTAACATGTTTCTATGACTTGAAAGTAGGTGACAATGGAACAGATGCTTGGTTTAGATGCAAAAAACTTAATGTGCTGCATCCTGGCAGGAGGTCACACTAGATGATGATATAAAATCCTTGTGTAGACCAGGTCTTAATCACACTCTAGTTATGGAGCTCAATACAGGAGTATATGGGTGAAACGTAATGGTGCATGTGATACAGGATGTCATTCTGGTTGATCAAATGGTCCATTCTGACCTTCAACCCTAGGAGTCTATTGATATAGAAAATAAATCAAGTCCTAGCACCCCTTTGCCATGGCTACAGATGAAGGTCAAACCATGGTTTCCAGCTACAGAGTGTTAGTAACTTGAATACAGCGCCTCTATTCAGTACAGACAGGAACATTTGTTGAGTCTCATTCCAGTACTTAAAAGCTCAGGTGCTCTGCATAGGAGCAATACCCCAGATTAGCCGGAAGAGCAGGCAGAGAGTTCAGCTATGGGAATCCAAGCGCCCTGAAGCTGGGACAGTCCTGGTAAGTCTGACTGAGCCTGAAACATTAAATTTCAGTTCCAGCAGGGAGAGGCAGGAAGGAAATGAACAGAGAGGTCAAAAACAAATCCGGTGCAAACACTAATACAGTCTCTATCCTCACTGTAGGGTGCCTCTTTTTCTATGGCATCTTTGGGGGGAAGACAAGGACACTATCCCCAGGAATATTTTATTTCTGTTGCTTTTACTAAGTCTGTTCCCCCGAAGTAACCCTAGTGACTGTGATTTGTCAGCAGATATCTGAGCGGAAGCAGAAGTGGACACCCATATTTCATCCTTCCCGGGGAGTGGGGATCTCACAAATGCCATCAAGTTCTGAAAACCTCAGATTCACCATGAGAGGATCGTGCAGACTCAGGCTCTGCTCATGCAGCCTGTTTTTTCCTGTCATCCTGCCACTCAATCTCTGTGTGACCTCGGCCAAGTCCGGTCTACCTGTGCCTCAGTTTACCAATCTGTATAATGGGGATATGTTCAAAGTGACTTTCCTTTGCTAGCTGTTTTCAAGATTCTTCAGTGAAAGGTGCTGCACAATATAATGATAGTTGCTGATGATAATGTCTGATTGGTGATACCAAAGCCCTCTGTATTTACACAAAGTGGTTTTGTCCCCCACAGTCATCTCTCTCCAGATCTGTCTGTCTACTATCTCTCTGTCCCTCCTGAGCATTCACAGGGCTTCAGACCCTATGGAGCTCTAAACATTATCCCTAGTTTTCTTCCTTATCAACTATATATTTTAAATGTACACAAATATACATAAATACACAAAACAGCCAATTTCCCTCTGACTCAGCACAGAATTAAAGAATTCTCATCTCCTTTTCAGAAGCTCCCTTAATAACTGTTTACTCTTTAAGCTGGATAATTAGCACAGAAGCGGAGAAAGGCTTGTCTCCAGTCTGTTTACATACAGATGCCGCTTCTCCCCTAGAGGCCGAGTAAACCCCACAGGGATTGCACAGAGCTATATTATAAATGGTGCAAACCCCTATATTGGCTCTCAGCGTGCAATGTTGCCACAGATGCTGGAGTGAGAGAGAGACGTTGGACACGGCTACCTGAAGGGGATTCCCAGGAATGACTCTTCTGTTTCAGAATTCACAGGTACCCATCTCTTGCTGAGAAGGTCACCTCTTGACAAACCCAGTGCAACATGAGTGTTGGGATAGAGAGTAAGTCTGTGGTCTTTTCCACTCTGTGCAGCCATTAAACATCCCAGGGTCCTTGCCATAGGTGATAAGTTTGCTCCAGTATCATTGGCCATCACTCATCTCTATGCCCCATTGCCCATCCCAGCTGATGGCCTGTGGCTCCAAATTGTCTGCATTTCCGTGGCACGGTGGATCCTTCAGGATGAAAGGTTTTAGGAGATGTACAATACAAGGCTGAATTCTGAGACCGTGGCCCGTACTTAGTTCAGGTCCCACTGAGGTAAATCTCCCCTTGGAGTCAGTACTGAATAAAGACCCCAGGAGCTAGTTGTGTGTTAATGCACAGGCACTGTCACCTCCTCCTCTTGCATTTCAAAGCTGTGGCTTTTAATGGGGAAACTGTTACCTGACTTTTATCTGCCGGAATGCAAGGAGGTGCTAGGGGGCTCCTCACTGGAACAATCAGAAAAAAATGTCGGCATGAGCAAGGCATATTTTCTCTTAGTTTCCTTTGAGAAGTCAGATGAACTGTTATTCTGGAAACTGTCAAAAAACTATTTTGCTGGAAGCAGACATGCAGCTAGAGAAATTTCAGTTCAAATGCCTACAATTTGGCAAACTTATAAGCAACTGAAAATGAGGTCTTCTTATTGAAGCTGTCAGACAGTCTTCACTAAAGGTCGTGCCACGAGCACCACGTACAATGGCCAAACCACTTGTGTATCTCATTCAGCTCAGCTCTTCGCTCCAATAATGTCAGTGACAAGAAGTTCCACAGCTCAAATATGCATTATGTTAACAAGTTTCTTTTATTGGTGTTGTATGTTCAGGCTTGAAATATAACTGAATGGTTCCTTGTCTGTGTGTTATGAGACACGGTAAATATATTTGCCTGCTCTACTTTTCTGCTTTCTTTATCGATAGACGCATATGGTTTAATGTCAGACGGAACCACTAGATTATCCAATCATACCTTCTCTGTAACACAAGACCACTAATTTTCACCCAGCTACTCCTGTATTGAAGCAAAGACTGTGGGTGACTAAGGCCATGTCTACACTAGGATTTTACATCATAGAATCATAGGACCACAGGGTTGGAAGGGACCTCAAGGGTCATATAGTCTATCCCTCTGCCAAGATGCAGGATTTGTTCTTTCTTTGTCATTGAACATTGAGGATTATCCGCAATTCCTTAGAAAACCTCTGTTCAAGGAGCTTCCATGATTACCCTGGCCATCTGTTCCATTGTTCTCCTATTTTTACTGTTAGGAAGTTTTTCATGAGATTTAATTTAAATCTGCTATCCCTGCTATGCTGGAGTTTGAACACATTGCCTCTTCTCCTGCCCTTTGTGGTGAGACAGAACAACTTTCTTCCAGCTCTTTATGAAACATATCCATTTCTTTTTGTCTTTGATTATAATGCTTGTATTCCACCATTTTGTCATCTTTCTCATGAGAAGGTAGGCGGAAGAATTCTTACATCCACCTAGATATCACCTCTTGGTGAAGTGGATTACCTATGCTGATGGAAGGAGCCCTGCCTTCAGTGTAAGTAGGGTCTACACAGAAGCACCAAGGCAGTGCTACTATAGTGTTTTAATTGTAGACAAGCCTTCAGGCAGATTTTGCAATAAAGCATTCGGTTTGGATCTGCCAACATGGAGAGCTGGAGAATCCAACACTTCCCTTCTCAGTTTGTTCCGAAGGTTAACCACTCTCAGGGTACGTCTACACTACGGGATTATTCCGAATTTACATAAACCGGTTTAGCAAAACAGATTGTATAAAATCGAGTGCGCGCGGCCACACTAAACACATTAAATCGGTGGTGTGCGTCCACGGTCCGAGGCTAGCGTCGATTTCTGGAGCGTTGCACTGTGGGTAGCTATTCCATAGCTATCCCATAGTTCCCGCAGCCTCCCCCGACCCTTGGAATTTCCGGATTGAGATCCCAGTGCCTGATGGGGCAAAAATCATTGTCGCGGGTGGTTCTGGGTAAATGTCATCAGTCACTCCTTCCTCTGGGAAAGCAACGGCAGACAAGCATCTCGCGGCTTTTTTCCCTGGATTGCCCTGGCAGATGCCATAGCATGGCAATCATGGAGCCTGTTTTGCCTTTTGTGATTGTCACTGTATGTGTACTAGATGCCGCTGACAGAGGTGATTCAGCAGCGCTACACAGCAGCATGCTTTTGCTTTTGCATGACAGCAGAGATGGTTACCAGCCATACTGTAGCATCTACCATACCATAAATTGGTAATAAGATGATCATGGTTACCAGTCCTTTTGCACTGCACCATTTGCTGCTGTCATAAGTGCCCCTGGCTGAGATCAGCCAGGGGCGCAAAAGCCAAAATTGGGAATGACTCCCTGAGTCAATCCCTCCTTTTTGGTATCTAAAAATAGAATCAGTCCTGTCTAGAATATGGGCAAGTGTACTAGAGAACCACTGTATCATAGAGCCAGAGAGCACAGCTGCTCTGTGTCAGATCCTGCAGAAATTATGAGCTGTATGCTATTCACAGGGGGTGCTCCTGCAACAACCCCACCTGTTGATTCCGTTCTTCCCCCAGCCTTCCTGGGCTACCGTAGCATTGTCCCCCCACTTGTGTGATGAAGTAATAAAGAATACAGGAATAAGACACAGTGACTTGTTAGTGAGAAATGAATGGAAGGCAGCCTCCAGCTGCTATGATAGTCCAGACAGGACATTAAGCATTGTGGAGGAGAGGAGCCCAGCATCCCGCTGCTAGTCCAGGGGCAATTGAATCTTTTCTTTTCACATGCAGGGTGGCGGCTGATGGAGCTCAGCCCCCTGTTGCTATGATGAAGACGGTTACCAGCCATACTGCACCATCTACCACGAAAAAATTAGGAGCAGGCGCCCTTGATCGACCTCACTGATGCTAGTCGGCATGGTTACCAGTCCTTTTGCACTGCCCCATGTGCCAATAGGCTGATGATGACAATGGATATCAGCCATATTGTACCATCAGCCACCCATGGCGGGGGGGGAGCAAGGATGTTGGTGTTGAGTGCTGCAGCATCGCATCATAGAATCATAGAATCATAGGGTTGGAAGGGACCTCAGGAGGTCCTCTAGTCCAACCCCCTGCTCAAAGCATCTGTCTGCAGCATTCAGTAAAGATAGGGTGACATGTAAAAGAGTCAAGAGAGGATTGTATTCCCTTTCACTTTTGGGGGTGGGGGGGGGGTGCGTAAATTGCCGAGCTATGCCCTGACCCACCACGGACACTGTGTTTGACCCTAGAAGCATTTAGAGCTCAGCCAAGAATGCAAATGCTTTTCGGAGACTGCAGGAACTGTGGGATAGCTTGAGTCCTCCAGTCCATGAGCGTCCATTTGATTCTTTGGATTTCCGTTTCGCTTGTCACGCAGCAGTGCGCTGAGTCCCTGCTATGGCGTCTGTCTGGAGATTTTTTTTAAAATGATTTTGAATTTCGTCTTCTGTAACGGAGCGCTGATAGAACAGATTTGCCTGCCCTTACAGCGATCACATCCGCATGGTCCATGCTGGAGCTCTTTCTTTATTTTGATTTTTAACTGCATCGCCACACGTGCTGATCCGAGCTCCACGCTGGGCAAACAGGAAATATTCAAAAGTTCGCGGGGCTTTTCCTGTCTACCTGGCCACTGCATCCGAGTTCAGATTGCTGTCCAGAGCGGTCAGTGGTGCACTGTGGGATACCGCCCGGAGGCCAATACCGTCGATCTGCGGCCACACTAACCCTAATCCGATATGGTAATTCCGATACCAGCGCTACTCCTCTCGTTAGGGAGGAGTACAGAAATCGATTTAAAGAGCCCTTTATATCGATATAAAGGGCCTCTCAGTGTGGACGGGTGTGGCGTTAAATCAGTTTTACGCTCCTAAAACCGGTTTAAACGCTTAGTGTAGACCAGGCCTTAGTGCTCAACATTGCCCATTATTTCCTGCTGGAATTTGTGCATGTTCAGCTTCCACCCATTTGGCCTTGCTTCGCCTTTCTCATCTAGATTACACAGCCCATCACTATGCACAGGTTTCTCCCCATGAAAGTGTCCTCTTGATAATTCTTTTGATAAGTTAAAAAGATGAAACCCTTCAAGTCTCTCATGGTCCGGCATTTTCTCCAGCCTCCAATCATTTTTGTGGCTCTTTTCGATACCCTCTCCAATTTTCCAACATCCTTTTAAAATGTGGACTCAAAACTTGATGCATTTGGTTTCACCATGTACAGAAGTAAAATCCATCTTCTGCTGCCTCCGAGGGTTGCATCAGTCCTTTTGGCCTTCAGTGTTGGTTTTAAACAATGACCTCTAAATCCTTGTCAGGGTCATTGCACTGTATATTATAGACCTCCAGATTGTGGGTCAGGACTGCATTCCCTGTTCTGAGAGGTTAAGTTTGCATTTGAGTGTATTACTATATTTTGTTTGCATCAGACACTCCAATGCTCCACATCAATTGATATGGCTGCCCTGTTCTTAGTGTGACCAGATGTCCCATTTTTTTAGGAACAGTCCCAATATTCGGGACTTCTTCTTGTAGAGGAGTCTATTTCCCCCAACCCAGTCTCATCACCCTACCTATCTTCATCATTTTCACCACTCTGCCAATCTTTGGGTCATCCGCAAATTTTATCTGCACTGATTTTCTAATTCCTTTCAGGTCAGCGATGAAAATATTGAACAACATCAGGCCCAGAACTGATCCCTGAAGAACCACACTAGAAAAAGCCCCAGTCACTGCAAGTGACTTCTGAGGTCTCTCAATCAACTAGTCTTCAGTCCATTTTATGTGTACTCCAATGATATTGTAGAGTGTTAATTATTTTACGTCACTGTTTTCCCTTCATAAATTAAAATGAAATATAAAAATCAAAGATTAAGAAGATCTGAAGTAAAAAGGATCTTTATCTTCATTTTTAGTTTACATTTAAAACACAGCAATTGCCCTAAATTTTTTCTATGATTCCTTTTCTTCTTCATATACTTAATAACCTCATTTTGGGTGATCCTTAGCTTTACCAACCATGGATATTTAAGTGATGTCTTTAAAGTCCCACACTTGTGTTTCCCGCTGCTCCCTCTTAAGGTTCCTCCACCCTGCCGTGTAGGAATTATTGATGCATGGAGTATGATAAAATATTGAATTGCATTATTTTTCAGTGTGTGAAAAGTGACAAATCTGCTTCCTCCATGAGAACAGGCTCTGCTAGTACGTGTATTGTCTTATATTAATATTGTATTTCCATTCAGGCATTAGAACTGTGACCATCTTCCTAGACCCTGGGAACATACAGGAAGTCAGGGGAACGTACGGTACATACAGGCAACACCGTTCTGCCTCAGAGTTTGACACCTTCACTCCTACTCCATGTCAGATTCCAACACAACCAACTTCACCAACCCCTCCACCTTCATCCTGATGGGCATTCCTGGCCTGGAGATGGACCATGTCTGGATCTCCATCTCCTTCTGCACCATGTACACCATAGCAATCTTGGGGAACTTCACCATCCTCTTCATCGTAAAGACAGAGCAGAGCCTCCATGGGCCCATGTACTATTTCCTCTGCATGCTGGCTGTCACCGACCTGGTCCTGTCCACGGCCACCGTACCCAAAATGCTGAGCATCTTCTGGTTCAATTCCAGAGAGATTGATTTCAGTGCCTGCCTCACCCAGATGTACTTTGTTCACTGCTTCACAGCGATGGAATCTGGGATCTTAGTGGCATTGGCCTTGGATCGTTACGTGGCCATCTGTGATCCCCTGAGACATTCCACCATCCTGACAAATTCCGTTGTGGCCAAAGTCGGACTAGCCGTGGTGCTGCGTTGTGGCATAAGTGCATTGCCCTATCCCTTCCTAGTGAGGCTGTGGCCATATTGCAGAACCAATGTGATCCCCCACTCTTTCTGTGATCACATAGCCGTGGTGAATCTGGCCTGCGCTGACATCCGCCTCAGTAGTTACTATGGTCTCTTTGTGCTCTTCTCTGTGATAGGTTTGGATGCGTTTTTTATCACCGTGTCCTATATCCAGATCCTCAGGACCATCTTCAGCCTCCCCACAAAGGACGCCCGGCTCAAGACTTTTGGGACCTGTGGCTCCCACCTTTGTTGCATATTATCTTTCTACCTTCCAGAATTCTTCTCCTCCCTCACACACCGGTTTGGCCACAAAGTGCCCCTACATGTCCTTGTTCTCATTGCCAACATGTACCTCCTGGTGCCCCCCATGCTGCATCCCATCATCTATGGGGTGAGGACCAAACAGATCCGGGGCAGGCTGCCCAAGCTCTTTTCTCGTAAAGGTAATTAAATGTTTTCTCCTGGTACTCAGGCTCCATGCAGAGATGGCTTGTGACATGGTGCTGGGCCCTACTCCCTGAATCACTTCCTGGACATTCAGAAAGACATTTACCCTTTAATGACCTTATTGTGCTGCGCCTGCATGACAAAGTGGGGAATCAGACCATGTACAATTCACAGGTTTGACACCTTTTAAATTACTGGAAGCTGGATCCCTGCACCCACCCTTGCCCTGGCTCTTCCTCCAAGGCTCCTTCCCTGCTTTGCCTCTTCCCCACGAAGGCCCCACTTCGGTTGCTCACTCCTCTCTTCCCCTCCCCTTTTCAGTTGCTGTATCCTTTTCACCTCCACTCTCCCCACCTCCAGGTGTTCGGGAGCCATTTCAGATTTTGTTAAGCGTTGCCACTCTTACCGTCTAGTTTTGTGGCAGAAAAAATGTATCTAATTCCTATATGAAAGCAAGAAATGTAAATGAACGTTAAATCCACTCAGCTCTAATACAAACATGTTCTGACATTTTGTGAAAAGTCACTTAAGGAACACCCTTTAGAAAATAAAATTTTAATATATATGTGATGGGATCAGTCACAGAGAACCCCCTGGGACTGTCACCAGATGTGCTGAAATTACCCCTGAGCCAGTCTTCCCTGCCAGCTTGGGACACCAGAACCCTGTCTTGTCAAGGCAGACACGCTAGTCTACTGCAACACAGACCCAGGGCCTGGGCCACACCCTCAAAGCAGCAGACTTAACTGAAAACAGCTCAACAAGTTACCTGTTTCCAGCACCCAGACACCCAGCTCCCAATGCGATCCAAACTCCAAATAAATCTATTTAACTCTGTGAAACAAATATTTAAAAGGTACAATGACTAGAGTGAAATCTCTGTAAGCTGAATGGACACTTTTCAAAGACACCACAATAGAGGCCTATCTTAAATGTATACCCCAAATTAAACAAACAAACAAACAGTAAAAGAACTAAAAAAGAGCCACAGTGGCTTAACAACCATGTAAAAGAAGCAGTGAGAGATAAAAAGGCATCTTTTAAAAAGTGGAAGTGAAATCCGAGTGAGGTAAATAGAAAGGAGCATAAACACTGCCAAAAATGGAAGTGGCCACAAAAAGTGTAAAAATGGAATAAGAAAAAGCCAAAAAATAGTTTGAAGAACAGCTAGCCAAAAACTCAAAAGGTAATAACAAAATGTTTTTTAAATACATCAGAAGCAGGAAGCCTGCTAAACAACCAGTGGGGCCCATGGACGATTGAGATACAAAAGGAGCGCTTAAAGATGATAAAGTCATTGTGGAGAAGCTAAATGGATTCTTTGCTTCAGTCTTCATGGCTGAGGATGTTAGGGAAATTTCCAAACATGATCTGGCTTTTGTAGGCAACAAACCTGAGGAATTGTCACAGATTGAAGTGTCACTAGAGGAGGTTTTGGAATTAATTGATAACCTTAAAAGTAACTAGTCACCAGGACCAGATGGCATTCACTCAAGAGTTCTGAAAGAATTCAAATGTGAATTTGTAGAACTATTAACTCTGGTTTGTAATGTGGAAGCAGGGAAAGAATTAATAAGGATTTGAAGGGGATCTTAATGCATGTCAGTCAGTTAGCAAGAGTTAGCCCAGCTGTAACCCTAATGACGTGAGACTTCTAGAAGCAGAATAGTGTGAGGCAGAGGGAAAGAACTGTGTAAAAAGTTATTACGACCTTGTAACTGATAACCAAATATGCAGCCTGGTGTCTTTTAGGAGTGAGAAAACAAGATAGCAGAATGGCTTATGTATAAACAAAATGAAGTTGTTGCTCTTTATTGTCTGTATTATTGCTAGTTATTGTCTGTAACAAAAGTATAAAGGGTTGCTGTAATTGTTTACCAGTTGAGAGACCTGTCCGGGACTGGGGCGACCCTGTGTCCTATGGCACTCTCTCCCTCCATTGTAATTACTGGAGAAATAATAAAGTATTTGATTTTGCTGCACCCAAAAGAAAAAACGAGAAATGAGTTTTTCTCCGACAATTTGGGGGCTCGTCCGGGATGGCAACGCCCACGGACCCACAGACGGCTACTACGGATCATTCCCCTTCGAACCCCATGGCGCCACATGAGAGGTATGAGACCTTTTGAAATCTCTATTGGGGTATCGGAGGAGGACTGTCCGTGAGGACGTCTGTCTCTGTTGGGCTCACGCCATCTGAACTTATTGACTGTGCAGCAAGATAAGATGCACAGTGGTATTGGGGAAAGGCCCCAACAATGTTAGTTTATAGCAGTATTGGGAACTGCTGAGTTGGCCAACAAGGTAATGCATAGGTAAATGCATTAGAATGCACCGGTGCTAAGGGGTTTTTACCGCCTCAAGAGGGGTTGTCATACCGCCTCATGGTATTGGACAGGACCAGGTAAAGATGCATCGTGGTTAAAAAAAAAAAAAAAAAAAAACAGAGGTAAAAGAAGAAAAAGGAAAAAAAAAAGAGGCCTTGGTGTGTGTGTGTACACCAGTGTGAGTGACTGTTACCGGAAGACGCCCAGAATACCCTGTGAAGCGAAAGCTCGTGATCAGGACTACTCTAACGCAAGCCCGGTAACTAGTGGATCTTTAGGAGATCCGACCCACGGTGGGCTGACTCGGCCTGGCATAGTCCGGCGAGGAAGCTGCCTGGGTCTACAGTTCAAAGTTCTAACCTATCTAATGTGGAATGGTGCTAATTACCATTTACATAATTTTCTACAATATTTCTATAAATTGAAATTAGATCAATTACCCTGAAATTTGCTCATCCCTTTCTGGCCATGTGTAACACAACCCCTTTTGCAAAGCCTGGGTCTGTTGCTTAAACAATCATGTGCCTCAAAAGAGAAACTGGAAACAGAGTGGGCCCAAGGGGGAGCTCTGAGAAGGGTGTGCTGAAGCAATTGGAGAGTCTGGGGAAACCAGGACAAAACTAGTCTCAGGGCCTTGGCACGCAGGTCTCGACTCCCAGAGGGAGGTGCTAGAACAGCAGCTGAACCCCAAGAGTGGGCCTGAAAGTTGCTGCTACTCAAAAGCACATTATTTCAGGGGCTGCAGGGGGAAGCACAATCACAACCACCTGTTGGGTGTCCAGCCATGGGAGCCTGAGCAGGGCTGTGACAGCCAACCTGGAGATGCTACATGGTTGCTTGTCACCTGTGACTGGAAGAGGAGTGAGGCTGGGTGGGGAGGTGTCCACAAGATGTTCTCTACACCCAAATGTGGCTCCTCTGCCCTCTGCTCCACTACCCTGAGTACTTTGGGTCCAGGACTGATCCCTCCAGGCTCCCCTGAAAGGAATATTTCCTGAAGCAGGGAATGGCAGTTTGGGGTCAGGCAGAGCATTTGGCTTCTCCCTTTGCAAGAGCCCTCCAGAATGGCAGAGGCAGGGAGTTGCTGTTCTAGTGGGTTGTGTCCCATCTCTCTCTCTCCCCCCACCCCATGCATTTGGGTCTGTGACGGGGTGTGCATGCCACACACTGGGACTGCAGAGGTTAATTCCTCTCCTTGGGTTGAGGAGGCTATGTCACCATACCTGCCAATCTTCTATGATTCTGTGATTGAGTCTATGCATGCTGGAGGAGTGGGCCTGTGCAACTACTTACACCAAAGACAGGGCTTCTTCCATCAGCATAGATAATCCACCTCCCCGAGAAGTGGTAGCTAGGTGGATGGAAGAATTCTTAAGTCTACATCTTCATGTCTACACCAGGGTTAGATTGATGTTTGGATTTTGTTGTTGTTTCAAAATAGGCATGCATGCTGCTTCCTCTGCCTCTGCCAGGCCTTCCACAACCCCTGGATGACACGAAGCCCACATTCTCCAGCAGCCTATTCTCGAAATGCCAGTAGCCCAGCCTGGCTCTCTGAGAAGAGAGAAACCGTCACAGCCACTAGATGATGGTCTGAGAACAGGGCCAGCCAAATCGGGGGATTTGATAGAAGCCTTCAACTACCTGAAGGGGGGTTCCGAAGAGGCTGGAGCTCGGCTGTTCTCAATGGTGGCAGATGACAGAACAAGAAGCAATGGTCTCAAGTTGCAGTGGGGGAGGTCTAGGTTGAATATTAGGAAACACTATTTCACTAGGAGGGTGGTGAAGAACTGGAATGGGTTACCTAGGGAGGTGGTGGAATATCCATCCTTAGAGTTTTTTTAAGGCCCAGCTTGTCAAAGCCCTCTCTGGGTTGATTTATTTGGGGTTGGTCCTGCTTTGATCAGGGGTTGGAGTAGTAGATGATCTCCTGAGGTCTCTTCCAACCCTAAGCTTAATAACATAAGAACATAAGAAGGGCCATAGTGGGTCAGACCAAAGGTCCATCTAGCCCAGTGTTCTGTCTACCAACAGTGGCCAGTGCCAGGTGCTCCAGAGAAAATGAACAAAACAGCTAATCATCAAGTGATACATCCCCTGTCATCCATTCCCAGCTTGTGGCAAACAGAGGCTAGAGACACCATCCCTGCCAATCTTCTATGATTCTGTGATTGAGTCTATGCATGCTGGAGGAGTGGGCCTGTGCAAGATGGAAGTGTGATAGTCAGAGTACAGGAATGTTCCCTCATTGGTCGCATGGTGGGAGGATGCCCAGGACAGAATGGCTGATTAAGCATCTGTGCACCAAGGCACCCTTCCTGTGGCTCAGGCTGTCATACAGAACTGTATAACTGACCTCTTGGAGGGAAGCAGTCATGCAACTGACCTCTCGGTGATAGACAGAGGGGTGACAGAGTGTAACCCCATCCAATTCCTGATTTTTCAGGACTTTGTCCATCATGTGCTTGTGAAAACTAACTCTGTCTCTTTAAGACAGGATGTGAATCCTAAGGAATAAATGGTTGTCTGTTAAAATGTTAATGATCCACCTGAATGAGGAGAGGAGAAAATTCTCTGGGTTTGGAAGGCATAGAAAGCAGCTGTGAAAGAGCTACTGGGAGAAAACACATTTCTCAGCCCAAATGGCACAGATCACAACTCTCTAGGTTGCAGTGCTGGGAGTGGGGATCACAAGGAAAACATGAGATGGGGACGGGTTTATTTTTTGCATGGGCATAACCCTGGGGCTGGGAAGCTGCTCCACAGGGAGCTAGCCAACACGCAAAGTCCCTTTACATCCTTACCTCACCAGACACTGCAATACCGAGACACCAAAAATGACCTTAGACTGAGATCCCCACTGAAGGGAACACTGAGGGGAAAGGAAAATCAGTAATTAAACATGTTAATATTCAGGGAGGATTGAATGACACAAAGGATTTTGAACAAAGGAAACTGTCCACGGAAAGTGTGGAATAATAAGAATACTTGGAAATGTCTACCTGTGATAAAAGATTTTGTGTTATTGTTAAATCTCATGATGCAAAATTTGTTGCTAATGCTAAACATTATAACAGAAAATTTGGTACTTATCGTAAATCTTATGAAAAGGTGTAACATGCATGATATTTGGGAAAAGGTCTTGGAAGTACTTGGAATAGTAAACAAGAAGCCTTATGGGGAGACCATGGTTACATCAGGGAAGTCAGGAGTGATGGATTCTGTCTGTCATGGATTCTGTCTGTAACTTTGGCTAAATCACATCTCCCCGTGCCTCAGTTTATCTATCTGTATAACAAGGTTATGTTCATAGTGACTTTCCTTTGCTTGGTATTTTGAAGAGCCTTCAATGAAAGATGCTGCACAGTCTGATCATAGTTATTGGTGAGATTTACTGATCTGTGATCCCTTCGCGACAGCCCAGTATACCTCCAGAAGTGTTCAAGTTTCCACTCAGTTGTCTCCTCCAGATCTGTCTCTCTACTATTTACCCAGTTATCCTGGGCATTTTCAGGAGATCTAGGCATTATCCCTAGTTTTCTTGCTAATCAACTATATTTTTAAATATACATAAATACACAGAACAGCCAATTCCTCTCTGACTCAGCACAGAGCCCAGAAGTTCTCATCTCCCTTTGGGAAGGTCCCTTAATTACTGTTTACTCCTAAAGCTGGATAATTAGTAGAGAAGCAGAGACAGGCTTGTCTCCAGCCTGTTTACACTCAAATGCTGCTTCTCCCTTAGAGGCCAAGTAAATCCCACTGGGACTTCGCAGAGCTATATTATAAATGGTGAACATCCCTGTACTGGCTCTTGGCACTGGATATTGCTATAGATGCTGCAGTGAGAGAGGTGTGGGACACGGCTACCTGAGGGGGATTCCTAGCGAGGACACTTCCCATTCAGAATTCACAGGTACCATCTCTTGCTGAGAAGCTCACCTGCTCAACAAACCCAGTGGAACATGGGAATGATGGGTTAGAGAGCAAGTCTGTGGTCCTTTCACTGTGGTCCTTTCACAGTATTGCTGGTCAAAATGTCACTGTTTTCTGTGCACCCCTGCCCAACCCAGCTGATGGCCTCCAGCACCAAAGTGGCTGCATTTCATTGGCACAGTGGATCCTTCAGGATGAAAGGTTTTAAGAGATGTACAGTACAAGGCCATATTCTGAGGCTGGGACACATATTTTGCTGAGACCCCACTGAGGCAAAACACCCCTTGGAATAAGAACTCAGTAAAGACTTCAGGAGCCAGCTGTGTGTTAATGCACAGACACTTTCACCTCCTCACTGAACAATTATAAGAATTTTTCAACATGGGTAAGACTTATTTTCTCCAAGCTTCACTTGATAAATTGGCTGAGCTGTTTTGCTATAAACTTTCAACAGACAATTCAGCCGGAAGCAGACACCCAGCATGGGAAATTTCAGTCCAAACACCTAAAATTTGACAAACTTCCCAGCAATTGAAAATGAAGTCTTCTTATTGATGTGTGTCTTAGTCATTGAAGACTAAGGGCTATCCACAGTTCCACTGTCGTCCTCTTCTTACAGTTAGGAAGTTTTTCCTAAAATTTAATTTAAATCTGTTGTGGCGGAAGTTTGAAATAATTGCCTCTTGTCCTGCCCTCTGTGGTAAGACAGAACAGCTTTCCTCCACCTCTTTATGGCAGCCTTTCAAGTGTTTGAAGAATGTTATCACATCCCCACTTAATCTCCTCTTTTCCACACTAAACATAACCAGTTCCATCCGCCTTTGGTCGTATGGCTTGTATTCCATCCCTTTAGTCATCTTTGTCACTCACCTCTGGATCCTTTCCATTTTCTATACATCCTTCCCATGCACTGGTGGCCATAACTGTACTCAGTACTCCAGCTGAGCCCAAACCAGTGCTTCATAGAGGAATACTATCACATACCATGACTTGCATGCTATGCCTCTGCTAATACAACCTAATGTTGAATTTGCCTATTTTGAAACAACAAAATCCAAACATCAATCTAACCCTGGTGTAGACATGAATATGTAGACTTAAGAATTCTTCCATCCACCTAGCTACCACTTCTCGGGGAGGTGGATTATCTATGCTGATGGAAGAAGCCCTGTCTTTGGTGTAAGTAGTGTCTACACAGAAGCACCAAGGCAGCGCTGCTATAGCATTTTTATTGTAGACAAGCCTTCAGGCAGATTTTGCAATAAAGCATTCGGCCTGGATCTGCCAACATGGAGAGCTGGAGAGTCCACCGCTTCCCTTCTCAGTTTGTTCCAATTGTTAACCACCCTCAGTGCTGAACATATGGCCATTATTTCCTGCTGGAATTTGTCCACGTTCAGCTTCCATCCATTTGGCCTTGCTTTGCCTTTCTCCTCTAGATTACAAAGCCCATTGCTACCCACGGTTATCTCCCCATGAAACTGTCTGCTTGATCAGGTTTTTTTTATAAGTTAAAGAGATGAAACCCTTCAAGTTTCTCATGGTCCGGCTTTTTCTCCAGCCTCCAATCATTTTTGTGGCTCTTTTCAGCCCCCTCTACAATTTTTCAACATCCTTTTAAAATGTGGACTCCACAACTGGATGCAATCGGTTTCACCAGTGCCATGTGCAGAGGTAAGATCCTTCCCCTGCTCCATCTCACCACTCCCTGTTTATACATCCAAGGATCATATCAGTCCTTTTGGCCACAGCAGCGCACTGGGAGATCACAATGAGTTGGTTTTACACAATGACGTCTAAATCCTGTTCAGGATCCGTGCATTGCATAATACAGTGTCCAAGACTGTGGGTCAGGCTTGCATTTCCTGTTACGAGAGGCTAAGTTTGCATTTGACTGTACTAAAACTTTTTTTTTCATGGGACACTCTTACCAGTGCCCCAGATCAATCGGTGTGCCTTCCTTGTCCTTCTCATTTTCACCCTCTGCCAATCTTTGGGTCATCTGAAAAATTTTATCTGCAGTGATTTTCTATGTCCTCTCAGATCATTGATGAAAATATTGAGTAGCATTGGTCCCAGAACTGATCCCTGCAGAACCCCACTAGAAACAGCCCCATTCACTGATAATGACCTGTTAGCAATTGATTTCTCAGATCTGTCAGTTCACCAGTTTTATTCCATTTTATGTGTGCACTACTGATATTGTAGAGTGTTAATTATTTTATCTCAGTGTTTCCCCCGAATAAGTCAAATGCCTCAGGAAAATCAAAGCTTATTGTATCTGCATGGTTCCCTTGATCAGCAAAATCTGTACTCTATTAAAGGGTGAAATCAGGTTTATTTGACAAGACTGAGTTTGCCTAAATCCTGTTGTGAATGGCATTACTTGTATTATAGAATGTTTTTCTTGAACTAATTCCATACCAGCTTTTCCATATTTCCTAAGCTTCTCAAATCTTTTTTTTTAACAGTACCTTAATTTTTTTAATGCTTTACATGTAAAGAGGAATTTCCCTAAAACTTTTCTAGGATTCCTTTTATTCTTAATATACTTAATAACTTCCTTTTTGTAATCCTCAGCCCTGCCAACTATGGATTTTCCCCTGATGTCTTCGATATACATTTATCTTCCCCACCCTCATTACTGCCTTCACTTGGCAAATGGACCAGCTTTTTAGCCAAAGTTTTTCACCTTCTTGACTGAGGAATCCTGACTTTTTTCTCTGTCTAATGATCTCTCTTAAAAACACTTTCAATTTTCATTACAATTTTTTGTCTAATTATTTCCTTCCAATCAGTTTTGATGATAGTTTTCCTCAGCTTTGGGGAATTAGAACTTTAGAAGCACTGTGTGTCTATAGAAACTACAGGTTTGGTGTTCTCTGTTCATTTGAATGTAATCAGATCCATTCCTAATTTTGCTGTCCTCTATCACTTGCCCCCTTGTTTGTCTCTTCTCTAAACAGCCTCAGACTTGTCAGTCTGTCCACATACGGCAGCCTCCCCATTCTCAGAGCCTGTCTTGGAAATCCCCTTTTTATTTGCTATATCCTTTATAGAGACTGGGTGACCAAAACTGAGCACATGTCCAGAGCAGGTTATTCTCCATTCCATTCCTCAGGCATCCAAATATTGTTTTTGTTTTGGCCACTGCTGTGAATGACCAGGTGTTTCTCCGGAGTTGCTATCAATGATGCTGAGGTCTTTTCTCTAAGTTGTTTTCTAGTTGGGATGTTTCCCCAGCACGTCTTTACAAAGGTTTGGGTTTTTTCTACTCTCATATTTTAAGCAAACAGATGAAAGGGGAACTCCCTACAGCATGGATTCTCGAACAATGATTGATAGCCAATATCCACATTCGTGTTTCCTGTTGGTGACTCTTAAGGTTTCCCCCACTATGATGTGCAAGAATTATTGATGCATGGAGCATCATAACATATTAAATTAGCATAGGAATGTTCAGTTGTTCATAATTCATTTAATTAAATAATGAGAATGTCATTTCTCAGTGTATAAAGAGCAACCAATCTACTTAACCCACAAGAACAGCCTCCAGTAGTGTATGTAGTGTCTCATATTAACATTGTCTCTCCATCCAGGCATTTGTACTTCAACTATCACCCTGGACCCTGGTCACATACAGGAAGTCAGGGGAACCTACGGTGCATGCAGGAGACACCGTTCTGACCAAGAGTTGGAAACCTTCTCCCCTACTCCATGTCAGATTCCAACACAACCAGCTTCACCAACCCCTCCACCTTCATCCTGATGGGCATTCCTGGCCTGGAGGTGGCCCACATCTGGATCTCCATCCCCTTCTGCATCATGTATGCTATAGCCATCCTGGGGAACTTTTCCATCCTGTTCATTGTGAAGAGGGAGTCGAGCCTCCATGGGCCCATGTATTATTTCCTCTGCATGCTGGCCATCACCGACCTGGTCCTGTCCACAGCCACCATGCCAAAAATGTTGAATATATTCTGGTTCAATTCCAGGGAGATCGATTTCAGTGCCTGCCTCACCCAGATGTACTTCATTCACTGCTTCTCAGCAATGGAGTCTGGGATCTTAGTGGCCTTAGCTTTGGATCGCTATGTGGCTATCTGTGATCCCCTGAGACATTCCACCATCCTGACAAATTCTGTTGTGGCCAAGATTGGCCTGGCTTTGGTTCTGCGCAGCGGCATACTTGCATTACCCTATCCCTTCCTAGTGAGGCGGTGGCCATATTGCAGAACCAACATCATCCCCCACTCTTACTGTGAGCACATAGCCGTGGTGAAGCTGGCCTGCGCCGACACCCGCCTCAGTAGTTACTACGGCCTCTTTATTCTATTCTCTGTGATCGGTCTGGATGTTTTTTTTATCACCGTTTCATATATCCAGATCCTCAAGGCAATCTTCAGCCTCCCCACAAAGGATGCCCGGCTAAAGACTTTTGGGACTTGCGGCTCCCATCTTTGCGCCATCTTAACCTTTTACATACCAGATTTCTTCTCTTCCATCACGCATCGGTTTGGACATAATGTGCCCCTGCATGTCCTCATTCTCATGGCCAATGTGTACCTTTTGGTGCCCCCCTTGTTACACCCCATCATCTATGGGATGAGGACCAAACAGGTCCGGGACAGGTTGCTCCGGCTCTTTTCTCATAAAGGAACCTAAAAGTTTTCCCCGGTGATATGGCTCTCAGGCCAAGCTCCGTGTAGAGCTGACTGGTGATATGGCGCTGGGCTGTCGTCCCTGAATCACTCACTGGGCAGTCAGAGAGACATTAAATCCTTTCCTGACCTCATTTTGCTGTGTCAGCATGATAAGCTGGGGAATCAGTTCATGTACAATTCAGTGGGTTGCCACCTTTTTTAATTTCTGGAAGCTGGACCCCCAGAACCACGACCCTTAGACTGACTCTTCTGCCAAGTCTCTGCACCTGCTGTACCTCTTCCCTGCAAACCCCGCACCTCTGTCCCTTGCTCCTCTCTTCCCCTCCCCTTGTTAGTTGCTGGATCATTTTAATCTCCTTTCCACAAACACCTATGTTCTTTTTCTTTTTCTGCTGCCTGAAAAATGAATAGCTTGAATTTTGAAATTGTTTGCTGTTTTCTCTCATCCTGTTGCTTTTCTGTCCCTACTTCCCTTTCTGAAATAAGGAAACATAAAAGGAAAAAAGTGGTGACCTATTTGATCTCCAGCCACCAAACTTAAAATCTCTGCACAAATGTATGAAGTTCAAATTTCACTCCGAACAGCAAGGTGTGCATTTCACACTGCTTGTAATGCCACTGTGATGGACGTTGTGATGATACAATCTGGAACTGGGGCACTGCTGATCCCTCTAGCATATCAGTCTGGGCCCCCTCCCCTCTCAGGCTGTGAGAAGCTTCAGATGCCTACAGGTCCT